>NC_092395.1:48132703-48465203 GCF_030028105.1 Mobula birostris | reverse complement strand
GACTCTCAGCAAACATAAGGTGGCTCCCCTCTGTCTCTGCATGTCATCAGCAGTGGAGGATGTTTCCAGAAAGAGAAAGAGGAAATTCTGTTGATGCATCCACCTGAAGATCTAATGTCCAACTGAGAAGCGATGACCCTTTGAGGCTTTTCCTTGCAGCTTTGGCGCCTCATTGTTCATTGTGTGCTTCCCACAGGATCAGATCATAGCAACATCTCATGGCACAATGGTGGTAAAACTTCTCAACCAGTAGAACTGAAATTCAACACGTGAGGAGATTGCAGGACTGGTGACCAAACACCTGTCAAAGAGACAGGTTTTAAAGATTGTCTTAAATGAGATTGAGGTATCTGCAAGGAAGATTATGGAGGGAATTCCCAAAGTTGGGGCAAGCAGCGCAAAGCATGGTGGCCAGTGGCAGTGTGCTTACATTTGGGGGTGCAAGGGATGGAGAAGGTCTCAGGGCTGGTAAGGATGGAGAGGTAGTGAGGGACCAAACTGTAAGTGGTTTTGGAAACAAGCCCAGTCGGTGAGTATGGGGCAACCATGCAGGCAAGCATCGCAGTGGCATGAAAGAGAACAAAACATCATGCACTGACATGGACCTGTCTCTAATTGTATTTCTTTGTACTTCTACACAGTACTCTTCTAGCCTCAGGCCCTATCCATTTAACCTCTCCAAGGACAAGACTGTCATTCCAGAGATTATGCTGTTGAACTTTTACTGTATTCACTCCAGCACAAGTATGGCAGTCTGAAACTCTGTGTTTAATCTGTGCAACAAATTGTTTTGCTCAAGATTTCCAGCATCTGCAGAATCTCTTTGTGCTTAGAGTTAAACAATATTCAGGAAGTGGTCTCACCAGGTCCCTATATAGTTGTAATGACTTCTCATGTTCAAATTCTTTCGCAATAAAGGCCAACATATCACTGACTTTCTTAGCTGCTTGCTAAATCTGCATACCACCTCTCAGTGATTTGTTTACAAAGACACAAATCCTCTGAACACCAACAATAATCAATTTCTAACTATTTTGGGAAAATAATGCCTTGCTGTTCTTCTTAAGAAAGTTGACATGGACAACTTGGGCTGAAAGGTTTGTTTTCCATGCCATGCAGTTTGAATGACCCAAAGTGAACGATCTCAGACCAATGCCACATTATATTCCATTTGCCAAGTCCTTGTAATCAATTTCTCCTTGAAGTCCCTTTGCATCCTCCTCAAAGTTCACACCGCAGCCTAGCTTTGCACCTTCAGCAAACCTAGATAATCCCTCTCTCAAAATATTGATACAGATTTTGAACAGCTGTGCTCCAGTACCAAGGATTTCAGAACCCAACTGGTTATAGTCTCCCATATGAACACGTCCTATTTATTCCTGCCCTCTGTTGTGAAGCACAATAATGTATGCTCTGATTTAATAACCTCTGGTGTTACCTTCTGAAAGTATAGATATATTGCATCAGCTAGTTTTCCCTTATTTATTCTGCTAGTTATAACCTCATAAACTCCAATCATATGTCAGTTATAATTTCTCTTCCATCAATTCATGATGATTACTTAATCCTGTAACCCAATTCTAAAAGCCTTGCTACCATTTCTTTAATATTAGTTTCCAGAATGTTCCCTGCAACTGATGTCATGTTTAACTGTACTGGAGTTCCATGTTTCTCTCCTGTTTTTTCTTAAACTGGGGGGTAATGGTCCCTTACAGCCTAGAGGAGCCACTCAAGAGTTGACGAAACTGCTATATGACAATTAGCGCATCTATTTTCTTCATAGCCACCTCCTTCTAGGTTCCAAGGTCTCTTTAATTGCCCTGGTACTGTATTTTTCTGAACTTCTGATTCATTCTAGACCTGTTCTTCATTATTTCCCAGAGTTTCCAAAAAGGAAAACACAAAATACTCAATTTCTTGCCCATTACTTTAGTCCAAATATACTTTCTCCTGTCTTGGTCTGTAAGGGACCCCTCATTATCTTCACTAGTATTTTTCCCTTTTACCATAGTGATAGAAGCTCTTTTGGTCTGCTTTTAGATTTCTAACTTGATAGTCTTATATTTCACTTTCCCATTCTCGTTCAACTCTTTGGAGCTCTTTTGCCGAAATCTGAAATTTTACCAATTCTTGACATTATTGCTTTTTGTCAACATTATAAGCCTTTTCCTTTGATCTAATACAACTTCTAATTGCTCTTGATTACCATGTTGGACAACTTCACTGCTGTTCTTGTTTGTCTTAGAGCAATATGTCATACTTTGAACTATGTATTAATTCTTTAAATGTTAATCATTGTTTGTTTCCTGTTATACTTTCTGATGTAGTTTCCCAACCTTTAGACAGCTCATGCCTCCTTTGTGGTTTTGCTCTTTTCAGACTAAGACCCTGCCTCCAACAAATCGCTTTCAGGGTTTACACTTCCTTTTGAGCTGTCTGATTTCAGGGAGCCGAGGTAAATACCAGCAAGTAGAATGTTCCTGGGGCTGAAAACCTGAAACCAAAATCTCTTGAAGGTACTGAGCAAGGAGACAGCACATGTGAAGAAAAACATTTTTTTTAGTAGTTGCTCCTGTAAAGGTGAAAATATTAACACAGCAATGAAAAGAAATGGTCAAATAATCTCCTGACTGAGGCATAAATATATGTCACGAATTTGTGAACATTTCAGTTGAATGACCGTTCAGTGTTTTGTAAAGTGTCACCCTTGGGACCTGCTGCACACTTCGGCACTGAGTGCCTGCCTAGCCTTCTCTCACTCTGCTGTTTACTAAATTGTGCTCCTCTCCTTCTTTCACCATTTCTTTTTCTTTCCCTCTCTTCACCCCTTGCTCGCTCTCCCTCGGTTTCCCAATAAGTAAAAATGCAACAAATCTTCAGCCTTACTTTGGGCCCCTGTTCCTCTTTCATCTTTCCTTATAGAACATAGTACAGTACAGCTCAGGAATAGGCCCTTCAGCCCACAATACTGTACTGAACTAACTCAATGAGTAATCGAATTCCTTCTGCTTACACAATGTTCATATCCTTCCATTTTCTGCACACCCTGTGGCTATTTAAGAGCCTTTTGAATACTTCTATTGTACCTGCTTCCACCGCCACTCAGGACCACTACTCTTTGCATATACAAAAAAATTGCTCACTCATCTCCTTGGAACGTAACTCCTCTCACCTTATCTCTGGTATCAAGGTACTTTGACCTTGGGAGAAAGATACTGACTATCTACTGTATCTACGCCTCTCTTAATCTTATAAATCTCTATTAGAGATCTTTATCTTGCTTCGAACATTCCCCTTCTAAGCATAATCTGTTTGCTATTGGACACTGGACTGCAGGGAGAGTCACTGGTATTGGGAAGCTGGACCTTAGGTCATTGTGTTGTCATAGAGTCAAAAAGCAAGGAAACAGGCCGTTTGGCCCAGCTCATCCACGCTGACCAAGTTGTCTGTCTGAGCTAATCCAACTTGCCTACACATGACTCAAATTCCCCCATTCCAATCCTTTCAGAGCACCTGTCCAAATGCTTTTTAAACACTGCAATTGTATTCACATCCACAGCCTCCTCTGGCAGATTATTCAATGATTCTGAAATATCTCCTCCCCCATTCAGTGATCCAAAAAGAGCTTCTTCCCCTCCATCATTACATTTCTGACTGGTCCTTACTAATTATTCCTTTTTTTTCATTATTTATTTTTATAATTTATAGCAAAATAACAAATATTACATCATATAAGTTTGTGATATTGAATTTGATCCTGAGTCTCCTTAAGTCTATGCTCTCCAGTTTTAGGTTTGTGTTGGGCATGTGGCCAAATGGTTAAGGCGTTCGTCTAGTGATCTGAAGGTCACTAGTTCGAGCCTCAGTTGTGGCAGCATGTTTGTGTCCTTGAGCAAGACAATTAATCACACATTGCTCTAGTGACTGTGTGAGGAGTGGTGCCCTCACAGACTTCCAACCTGCACCTTGTAAGGCATGAAAATGCCCGACGCAGGCCTGTCATGGTCTGAGTCGCCGTTCGCTCCCTTCAGATTACCCTACATCCGACCTTACCTAAGCACTTTACCTCTACAAAATCTTTCCTCAGCCTCCTACACCCTATGGAGAAATGTGTCAACTTTTCCAGTCTCTCGTCAAGCCCTCCACTTCTGCTAACGTCCTTGTGAACCTTTCCTGCATCCTTTGTGTTGAAGCTCATCACAGCCTTAGAAGGAAGATAAGGTGCACCTCCTCAGAGTGCATACTTTGTTCTGTGTGGTCAAGGTAGTAAAATGCAGCAATAACATTTCTTGTGACAAACAGGCAAGTATCCGGGGCAGCAGATGTCAGTGATGAACGAATTGTGAACAGCAGTAAAACTTGCTCTGTCTTCTACAAAGATACTTCTCCTGCATCTTGATTTAACATTTGATGCTGGCATCTTGGTGAGAGCACGACATCCTTAGGACTGTGCTGGAATCAGGAACTTGCTCAACTCTGCAGCAAAACTCGTGCAAACTGAACCAAGATGGTTTTTAGTTCTTTAGTCAGTTAATGGCAAGCATAGGATCTTATCAAGGGATGGTGAATCAGTATCACAGTTGAACCAGCCAGCAATTGCCATCCAAGGTGCAGGGATTTAATCAAAATCAGGTTTATAATCACTGATATGTGTTGTGAAATATGTTGCTTTGTTTCAACGGAACAATGCAAGACACAAAAATTACTGTAAGTCATAATATACCATATCAATAGTGCAAAAGGGGTATAGTGAAGTAGTTCATGGACTGTCAGAAATATGATGGTGGAAGGGTGGAAGCTGTTCCTAAGATGTTGAGTGTCGACCTTCAGGCTCCTGTATCTCCTTCCGGATAGTAGTGGTGAGAAGAGGGCATGCCCTGAATGATTAGATTATGAAGACCTGTAGTCCTCTTTTATTGTCATTTAGTAATGCATGCATTAAGAAATGATACATTATTTCCTCCAGTGTGATATCACAAAACACAGGACAAACCAAGACTAAAAATCTAACAAAACCACATAATTATAACATATAGTTACAACAGTGCACAATACCATAACTTGATGAAGAAGTCCATGAGCACAGTAAGGTTCAAAGTTTCTCAAATGTCCCACATCTCACGCAGATGGGAGAAGGAAGAAAAACTCTCCCTGCCATGCTGACCACAATCCGATTCTGAGTCATCCGAAAACTTCGAGCCTCTGATCAGCTCTCCGACACCGAGTACTGAGCACCATCTCTGTCCGAGCGATTCGACCTCTTTCTCAGTTGCCAAAAGCAGGCAAGGCCGGGGATTTTGAGGCCTACCCTCTGAAAGATTCCCGACTGCGCAGTAATGACAGCAGCGAACGAGTGTTTCAGAAATTTTTCCAGATGTTCCTCTGTGCTTTCACATCCATTCTCCATCAAATCAGAATTGCCCACTGCCCTTATTTAACGGATACGATATCATTTTGCACCGGAGAGCTGCGCACGTGCGGTGCGCTGCCATCTTCTCCTCCATCCTGATCTCCATCCTCCATCCTTAATGATGGATGTTGCCTCCCTGAGGCATTGCCTTTTCCAGGTGTGGAGGGACTGACTGAATTCACAACCCTCTGCAGCCTCCTTCGTACCTGTGAGCCTGTACATTGGTGAAGCAACCAGTCAGAATGCTCTTCACCATACACCTGTAGAAATCTGCTATGAGTCTTCAGTGACATACCAAATCTGGCATGCCTTCTTCACGATTAAAAGTGAAGGCCTATTATTGTTGATTTCACACGACCCATCCTCTCCCATTTAGCTGAAGTATCTCCCTCCCACCCTCACTGTGTGGCACGGAGTCAAATTCCTGGATCTGAGTGGGCACCTGCTGTTGCTGCACTTAGCATTCAACCTCCCCGCGACAAAGCGAGAGATTGGTCAAGAAAACATGTCATTTCAGCTGTAGATATTCTCAGCTAAAATAAAAGTTTGTGTGACTGCTGGCCAATAAAACAGGGTCAATATGAGCCTCTTTCTTGTCTGGAGCTTCTTTACTGAGGCTCTGATCTAAACTTTTTGTCTTTCCGCCAATGATCCCTGAGATGTGAGTTGGGTATTGGCTCCTGTATTGCCCGCTTTCAATGCTGGATGCAAGAACAGATGAGCATTTCCACAGCAGTTCTCATCACCCAGGACCTCGCAGCCCCGCAGGATCTTTATAGTGTGGTACAATTACTCCCCAACTGTCTTATTCATCGCAGTTTCACAAAAATACACTCAGGGGTATGATGGCCAATTTGTTTGTATTGTTTGAGGGATAAACGTTGGCCACACTACTGAGGAGAAACAGCCCTGAATTTCTTTAAGGAATGTTTTATATCCATATTAAAAGAAAGACAGGACCACGGTGTCGTTCTCACCACTGCAATGCTGCTCTTTCCCAGTGATGAATGGGAGGTCACATGTAATTAAATCCCACACTTATTCACCATCCCTTAACAAGATCCTGTGGCTGCTGTTGATCCCACAGTGTTCCCTGGTCCAGGGATAAGGAAGGAGATAATTGCTCTGTGACCACTGTATCTCCTGGAAGAGCCATGCCCACTCAAATGCAGGTGGTCTCTGGGGCATGAGAGCACAGTTTAAAGGTCTAAACGTCTGCCTGCAGGCACGCAGTCCATGGATGAGGAAGGAGCCATTACCACTCAGATGCGGATGGTCTCACAACAAGAAATATGTCTCAGGTCAGGGAGTAGCAATGATTGTGTGGACATTACTGAGGATGCCCAGCTGATGCCTTACTGCAAATCATGGTTCCTTCGTGCAGTTTACCTTCAATAGTATTATTTATTGATTTACTTATCGAGATGCAGCGTGGAATAGCCTCCTCTAGCTCTTCAATCCACACTGCCTAGCCTAATCACGGGAAAATTTACAATGACCAATTAACCTACCAACTGTTATGTCTTTGGACTGTGGGAGAAAACCAGAGCACTTGGAAGAAACCCATGCAGTCAAGGGGAGTACATACAAGCTCTTTACAGGCAGCAGTGAGACTTGAACCCAGGTCGCCTGTGTTGTGCTAACCACTATGCTACAGTGCCATCCTTCAGTTTGTGCTAAAGCTCTGGGAAGACCTAAACTGTGGGAAGATTGGGTCAAGACGTATCAACCGTATTAGCTGGGACATCAGGCAGGGTTTAATCTGTCAGTGTAGCTTTCTGCTCAAGTACCCCAGTGCCTTTAGTTTTGTTCAGTCTAGGCAGTTGAACCCACTGCTTAGTTAGGACTGAGTAGCTATTGCCCTTTTCTCATGAAGAAATGGTGTTGGGTCAGTGGTTTAACGCAGTGAATACTCACACTTGATAACATAGAGGTCTGTACTCAGCCCACCTCCCCATCTGCGGCCAGGTCTGTGGGTCCCATATTGGCCTTATCAGTCACCTCAGAACCATGTGCTGGTGGTGGAGGCAAGCCACCCAGGACCCTAAGAGAATGCGAATCATTTGCTCCCTTCTGAGAGTTGACCTGATTGGAGACAGTACGTAGAAGCAGACCGTGCATGAGTAGCAGATTCCCTTCCCTAAGGATCTTTATGAACCTGATGCATCTTTCATCTGTTTTAGTTTCACTGATAGTAATTTTTTATATCTCCAGAGTTCAAATTGGGCTAATGCATTCTGAGATCATTAATGAGATTATCAATGGTTTTAGGTAGCTAATGCAGTCACCTCATTATTTAACAATTACCAGTTGAATATTTCTGTTGACCCGCACTGATTGTTCCTCACGTGCAGTCTTGTGATATTATCTCTCCTGCATACTCCAGCAGCAGCGTTCAGACGTCCACCCTTCAAAAGCTACTGCCTCCGAATTTCTCCAGAAGAAAATGATTGTGATTTGTTGTTGCTCAGAATATCTCACCTCTGTTGGAGGGAGGTGTTTTTGTGCACCAGAGTGCTCCCTGTGAGCAGGTGAGAACGTAGCAGATTTTTCACTGTTATCTTGATGAAGAAAGTGATAAAGGTTGCACTTCTGTCAAGTGTTAGTTCCAACGACTGCTTGTGGCAACTCAGCAATGTAAAACAAAACAGCAGTTGCCCTGGTTTCTCAGAAAGAAATTATCTTGCAGTTACCGGGATTGGACACATTTCAACAGCAGGTAAAACCAACAGGAGATTCACTGGAAGTTCTCTACTTCATGACATATATTTACTGTTCGATGGATAGTCCTTACTGCTGTACCAAGGAATCCTTTCCCAGTTTTACCAGCATTTGCCAGTAACACCAGCAGGCAGGCTGTTAGGTAATGCTGTTTGGTGCAATATATCTCACCACTACTTGGCCTGACTTTCTCTGCCACGCTTCTCCCCCTTAGCGCAACTCCTTCTGTGTCTACCAGGGAATAAACACACTCTTCCAAATCAGTCTCACCACTTTCAAGCTCCCAAAAAGCCACAGATCATAAACATGAGCAATCCTGCAGATACTGGAAATCCAAAGCTGCACACACAAAATGAGGGAGGAACTCAGCAGGTCAGGCAACAAAATGGAAAGGAATAAACAGTCGATGTTTTTGGCTGAGACCCTTTTCAGCTCCCAAACAGATAGCTGGTCTCTGCAAAATTTTGCAAACACGAGGAAATCTGCAGATGCTGGAATTTCAAGCAACACACATAAAAGTTGCTGGTGAATGCAGCAGGCCAGGCAACATCTCTAGGAAGAGGTACAGTCGATGTTTTGGGCCGAGACCCTTCGCCAGGACTCTGCCTGGCCTGCTGTGTTCACCAGCAATTTTTATGTTTGTTGGTCTGCAATATTTCTGCAGCTTTCTATCTGCCACTGTTGCCTCTGGCCCTCTGTGCTCATTTTCGCACTGGAGCAGCCTCTTAGCTTCTCAGCGAGCCTGGTCTTGTAAGCGACTCCTGTGTCTCAACAGGGACGAATGGAAGCAGAGGTCTCTCGGCCTGAAGAGGGTGCAGATACAAGGTAGTAAGTCTCAGATCAAAGTATTTGCCCCTCCTTGTTCCGTAGCTTTGAATCACAGCTATCTCTGACATCTTTGAGAAAAGGGCAGGGCCTATGATGGTTTAGAGATGTCTATGATGGATCATTTGTGGTCAGAGACTTCCTCGAATAAAATTAATTTGGCAGTCATTCAATGTGAAGCTTTTATCTGAACCTTATAGACAGAAGCTAATGGATTGTTTGACTTTTATGATTCTGTGTTGGCTTAATCAGGGAAACACATTAGGACCACAGAAAGTAAACCTGGCTTCAAGAAATTTGAACTGTGCTTGTTATCTTAGGTAGAAAGTTGTTTCATGTAAGAATCTATATTTGCATAACTCTCTACTAAGCACAAAAGACACAAAGCCAAGTTATTGAATTACTTAAATGATACCACTCATTGGTGTAAAATTTATGCTCTTAGAAAAGTGTTAATCCAGGCATTGCCTTTCAAAGTTGAGTTTATTGTTGAATTCACAAAGTTCGTGTGCACAGGTGCAATGAAAAACTTACTTGCAGCAGGATCACAGGCACATGGCATTACAGACACAACATTCAGAGGAAATACATAAATTATGCAAGAAAGAACACAATTAGAACAGAGAAAGCTAAGTCCACTGGTGTGCAAGGTGGAGTTAAAGCGGTCAGAGTGTTATCATACTGAGGTAGTGATGAGGTTTATGCTGGTCGGTTCAAGAACTGAATGTTTGAAGGGAAGTAACTGTTTGTGGACCTGTTTTTAAAGGTTGCTTAGCATGATCACCAAAACTAGGCAAAATCCAGGGCAGGAAACTAACGTAGAGGTTATTAAATTCAGCCCTGTGTCATACTCGGGCCATTTTGCCAGTGATGTGTATTGGTTCAGTTGGAACATGGCAGATTAATTTAGATGGATACATTTTCCGATTCTTTTTTGGCAGCAGGATCTCAAACAATAGCCACGGTTTTTGAAAATCATACCTCTCTCTTCTGTAGCTATGACTGGCACTGGGCATTGTCACATCAAGTCCACAAGTCCGTGATGGGAACACGGTTGCTAAACCTGCATGCGTTTACCGGGAGTAAAAAATTAATCTCATGAAGAGCCAGCAGCCTAACTGAACATCTTAGGTTCTTCATTACACCCTGGAACTCTCTCCCCAAGAGTTCTGCAGGAGCTGCTTCCGCTCAGGAACATGGCTTAGTTGCACCTTCACTGGAGAAAGGCAATAACTGGTGACCTGAGAAATCAATAATAAAAAAGCATACCAGCATTTAAAAATTGAATGCTCTCTTCTTTGATTGTTTGAAAGTTGCCAGTTATGAATCTTCCAGTTGAATGAACACAGGTGAGCATGCTTACACGAAGCGTTGTGGCAAGAAAGCAACATCCATCATCAGGGCCCCCAGCACCCAGATCATGCTTTGTTCTTGCTGCTGCCATCAGGAAGAAGGTACAGGAGCCTCAGGACCCACACCACCAGGTTCAGGTACAGCTATTACCCCTCAACCATCTGGTTGTTTAACCCAAGGGGACAATTCCACTCAACTTCATCACTGAACTGTTCCTGCAACCTATGGACTCACTTTGAAGGAGCCTTCATTGCATTTTCTAAATATTTATTGCTTATTTACAGTATTTATTATTATTTATTTTTTTCCTTTTGTATTTGCGCAATCTGTTGTCTTTTGCACATTGGTTGTTTATCTGCTTTGTTGGGCACAGGCTTTCATTGATACTGTTATGGTTCTTGGATTTACTGAGTAGCTTGCAAAAAAATGAATCTCAGAGTTGTATATGGTAACATATATGTACTTTGATAATAAATTATCTTTGAACTTCTGAATTTCAAATTAGGACAGTGATATAATGGATATGTATGGGGGGGGCGGGGGGGGCAGAATAGGGAGACCACCATTGAACTGGATGTGAGGGGAACCAATGGGATGGAGAAGTTGTGTCGACTTTGAAGTTACATAATTGGAGGAGGTGGCCCCTGACTCCTCTGAACCTTCTCCGCCAATCAACACAATCATAGCTGATCGGCCAGCTTGCTGCTATATTCCTGTTCTCTCTATTCTCCTTGATCCCTTTTGTTTCAAGAAATCTATCTACCTTTTCTCCTCAATGGAACTTAGTGAAGGTCTGCACAGTCTGTGTAAAGATTCCTCAAGTTTATCACCCTCTGAATGAAGAAATTCTGTCCTAAATGCCCTGTGTAACTCTCGCTTTGGCTAGCAGCTTAATATAGTGGATGATAGCCCTCAGCCCAGCCAAACCTAAGCAATCTCATTTGGCTGGATGCTGCGTGGTGTGTCCCCTGTTACAAAACAGTACCATGAAATAACAAACTGTGCACAGTCTGCGATTAAACGATTGAGCAGTCTAATGCACAATGTTGGGGCTCACTGATAAGGCTGTTTGTCCACTATCGACCTCCTCCGATCGTCACTGATCTTCGGACCCTCACTCCAAGTCCACTCCGTCCGGCAGTCTACCAACTCTCTCCATTCGCGTCTTCTCTCCTCATCTCTCCCCGGCAAAAGACCACGAATTCCCAGCTCCCAGACACACAAGAAAGAACAGCATCCTGCTCATTGGCTAACATGCCGCATTATCTCTAGTCATAACCCAAACATTGCTGCTACAGGGAAACCATTACCTCAGCAGTGGAACATTACAGAGAAGCCATTACCTCAGCAGTGAAACCTTACAGCGTGTTATACCTATACCCTGAGAGTGACGATCCATTCTGGCCACCTCCTTGGTCAGGGGAACACCTTCTCTAAATCTGGCCTCTCGCACTCTGGCAGAATTTTATAAGTTTTAATCAGATCTCCTCTCATTCTTCGAAGCTCTATGCATACAGCATTAGTTGACTCACTATTTCCACATATGCAGTCACACCATAACAAGAATCAGTCTTCATTACACTCCCTCTGTTGTCAGGACAGAAAAGCTGTGTATGGAGTGTGAGGGGTCACATTTTCTGTTTTATTTTCTCCAGGTTTTGGCTGCATTGAAGCCCCATGCTCCTGATGTTCAGTCACTCAGTGCAGTGGAAAGTGCTTGTGGTTTGCTCAGGTGGTCTGGTCAGTTTGCTCCTGGGACTGTGGCCCAGGTGGCCATTCACAGGTCTAGACGGTGTGCAGTTGAGCGTTCCATCCAGACTAATTGCCTGCTCCTCTTCCAGGGTTACGTCCAGGCCCCTGTGCCGCCAAGAAGGAGCATGAGGTGTCCACAGGTACAATGCAGGATTTCCAGGATGGGTGGGCACCACAGGAGTTTGAGGGTGTTCTAGAAAGAGATGACCGTGTCATTATTTGAAACAATGTGTATTGAGAAGTATTGTGATCCAGTGATCCTATAGTCACTGAAAAAAACACCTTTGGAAAAGAGGGTAAAACTGCACACAATACTCAATAATGAGTGATAGCAGGGAGGCATTCCTTTTCTGAACCTTAAACCTCTTGCAGCGAAGGCCAACATATCAATTGCCTGCTGCACCTTCATGTTTGCTTTTTGTAGCTCATGTTCAAGGACACTTAGATCTCTTTTTATAGAAACATTTACACATCTATCATCATGTAAGTACCTCTCTGCCTTTGTGTTGTCTCATGAAGAGTACAATTTTATATATATATATACACATGATATTGCATCTGCCATGTACCTACACTCACTCAATGTATCTATATTGCATTAAATCCTCTTTGAACCCTCCTCATATTACCCAGTTTCGTGTCAATAATAAAGTTAGAAATAGATCCCTATGGTACTCCACCTGTTACCCTGAAAAAGAGATGATTATTGCCACTCTCAACCAGTGAACAATCTATACTACCTCAATCCCATGTGCTAACCTCTCAGATGGGCATTTATCAACATCACATCTAATCGTTCTCTCTTATGTGTTCTACCAGTTACACCCTCAAAACTCTAGTGGATCTGCCAGACAGCATTTCTCTTTTATAGATCCATGTTGACTTTGTCTAATCCTGTAGATAAGTATCTTGTTTTCTCATCTCTGGCTTCTCTATACTGTTAGGTTAACCAGTCTGATTTTCCTCATTTTCTCTCTCCCTCCTTTTTAAAGTAGTAGTGTTATATTTACCATTTTCCAGTCTGAAGAAACATTTCCGTAGTCTACAGAGTTTTGGAAGATGACAACCAATTCATCCACAATTTTCATGTTTTTTAAAAACTCTGGCTTGGAGATTACATGTATCAGCATTACAGTGGAGTAAATGGAACTACAGAGGCATGAGAGAGGAGTTAGCCGGAATTGATTGGAAAAGAACACTTGCAGGGATGATGGCAGAGCAGCAATGGCTGGAATTTCTGGAAGTAATTCGGAAAGGACAGGATACATATATCCCAAAGAGGAAGAAGTATTCTAAAGGAAAGATGATACAACCATGGCTACCAAGAAAAGTCAAAGCTAACGTAAAAGCCTAAGGGAGGGCTTATAATAGATCAAAGATTAGCGGGATGTTAGTGTCATGGTCCGGTCCGTAAAGTCCGCATTTCGGTTCACGGTCCGGTCCATCGATCCATATTCCAGGTTTTCTGGTTTTCCCTTGTCCTGTTATGTGCCTTAATTGAGGTACATGATTCTCATTTTGGGCTGCTACATAAATAGCTCCTGGGTCCGCTTCATTTACTGGACTGTTCCCTTCCCTTCCCCTTCCTTTGCCTGAAGCCTCGCCTGCTACCTTTGCCTGAAGCCTTGCTTGCTAGCATCGCCTGTGTCCTCGCCTGTAACGCCGTCAGATTCAACTGCCAGGGCAAGATTGGGGCTTTGCTGTGTCTAGATAAGGAACTATCTTTTGTTGTTTGGAACTGTCTGTTTGTGTCCTCGCCTTCGGTAGGTAGGTCTGGCCATTTGCCACTACCTTATGTTTGGAACTGTCTCTTTGAGTCCTCACCTTCGGTAGGTAGGTCTGGCCATTTGCCACTACCTTGTGTTGGGAACCATCTCTTTGTGCCCTCGCCTCCGCTGGGTAGGTCTGGCCATTTGCTGCTACCTTGAGTGGAGATCTGTCTCTCAGTGTTCTGTGTAGGAGTCCCGGTCCTACGTCCTGCTCCCTAGGAGGGGTCCTGACTCTGTGTTCCATGTTCCTGTTCTCCCTTGTCAAAGTCTCTGCGTTCCTGTTCTCCCTCGACCAAGGCTCTGCGATCCTGTTCTCCCTCGACCAAGTCAAGGCTTCGTGTTCTCGTCCTGTCCATGTGCCTCATCTAGCCTGGGAGTATCTCGCCCAGCCCGGTGTTGGGGTTCCCTCGTCCTGTGCTGGAATCCAAGCCTCGTCCAGTCCTGTAGCTGCTTCATGTCTTCCCCTAGTCCTGAAGTATGAGCCCGAGTCAAGACCCAGGTTCTGAGTCCTTGTCCAGTCTCTGGCTCGGAGTCCAAGCCCCGGCTCCTAGTTCCTTGTTCCTCATCCAGGTCCCACTTTCCTAGTCTAGTCCTAGCCCAAGCCCTGTACCCTAGTCTTGTCCAGGGCCTGTGTTTTGTCCAGCGTCGTTTCTTCCCCCTTTCCTTGCTTGCTTGTCACTCCTAGTCCCGTTCCTAGTACTTCTGTGTCTGTGTTTTGCATTTGGGCCTGCTCCCAGCGCCCCCCTTATGACAGTTAGAGGATTGAGAACCTTTTAAAAACCAACAGAAGACAACTAAAAAAGTCCTTAAGCTGGTAAAGATGGAATACGAAAGTAAGCTAGCCAACAATATTAAAAAGGATACCAAAAGTTTCTTCAGATATATAAAGTGTAAAAGAGAGGTGAGAGTGGATATTGAACCTCTGCTGACGCAGTAGAAATGGATGACAATGACAGAGCAGACAAACTGAATAAGTATTTTGCATCGGTCTTCACTAGCAATATGATGGAAGTTCCTGGTGTCAGGGGCCATGAAGTGTGTGAAATTATCATAACTAGAGAGAAGGTTCTTGAGAAACTGAAAGATCTGAAGTTAGATAAGTCACCTGGACCAGATGGACTACACCCCAGAGTTCTGAAAGAGATGGCTGAAGAGATTGTGGAGGAATTAGTAATGAACTTTCAAGAATCATTAGATTCTAGAATGGTTCCAGAAGACTGGAAAATTGCAAATGTCACTCCAGTCTTCAAGAAGGGTGAGTTGCAGAATAAAGGAAATTATAGACCAGTTAGTCTGACCTCAGTGGTTGCGAAGATGTTGGTGTTGATTATTAAGGATGAGGTCTCGGGGTACCTGGAAACACATGATAAAATAGACCGTATATCTTCATGGTTTCCTCAAGAGAAAAATCTTGTCTGACAAATCTGCTAGAATTCTTTGAAGAAATATCAAGCAGGATAGACAAAGGAGAATCAGTTGATGTTGTGTATGTGGATTTTCAGAAGGCCTTTGACAAGGTGCCATACATGAGGCAGCTTAACAAGCCAAGAGCCCATGGTATTACAGGAAAGACTCTAGCATGGATAAACCAATGGCTGATTGGAAGGAGGCAAAGAGTGGGAATACAGGGAGCCTTTTCTGATGGGCTGCCAGTGACTAGTGGTGTTCCACAGCAGCTTGTGTTGTGACTGATTTTTTTTTACGTTAATGATTTGGATGATGGGATTGATGGCTTTGTTGCAAAGTTTGCAGACGATATGAAGATTGGTGGAGGGACAGGTAGTTTTGAGGAAGTAGAGAGGCTACAGAAGGACTTAGACAAATTAGAAGAATGGGTAAAGCAAAGGCAGATGGAATACAGTGTCGGAAAGTGTATTGTCATGCACTTTTGTAGAAGAAATGAAAGGGTGGACTATTTTCTAATTGGAGAGAAAATACAAAAAACTGGGATGCAAAAAGGACTTGGGAGTCCTTATGCAGGATTCTCTAAAGGTTAACTTACAAGTTGTGTCTGTGATAAGGAAGGCAAACGCAATGTTAGCATTCATTTCAAGGGGACTAAAATATGAAAGCAAGGATGTAATGTTAAACTTTATAAAGCACTGGTGAGGCCTCACTTGGAGTATTGTGAGCAGGTTTGGATCCCTTATCTTAGAAAAGATGTGCTGAAACCAGAGAGGGTACAAAGGAGATTCATGAAAATTATTCCAAGAATGAATGGCTTCTCATATGAAGCGTTTTTGATGGCTCTGAGCTTATATTCACTAGAATTCAGAAGAATGAGGGGTGACATCATTGAAACTTATCGAATGTTGAAAGGCCTTGATAGGGTGAAAGTGGAGAGGATGTTTCCTCTGGTGGGAGAGTCTAAGATCAGAGGACATAGCCTCAGAATAGAGAGGCGTTCTTTTAGAACAGAGATGAGGAGGAATTTCTTTAGCCAGAGGGTTGTGAATTTGTGGAATTCTTTGCCACAGGCATCTATGGAGATCAAGTCTTTATGTATATTTAAGGCAGAGGTTGATAGATTCTTAATTGGTCAGGAGGTGAAGAGATATGGGGAGAAAGCAGGAGACTGGGGCTGAGAGGAAAATTGGATCAGTCGTGATGAAATGATGGAGCAAACTCGATCGCACAAATGGCTTAATTCTGCTCTAATATTGTATGGTCTTATTGTCTTACTAGCGCCATGCTTACGACTTTATTGCTTAGAGAACAAAAAGCATGTAAAACCACAAGGGGCAGAGATAGGGCCAATGTACACAGTCTTTACCAGTTTTGGGGAATCAAGAACTGGAGGATATAGGTTTCGGTTGAAGACGAAAGATTTAACAGGAACTTGAAGAGCAACTTTTTTTTTTACACACAATTTGTGATATCTCTGTGGAATCAGCTGCCAGAGGAAGTGGTTGAGGCAGGTACAATAACAACTTTTAAAAGACAGTTGGTCAGGTACACGGATTGGAAAGATTTAGAAGGTTATGCTGCCAATGTGGACAAATCAGACTAGTTTTCAAGGGGTGTCTTGGTCAGCATGGACCAGATGGGCCGAAGGGTCTGTTTTAATTTTGGATAACTCTACAACTATATCTCCAGGGCCTGTTTCCATGCTGTATGATTCTATGACTCCATGTTATAACTCCAGCAGATTAGTCTGACCTGATTGTCCACACTGACCCTTAACCCTTTTTATGAAGGTGGTCTCTAATTACATCCATCATTATAGTGGACAGCAATCATCTCGAAAGAATTATTCCAAGAAACCAGATTATCACGAAAGAAATTTCTCAGGGCTGTTAATGATCACCATTTCAGGTCCAAGGTAAGGATGTTCGTACAGTGTTCAATTCCATTCACGACCCCTCAGCAAATGAAATCACGGGAGACTGCAATATTGGAACCTGGAGCAACAACTCAGTCGGTCATGCAGCATCTTCGGTTGGGGGGAGCACTGGGGAGACGAAGGAAATGTCAATGTTTTGGGTTAAAACTCTGCATTAGGACCTCAGCAAATAAAGCACCCCATAACTACCTGCAGCAAGACCCAGACCATGTCTGTAGGCCTTAGCAACATTTCCTGGGTCCACCATACCAATGCAGCTACGAAGAAGGCAAACAGCAGCTGTATTTCATTGGGAGTTTGAGGGGACTTGGCATATCACCAAAGACACTCACAAATTTCGACAAATGTGTCATGATTGCATTACCATCTGGCATGAAGGAACCAATGCAGAGGATTGGACAAAGCTGCAGAAAGTAGTAAACACAACCAATTCCACCATGGGCATAGCCTCCCCAGCATTGAGGACACTTTCAAGAGTTGATGTCACAAAAAGGTGGCATTAGTATTAAGGACCCCCATCACCAGGATATGCCCTCTTCTCATTCCTACTATCAAGGAGGAGGTACAGGAGCCTGAAGACACACACTCAACATTTCAGAAACAGCTTTTTCCCCTCCGCCATCAGATTTCTGAATGGACAATGAATCCACAAACACTCCGTTATTATTTTTTAATTTTTCTCTCTTTTTGCACTACCTATTTAATTCACTTTTTTCTATATACACTATAAACCCTGCCAGCCCCCGAGGCTTAATGGCTCTGACTCTCTGGAGTATGGATTGCTGGCACAGTCCCCTTTAAAGACTCTGGCCGGCTCTGCTATATACTACACTGTCCTACTGCCATAAAATAAAAATTTTACGACATATGCCAGTGATATTAAACCGGATTCTGATTCCAAAACAAGTGCCAGGCAATCACAATCTTCAAGAAGAAAGCCTACCCTTAACATTACCAAGTTCCCAACTACTGTATCAACATTTTGAATCAGAAATTCAACTGGACCTTCTATGTCTGTATGAGCAGATTAGAATTTGAGTAACCTTTGGTGAGGACCCACCTCCTGCTAATCAAAACTTTCACCTGTCTGCAAGGTACATCAGAAGTGGTAAATTTGTAAACTGGTACAATGGTTGTCACATGTGCCAAGGTGCAGTGAAAAACATTGTTCAGCACGCTCTCCATACAGATAATTTCATCACATTAATGCTTCGAGGTAATGCTGTTGTGGCACACACACAAGTGCGCCAGCCTCCGGGGTTTAACCACTTTGATTCTCCAGAGTATAGATAGCTGGCTTAGTCCTTTAAAGATTCCGGCCAGCTCCGCTAATTAGCGGCCATGTTTTGGTGCCAAGGTTTGGATAGTTAAAGAGCAGCTGAACTCAAGTTCGGTGCTCAATCGTCAGCTCAACTTTGGTTCAGTCTGTGATTGCATTTAGGATCTCTGTCTTGTTTGGATCCTTTTCCAGTCTCGTCAGGTTCTTGTCTAGCATCTAGTCAAGAACCCTGTTCTCGTCTCAGTCTCTATACCATATCTCAATTCTAGTCTCAGATACTCCAGCACTTAGGGCCTTACCATTCTCGCCTAGGCCCCTTATTACAGTATGACTGAGTCAATGTGGACCCAGCGGGGTTGTTAGATGTGGCCAGCCACAGTGAGAGGATCTGAAGACAGGGTCTGGAGATGCAAGATCTCCAGGTTGCCATGTGCGAAGTGTCACTAGAAGGAATTGCTCGGGCGAGGCTGTTGGTCGTTCTGCAGAGTCAGTCCATCTTCCAACCCCGGGGAGGTTCGACGGTGACCCAGCTTCTTGCCCCGGCTTCCTCACACAGTGCTTGTTGGTTTTTGAACTCCAGCATCCTAGTTTCCTGTGGAGTACAGACAGGTGAACTTCATGATTTCTCTCCTGAAAGTGAGAGCTCCAGTCTGGGCCATCGCACATAGGGAGTGCAGGTTGGATATTTGCTCTGATTTGCAAAAATTTATGACCACCACGAAGAGGTGTTCCATCACCCCACAGGACCGTCCGATGAAGCTGGGTCAAGGTACTTGGTCAGCCACTGACTACTAAGTTGAGTTTCAGATTTTGGCCAATGAATGTGGCTGGAACAAAAACATGGCTTATATTCAGGACACCAAATGATTCAATTCCATGTAGGCCAGATAGTCTCATTTCTTTAACTAGTTCAATTTTGTTCTGACCTGTTGACAGGGGTCAAAGCATCAAAAGCAGATGCCTTGTCTCATCAGTCTGACTAACCTGAAAGAGAGATGCCATCTACCAGATTTTTGCCCCAAACTAAGGTGATAGCATCTATTCATTAGGAAATCGATGCGCTTCTACGTAAGGCCCAAGTGAATGGGGAGATTCCAAGAATGGTCCCCTGGTTTATCTATTCATTCCAAGTTCTGGGGGGGGTTGCCAAAACCCTCGAGTTCATGAAGTGGAGATACTGGTGGCCTGGAAATGGTTTAAGAAGTCCGACAATATGTACAAGTATGTAAGGTGTGATCCTGGAACAAGGAGCCCTGCACCCAACCTCAAGAGCTCCTTCACCTGGTGCCTGTTCTGAACAGACCAATCTCCATGGACTTGAACACAGACCTTCTGCCTTCCAAGGGGAAGACTGACATCATGGTGATTGTGGATATCTTCTCGAAAGCCTGTAAATTCATAGCATTGGACAAACTACTGCTGGCGGCGGAGATACCTGAGAATGTTCTTCAGGATTTCTGGTGGACATTGCGTCTGACTGTGGTTGAGAGTTTGCTTCACAGTTTTGGCCAGCATTATGTACGCTGTTCGGGACTACAGCAAGCCCTCCTCTGGGTTTCACCTGCAGTGCATTGGTCAGACGGAACAGGTGAACCAGTATTTTGGAGCAAACCCTGAGATACCTGGTCTCAGAAAGACCAGATGAGTGGTGCGAAAATTTGATGTGGGCAGAGGTCACCCACAGCACACTACAGCATTCTGCGCACAGAATGTCCTCGTTTGAATGCCAATATGGGTATTCTCCACTACTCTTCCCTGAGCAGGTGGCTGATGTTAGGGCACCTGTTGCAGAAGATCTCGTCAGGCACTGCAAGGAGAAATGGACTAGGATATGGCAGGTTTTGTTGACCTCTACCCATAAGGCCAAACTGAGAAGACAGGGACCGGCTTTGCAGCCTGGGCAAAAAGTTAGGTTATCTACTCATGATTTGTCTCTTTGGATGGAGTCAAGGCGACTGGTGCCCAAGTTCATTGGGTACTTCAAGGTCCTTAAGAAAGTGAACCCAGTAGCTTACACTTTGCAGCTCCCCAAGACCCTTAAGGTCAATTCCACTTCCATGTATCCAAGTTGAAACCTGTGAGTTCCTGTCCTTTAGCCCCACCATCATCAGCCCTGACTTGTTGAAAGGGAACAGGTTTGCACCATAAAGAAACTGCTGGAGTCACAAATTGATTGGGGTGTTCGGCAGTTCCTCGTTCACTGGGTAGGGTTTGGACCCCAATTGGCAGTCATGTTTTGGTGCCAAGATTCAGATAGTTTAAGAGCAGCTGAACTAAGTTTTGATGCTTAATCATCAGCTCAAGTTTGGTTCAGTCGACAGTTGTGTTTAGAATTTCTGTCTCGTTTGGTTTCTCATCTAGTTTCATCAAGTTCTTGACTAGCATCTAGTCAAGAACCCTGTCCTCATCTCAATCTCGATTGTAGCCTCAGATACTCCAACACTTGACTCCTTACCATCCTCACCTAGGCCTCTCATTACAATACAAGGGTAATACAATAACTGAATGCAGAACAGAGTGTTACAGTTACAGAGAAAGTACCGTATTGCCAGACAGTAAGGTGCAAGGCCATGACGATGTAAGTTGTGAGATCAAGAGTTCATCTTATCATACTAGGCGACCATAGTGAGAAATGTTAACAGCATCAATGGAGGGGAGGCTGGTTTCTTGCTGTGCTGAGATGTGTCCATAACTCTGCAGTTTCTAAAGGTCCTTGAAGTTGCCATACCAATTCATTATGCATTGATAAGACACAGGAGTAGAATTAGGCCAGAAAGCCCATCTAGTCTGCTCTGCCATTCCACCATGGCTGATTTATAATCCGTTTTAAAGATGGCGCTGGTAACTGGCGACTTTGCGCAGCTCTCCTGAGCAAACTGCCCTCTCCACTATCCTATACCCGAGAAACCCTTCTAAACCTCCAATCTAGCAAGATCAAGATCAACAACACCCTGGCGAAGCTACTGACCCAGCTGGAGACCACCGCGCCAGAACTGCTTCTTAAACTCCGGACCGCAACTGGACCCGACCAGCGAGGTCCACCACGTTCCTGGAGACCCGTGGTCTGCTACCGTGCCAGAGCGCTTGGAGACTCGGCCCATTCCGACCAGCACCTCTCCGGAGCAGACGACAACGCAGAAGTGATGGCGGAGACCTCAAGGTGCCCCAGACTTTTTGCTGGAGTGACCACCGTAAAGCCCCGTTGGTGGCCATCCACAGCTGCCGGAAGTGAGGCCTCCGCCACCGACCTCGGAAATCGAACCTGAGGCTCGGCTGGACCGGAGGCCTCTGCAACCGTGACTCGGCTTAAGGACTTGTTTCAGCCAGGATCCCGGCCATCCGGGATAAGTGTCGGCTTTGGGGCCCAACCCAGTCGACAGCCCGAGCCCCCGGCAGCTGGAAGTGATAGCGGAGCCTCCCCGGTTACTCAGCCCGACACAGAGCATCCGACGACGCGACCCGCCGAGGGATCCCCGCGGGACACGTCCATCTACCTCAAAGAGCTGACAACAACACTGCGTCGATGGAAAGATGCACTATTTACAGAGGAAGCGTGGGAAAAGAGCTGGGCTGCTGGTCAGATTGAAGCTGAGGGGCTTCAGGGTCCCTATGCCCAACATCCTACTAGCTAATGTGCAAGCCATAGAGAACAAGGTGGATGATCTTAAAGGGAGACTCACCTACTGCAGGGAGATGCAGAACTGCTGTGTATTCTGTTTCACCGAGACCTGGCTCTCCCTTGCCACCCCCGACTGTGCCATCTGACTGGAGGGATTTTCGATCCATCGGATGGACCGCATGGCATTTTCGGGCACGACGAGGGGAGGTGGTGTCTGCCTACTGATCTACACTGCGTGGTGCTTGGACACAGTGGCACTGACAAGCTCCTGCAGCCCAGACCTGGAACACCTGTCGGTGAAGTGTCGTCCCTACTATCTGCCACGGGAATTCACTTTGGTCATACTGACAGCGGTCCACATTCCCTCCCAGGCGCACGTAGAGTGTGTTCTGAACATACTGTATGCCAACATAAGTGAACTTGAGACCAGGTATCTGGAGGATTTGCTCATTACAGCCGGGGACTTTAACCAGGCCAACCTCAGAAAGGCGCTGCCAAAGTTATACCAACATGTCTCCTGCCCCACTAGAGGTCTGAATATACTTGACCACTGCTACACAGCAGTCAAGGATGCCGACCGTTCTGTCCCATGACCTCATCGGGTATCTCGGGTAATGATGAGTTTGAGTACAGAGAGGAAATTAAGAACCTGGTGGCATGGTGCGAAGATAATAACCTATCCCTCAACGTCAGCAAGACGAAGGAATTGGTTGTTGACTTCAGTAGGAGTAGCAGACCGCACGACCCAATTTACATCGGTGGTGCGCAAGTGGAACAGGTCAAAAGCTTTAAGTTCCTCGGGGTCAATATCACAAATGACCTGACTTGGTCCAACCAAGCAGAGTCCACTGCCAAGAAGGCCCACCAGTGCCTTTACTTCCTGAGAAAACAAAAGAAATTTGGCCTGTCCCCTAAAACCCTCACTAATTTTTATAGATGCACCATAGAAAGCATTCTTCTAGAGTGCATCATAACCTGGTATGGAAGTTGTCCTGTCCAAGACCGGAAGAAGCTGCAGAAGATCGTGAACACGGCGCAGCACATCACACAAACCAATCTTCCGTCCTTGGACTCACTTTACACTGCACGCTGTCACAGCAGTGCTGCCAGGATAATCAAGGACACGACCCACCCAGCCAACACACTTTTTGTCCCTCTTCCCTCTGGGAGAAGGCTCAGGAGCTTGAAGACTTGTACGGCCAGATTGGGGAACAGCTTCTTTCCAACTGTGATAAGACTACTGAACGGATCCTGACCCGGATCTGGGCCGTACCCTCCAACTATCCGGACCTGCCTCTCGGTTTTTTGTTGCACTACCTTACTTTCCATTTTTCTATTTTCTATTTATGATTTATAATTTAAATGTTTATATTTACTAATTTTACTATTTTTAATATTTAATATTTGTAATCCAGGGAGTGGGAAGCGCAGAATCAAATATTGCTGTGATGATTGTACGCTCTAGTATCAATTGTTTGGTGACAATAAAGTATAAAGTCTCAACCCCATTCTCCTGCCTTCTCCACATAACCTTTGACATCCTTGCTAATCAAGAGCCTATCAAGCTCTGTTTTAAATACACCCAATGATTTGACCAGAACATTGATTCCACAGATTCACTACCCTCTGGGTAAAGAAATCCTCCTTACCTTTGTTCTAAATATACGTCCCTTTATTCTAAGGCTGTGTCCTCTGGTCCTAGACTCCCTCACTGTAGGAAACAACCTCTCCACATCCAGTCCATCTAAGCCTTTCAGTATTCGCCAGGTTTCGATTAGATCACCCCCCCCCCCCCCCCAAATTCTTCTAAATACCAGTGAGTACAGGCTCGGTGCCATCAAATGCCCCTCTTACATTACTCCTTTAATTCCTGGAATTATTCTTGTGAACTTCCTCTTGATTTTCTCCAACACCAGCACATCCTATTTTAGATAAGGGGCCCAATTCTGGTCACAACACTCCAAGTGTGGTCTGATCAATGTCTTATAAAGCCTCAGCATTACATCCTTGCTTTTATATTCTGATCTCCTCAAAATGAAGTTCCCTTCATCTTACTGGCTCAACCTTTAGAGAAGCCTGCATAAGAACTCCCAAGTTCCATTGTATCTTTGATTTTTGAATTTTTTTGTCGTTCAGAAAATAGTCTACATCTTTATTCCTTCTACTAAAGTGCATGACCATAGACTATAGACTACACTACATTCCATCTGCCGATTCTTTTCCTGTTCTCCCAATCTCTCCAAGTCCTTCTGCAGACTCCCTGCTTCCTTAACACTATCTGTCCCTCCACCTATCTTGGTAATTTCTGCAAACTTGGCCACAAAGCCATCAATTCTGTCATCCAAAACATTGACATATAACATGAAAAAAGCGGTCACCACTCCGACCCCTGCAGAAGACCAGCACCCAACCCAGAAAAAAACTCCTTTTATTCCCACCATTTGCCTTCTGCCAAATACCCAATCTTCTATCCATAATACCATTGAGTTCTTACCTTGTGCAGTACCTTGTCAAAGGCCTTCTGAAAATTCCATTGATTCTCCTTTGTCTATCCTGCCTGTAATTTTCTCAAAGAATTCCAACAGATTTGTCAGGCAAAATTTCCCCTTAAGGGAACAAGGCTGACTATATTATCATGTGCCTCCAAATACTCCAAAACATCATTAACAATGGGCTCAAACATCTTCCCAACCATTGAAGTCAAGCTAACTACAACTTCCTTTCTTCTGCTCCCTCCCTTAAATGTGGTTTGACATTTGCAGTTTTCTAGTCTCTGGAACCATTGCAAAATCCAGTGATTCTTAAAGGACCATTACTAATGCCTCCACAATCTCTTCATCCATCTCTTTCAGAATCATGGGGTGCAGTCCAACTGGTCCAGGTGACTTATCAACCTTCAGACCTTTCAGCTTCTCAAAGCCCTTCTCCTTAGTAATAGCAATAACACTCATTTCTGCTCCCTGACATTCTCGAATTTTTGTATACTGCTAGTTTTTTCCACAATGAAAACTGATGCAAAATACTTACTTTGTTCATCCATCATTTCCTTGCCCCCAATTGCTACCTCACCAATGTCATTTTTCAGTCACCTGATATCTATTCTCGTCTCTCTTTCACTCTTTATATATCTGAAAAAAACTCTTGATAGCCTCTTTGATATTATTGGCTAGCTTACTTTTATCTCTTTAATAGTTCACTCCTTAATTTTTTTTAGTTGTCTTCTGTTGGTTTTTAAAAGTTTTCCAATCCTCCAACTTTGCACTATTTTTTGTTTTTTTTAAACTTTTTTAGCTCTATTTTTTGCTATCTTTTGCTTTTATGCTGTCTTTGACTTCCATTGTCAACCACAGTTACCTCATCCTCCCTTTAGGATACTTTTTGGGATGTATCTATCCTGTGCCTTCCAGATTGCTTCCAGAAACTCTGGCCATTGCTGCTCTGCCATCATCCCTGCTAGTGTCCCCTTCCAATTAAATTTGGCCAGCTCCTCTCTCATGTCTCTGTAATTCCTCTTACTCCACTGTAATAGTGATACATCTGACAATAGCTCACCTCTCTCAAACTGCAGGGTGAATTTTATCATGTTACAATCAAAGGGTTCCTTTACCTTAAGCTCCCTAAGCAAACATGGTTCATTGCACCACACCCAATCCAATATTATCTTTCCCCTAGTGGGCTCAACCACAAGCTGCTTTAAAACCAACCTCATAAGAATTCTAATAATTCCCTGTCTTGGGATCCGGCACTAACCTGATATTCCCAGTCTACCTGCATATTGAAATTCTCATGACATCTCTCTTCTTACATGTCTTTTCTATCTCACATTGAAATTTGTATCCCATATTCTGGCTACTGTTCAGAGACCTGTATATAACTCCCATCAGCATTTTCATAACTCTACCCAGAAGAATTCTATATCCTCTGATCCCATGTCACCTCTTTCTAAGCTTTTCATTTCATTTTTTACCAACAGAGCCACCCCACCGCCTCTGCCTACCTGTCTGCCCTTTTGATACAATATGTATCCTTGGATACTAGGCTCCTACCTTTCAGCCACGGGTCAGTGATGGCCACATTGTCATACCTGCCAATCTCTAACTGATCACATACCTTATTCCATATACTGGGTGCATTCAAATATAAATCCTTCAGTCCTGTATTCATCACCCCTTTTTGATTTTTCCCCCATGTTACACTTCAACTCATCCCACTGCATCCAATTTTGCCTTGTCATCTACCTGCCCTTCCTCGCAGACTCGCTACACACTGTATCTGCTTGGAAATACCAACTGCCTCATCGTCAGCCCTATCACTCTGGTTCCCATCTCCCGATCAAGGTATGATGCTTTCTATTATTGCATCTATAAAAACTGGCAAGGTTGATGGTCTCCACTCAATTTGCAATTTGCATCTCCAACTATCAAGAAGCTTGACATTAAGAGGGATAAATTAGCCCACTTGACTGGCATCCTAAACACTCTCTCCCTCCACCACTGGTGGAGGTGCCTACAGTGCGTTCTCACAGTCCGTGATTCAGGGACAGCTCGTTCCCCTCCACCACCGGACTTTTGAATGGTCCAAGAATCCATTAACACGGCTTAATAATTTACAGTAACTTTATGTCTTTGCACTGTACTGCTGCGGGAAAACAACAAAGTTCATATAAGTCACGCAAGTTGTTGATAATAAACCAGAGTTTGATTGTGTTTCTGGTACTGCTGATACTCCTCCTAGCCTCCCAAAGCTGTGACCTCTGCCAGCAAGAGCAAGAGCAGCAGCCAGATGGGGTACCACCACCCCCAGGTTCTGCCCCGGTCTCTCACCTTCCTGAATCATCAGCTGTCCTTCAGTCCTTCCCCCACAGCACCCTCACCAGCAGGTCTGCAGTGGTTCAGGAAGTTAGCTCACGCCCACCTTTCCAAGGCAGCTAGAGAGTCAAGTCTGACCCGACTGGCAATGCCCAATTCCGAAACCAAATGCAAAAAGAATTTCAGTGCAGGGTTGTTTATGGACATCAGATTCAGATACATTTTATTTATTATATGTACGTCCAAACATACAGTGACATGCAACCAACACAACACAAGATGTGCTGGGGGCAGCCCACACATTACAGCGCCAAAATACCATGCTCACAATCCTTGGGAGAACACCATAGACACAATAAGACTGAACACAAGAAGCAGCAAAGCATCAAAGCAAATCAAGCCCCTTTCGTCCCTCTCACCCATGAGGTACAATGACCAGGGCCACTTCATCTGGATGCAGGTGCTTTGTGATGGATGATAGAAGCATTGGGGTTACCATGGTCACTGCCTACATGGTAACTCATTAGTGCTGCAAACCCAGAGCTGGAGGCATCTCAAGTGGTGTCGGTTCATTGATGTGCCATGTTGAGGTCTCCGTTATGGAGATCCTTTTTCTACTACCATGATTGGTCCTTCAGTTGTGGTATGAGTACTGTACCAGATCTGCCAGATCACTGGGCCATGCCAATAAATTGTCAAATCTCAGAACATTCATGGGCTTTCTAGCTTTGCTGTGGGATAACCTTCTCCTTTCAGTGGCTGTAGACCACACGCAGTCTGTATAAATCATATCCTCCTGCCAAAATTGGAGGACACACATTTATGGAAGGGAGAAAAGATATAGAGGAGATCAGAGGGGGCAATTTTCACCCTGAGAGTGAGGGAAGCAGAGACACTGAACACATTTATGTATCTAGTCAAGCACTTGACATGACAGAGAAAGCTATGGACCAACTTCTGGAAGATGGGATTAGTACAGATGCATGCCTAGTGATTGGCATGGATGTGTGGGCCAAATGTTTTATCTCTTTGCTGTAGGACTTAATGAGTCTTTTCCACTGGTGGGGTGAGAGGTGCTGGTGGGCTGGAGAGAGAGTCGTTTGGGAGGTGATGCAATCCCATTGCTGCTTAGGCAGGAATTTTATGAGTTGCCAATGCCAAGACTTGAGTTTCCCAGTGTCATCCTAAATACTCCTTCTCTACACTGTGTGGTCATGAACCTGGGACTCCCAGGAATCAGAGGGGTTGTTACATTTTCTCAAGGAGGTTCCTTGAAAGGTTCCTCTGTCTCTCTGGTAATCACCTCCAGTGACAGGGCTTCGTGTCTCTTTCAGGAGTTGGTGCTATGTCTCTAATGCTTCAGTATGTCTCCCGTACGAGAAAGCTACCGGAGAACAGCGACTACACTTTAGTGGCAGAGCAGAGTCTTGCTTGGGGTTAAGGTTTGAGACTTCGAATGTCCTTATCTTTGCTCATCCATAGGCTACACTGGTGCCTTGAAGGCTGCAATGAATTTCATCATCGATGTTTGCTTTCACTGAGAGCTAGATCCTGAGAAATAGGAAGTATCCACTTTCTCAAGGATGGACCGGAACTATTAGAGGGTGGAGCTGTGCAGTGGGTGCAGGTTGATGGAGGATCTTTAACACAGAAACATAGAAAACCTACAGCACAATACAGGCCCTTCGGCCCACAGAGTTGTGCCGAACATGTCCCTACCTTAGAAATTACTAGGCTTACCTATAGCCCTTTATTTTACTAAGCTCCATGTACCTATCTAAAAGTTTCTTAAAAGACCCTATCGTATCCGCCTCCACCACTGTTGCTGGCAGCCCATTCCACGCACTCACCACTCTCTGAGTAAAAAACTTACCCCTGACATCTCCTCTGTACCTACTCCCCAGCACCTTAAACCTGTGTCCTCTTGTGGCAACCATTTCAGCCCTGAGGAAAAGCCTCCGACTATCCACACGATCAATGCCTCTCATCATCTTATACACCTCTATCAGGTCACCTCTCATCCTCCGTTGCTCCAAGGAGAAAAGGCCGTGTTCAGTCAACCTGTTCTCATAAGGCACGCTCTCCAATCCAGGCAACATCCTTGTAAATCTCCTCTGCACTCTTTCTATGGCTTCCACATTCTTCCTGTAGTGAGGGGACCAGAACTGAGCACAAGTGTGGTCTGACCAGGGTCCTATATAGCTGCAGCATTACCTCTCAGGTCCTAAATTCAATTCCACGATTGATGAAGGCCACTATATTGTACGCCTTATTAACCACAGTAGATGTTGAAGAGTAGATGTTAAGTGTAAGGTTTATTCTCTTGTGAGCTTCAGTGAGTGAGTCAACGATGACTTGGAGCTGAGCCAAGCATGCATCTGGACCAGTGTTGTCTGCCTAATGTGGCTTCATAATCCAGGGTGCTGGGACTTTGGTTGTTGAGTGGAGGTTGAGAAGTCCCTCATTAGCTGAAACAGTCAGGATCTCCCAGTGGCCATCCATTTCTCCTGCTGAGCTTTGAATGCTCCAAATTCCGGTAACCACCCCCTTTGTTTATCCAATTTCCCTTTTATTGTTTTCCCCCATTCTGATTACCCTTTCACACTTCTCTTCTCCCCCCAACTCCATTCTCATGACCTGCCCACCATCTCCATCTGGTTCCCCACCTCATTCCCTTTATTTCATAGTCCACTGTCCTCTCCCTTTAGATTCTGTCTTCTTCAGCAACATACAAAATGCCGTTTTGTGCTGAGACCCGTCATCAGGACGGGACAGGAAGGTGGCATAACCCAGAATAAGAAGGTGGGAGGAGGGGAAGGAAGGTGATAGGTGAGACTATGTGAGGGACAAGGAGGATGGGTGATGGGAGTTGGGGTTGAATTAAGAAGCTGGGAGGTGATAGGTGGAAGAGGTAAAGGGCTGAAGAAGGAATCTGACAGGACAGGACAGCCCTCTTCCTCTCCAGTTTAGATGACGGGCCTTAGCCTGAAACATTGACTGTTTATTCCCCTCCATTGATACTCCCTAACTTGCTGAGTTCATTTAGCGTTTTGTGTGTGTTGCTCAAGATTACCAGGATTCAGAATGTCACGTTTAGAATAATGCAGAATATCAAGATTATCTGCAGAATCTCTTGTGCTTAAGCAGTTTTCCTCTGTGTGCTTGCTGCACTTCCTTCTTCAGCCCTTTACCTCTTCCACCCATCCATTCCCAATCTATTACTTCATCCCACCCACACACTTTCCCCCTCACCTATCACTCGGCAGCCTGTACTCCATCCTCCCCACCTTCTTATTCTGGCTTCTACCCCCTTGCTTTCCAGTCCTGATGAAGGGTCTCAGCCTAAAATGTCAACAGTTTATTTCCCACCATGAATGCTACGTAACCTGCTGAATTCCCCCAGGATTTTGTGTGTCTTGCTCTTACTTGACCTCAGTGGAAGGTCTGGAGGTGAATTGCAGCATTGAGGTAAAAGTGATTGATGGAAGGTTTGGCTGCTGACACCCCTTCCTGCACTGACAGTGAGTCCGTAGTGATCCAGTAGCATCATGCCTTGCATGCCATCAGGTAGCAGATATAAGATGGAGGCAATTTTCAGTGACAGCCAGATCTAAGAATGAGGGTGGCATGAAGGCAAAGGGATTGTGAAGGCAAGAATGGCTGGGTGCTGCTCCCTGCACTGCTCTTGTAGTAATTGCCCATTCCTTACATTAAAGGGCATGCAATGATGTCGCAGGTAACTTACCAGTCTAGTAACCCAAAGGCCTCAACAGGTATGTGAGTTCAAATCCAACACTGACAGATAGATAGATAGATAGATTGATAGATAGATACTTTACTGATCCCAAAGGAAATTGCAGTGTCACAGTAGCACTACAAACACACAATTATAAATATGAGAAGAGAAGTAAGCAAAAATAAAAAATAAGTTACCTCAAACAGTCTAACAGGAGTGGGTCATCAGTTCTCCAGCAATAGGTTGACTCATTATCGTCAAGGGTAAGGATAAGAATGACCTCATAGCGCTCTTTGGAGCAAAGCCATTGTCTTGGTCTATTACTAAAAGTGCTCCTCTGTTCAGCCAAGGTGGCAGGCAGAGGGTGAGAAACGTTATCCAGAATTAACAGGATTTTCCAAAGGGTCCTTTCTTGTACCACAGCCTCCAGTGTGCCCAGTTTGACTGCTATAATATAGCCAGCCTTTCTTATCAGGGGTTAGAACTGGAATTAAATGCTAAACTGATTTGTAATAGCAGTGACTACAGAACTAATGGATTGCTGTAAAAACCCTCAACACTAATGTCCTTTTGGGTAAGAAATCTTCCCTGTCCAGTCTCTAGTGGACTGTCAGAAGTTCCTGCATTCTGGCAAAGCGCTCAGCCGGACAGTTAGGACAGGAGGAGGCATGTGGACTTTGCCCGTGATCCCACATCTTAAAACACAAGAAACTAAAGGCTCCACCATGCCTCTGGACGGATGGAAACCACACTGCTATTTGAGCAGCAGTTCTTGGCTACTGAGTAGAGGTGTTGGGGTGGGGCAGGGCCTGGAAGTTGAGGATTCCGCAGCAGATAGAAGGGAGACCCTCTCAAGGTGTTGCAATGAATTTGTGGCTCTTTCTGAAGATAAACATCATTAAACATGTCTAAATTCCCCAAGCATGTTCTCTTAGGCACTGGAGTAGCAATAACAACATTTAAAAGGAATTTGGATAAGTACAGGGATTACAAAGATTCAGAGAGATATGGTCAAACACACGCAAATGGAGCTAGATTGGTGGCTATCAGGGTTGGCAAAGGTGGGTTGGGCCAAATGCCTGTTGCTATTCTGTGTAACTCTATGACTGTGACAAAGCACCCATGAGATATGATCTCAGGCAATTGTGCATTTGCTAACAGTATTGCTAAATGCCACCTCATTCATAATGAATTGGGGATTGGCACATTCTTTAGAATCGGAATCAGAATGAGGTTTATTATCACTGACACATAAAGTTTGTTGTTTTGTGGCAGCAGTACAATACAGACATAAAAAATTACTATAAAATACAAAAAAAGTGCAGGTAGTGTTCATTGGCTCATGGACTGTTCAGAAATCTGATGCCAGAGGGGAAGAAGCTGTTCCTAAAATGCTGAGCGTTTGTCCTCAGGTTCCTGTACATAAGTGTTTATTTTGGTAACATGCGGCCTAGAATAAAAGTGCTGACTGTATAGAGGCGGTAGTGGGAAACCTGTTCATATATCAGTTACCCTGTGGCCTGGCACTCCTGCCGTGTGCTGTATGGGCATGTGGCCGTGGGCACCAACATACGGCAGCTCGTATGCACTTTGCTTGTCCAACTTCTGCTGCAGGCGATTGTCAGATCTCCCCCGCTACTGAGCAGGGTTATACCCCAGTAAACAGAGCTGCTGCCAATAGTTTTACTTCAGTAAAAATCAGTGACTGACTTTGTGCCATTTTTATCATTCATGGGCCCCACCCTGTGGTCTGTGGCAACCTTGCCTTCTTGGAAGCTGTGTTATATTTTTAACCGTATTAAGATTGTGTTGCATCATGTAACCTCAGATCAGTGCAAGAAAAACAGGGGTAAAAATAACAGAATTTAATCAAGGGCAAAAACATAAACATGTGCTAAAACGTCACCATGCAACGACCTTCTGGAGGGACCAGAGCATTTTTTTCTCTATGGAGCAATGCTGTGTGGTTATGCAGGAGGATAAGAACCTGAAGCCTGTACCACCACTGCTGATTCTGTACCCTCAGCCTCACTTTCCTGTCCTCATCCTCGTCTCTCCGTCTGTTTACTGTCTACAACAAGCCTTTCAATCTGTATTCTGAAGGAGCACAAGGTGAGAGATTTCACAGCTCTGTATTGTGGAGATTCCTCAATCTTTTCACAAGCTCAGTGATGAAATCTTTGCTCACCTCAGTGCTAAACAGCCTACTCCTGATCCTTAAAGTGCACCCTCAGGTGCTAGACTCCTTAGTCAGAGGAAACAACCTATCTACATCTAACCCCCAAACTCCATCAGCTGATCCTAGCACAACAGCCGAGACTAGTCTGGATTCACTGAGGCAGGACTTGCACCCTGTACATCTGTGTTGCCTTGGCACATAACCCTCACCAGCACTCACTCTGGAGAGGTGCACGGGTCAGAGAGGGAGTGACATCGGCTCTCACTCTGGAGAGGTGCACGGGTCAGAGAGGGAGTGACATCGGCTCTCACTCTGGAGAGGTGCACAGGTCAGAGAGGGAGTGACATCGGCTCTCACTCTGGAGAACTGGAAAGGTGCACAGGTGAATGTTGCCTCACTGGCACCAACCTCATGACCTTTGGTTGGAGACTAGGTAGGTTGTGTCTACCAGGCATCCTAAGGGTGAGGTGCAAAGGCAGTGGGGAAGATAGTCAGTGAGATCAGACCAACACATACAAAATGCTGGAGGGAAGAATAAACAGTTGATGTCTCAGGCCATGACTTAGAAGCATTAGACAGGCAAAGGAACAAGAAAGGCAGACACTAAGAGTTTGCATCAGGGTGCTTTGTTAATGCTACCTTTAATTGAACGCACAAAAAGGTTTAGGATGTTGATTTGTTTGGTTCTGCCTTCAAGAATTGTGCTGGTTGGTCAGATGACAGCATGAAAACTCACTGTGGTGATCTGGGTTTTTTGTCTCTGTTGCTGCCTTTGGTTGCTGGTTTCACTAAGGGTTCAGCATCAAAGTTGTCATTGAGAATGTGGAGGGACTTGCCTTCCAGGACCACTATCCCGCTTGTGGGGAGGAAGTTTTCACATGGTTGTAATGGCGATATCTCCAATTGGTAAATTAACAACTGTGCAGGAGTGGATGTAAACCTTCTGGATGGGTTATTGTGGTGTTCAACACACACAAAAAGCTGGAAAAACTCAGCAAGTCAGGCATCATCTATGGAGGGGAATAAATGGTCAACCTTTCAGGAAAACACCGTTCCTTAGTCCTGAAACTCAGTCACAAAGCTGGCTCAAAGTCACAGGGGAAGGTGGAGAGGATTAGGGAGAGAGTTCCAGCCTCCTGTGGGAGCTAATGAGACAGGTGCATACTTGAATGATGCAGGGATTTGCCTCAGCCTGAAGTAAGTGTGTTGCTCAGGGATCTGAATATTTTTGAGGCCTTCCACTGGTCAGAGTCAACCATGGGTGCTGTGTTCTAGCTGTCTACATGATACGCAAGCCTGGGCAGTACAATGTGGAGAGCAAGCTGTTGTCAATGTAGCAGGCTCCCCACTCCACACAGCTGATAAATCCAGAGGAACGGCAGAGACCGACACAGTTCGGCACCAGCGGCGTCACAGGAGTTGCCTGTCAGCGTTGAACTCAACGTAGAACTGCCTTACGGACTCCAGCTCTGGATTTTTCCTCAGGGTTTACTCCGGAATTTCTCCCCCATGAATGGGTACAAGGCAGCAGAGGTCTGAGATCAGAGTTTTCCTTCTCCTAGATGAGCTGCCAACTATAGCTGACAAACCCCACCTGCCCAAGGTGACACTGGTTTTGAGGTGCCAGTAACCTGCCTTTGCCCCTTCTCCTGTCAGTAGAAATAGTTCCGCCGGACTTAGTAGCTAAGCCACACGTGAAGGTCATGAACTGAACTTGGTTGTCAGAGGCTATTTGAGGCATACACCACTGGGAACATTTAATGGGTAGTGGGAGCTTGTCTCCATTACTCCTCACCAGCTATGCCAACCTTAAGGAACCTCTGAACATCTACTCTTTTCAATAAACCACTGCATTTTCTCTCTCTCTCTGTTATTGTATCTAGAGCCACACCTTCAGTGCCTGTGGTTATTAAATTGCTTTTTTGAATATTGTGTGGAGTCATGACCTATTTACGCCCAGCAGAAAGAACAGGAGACATCAACAGTAAGTGCAGCCACAGCAAGAAAAAGATATTATCACCATCTGCTCAGATGAGCGGCCACACTGTCTTGGCTGTCAGAGGCAGGGCTTCCTTTACAGACCAAGGTTTTACAAGTTATGCTAGTCGGGCCCAGCCAAAGGGGGCTGGGCTCTTGTTCCCTTCTTCCTTCCCTTTGACTGACTCAGCATAAGGGGAAATAAACAGACTGTCAAAAATCCCGCAGAGCAAAAGTTGTGTGGTCACAAAGATTATAGAGGGATACAGGATGGAATCAGGCCCTCCAGCCTACTGAACCTGTGCAGAGCATTACCACTCACATTCACCAATCCTACATTAATCCCATTTTATTCTCCCCACAATTCCATCGTCTCTCCCCAGATTCTACCATTACAGACAGTTCACTGGAGGCATTTAACCCACCAGCCCATATGTCTTTCAGATGTGGGAGCAAACGACAGCACCTGGAGGAAACGTGCAAACACCACACAGACAGGACTGGAGGTCAGGGTTGAATCCCGGTCTCGAGGTACTGTGAGGCCGCAGCTATAGTTGTGCCAGTGTGCCCTTTTTTGAAGGGATAAAGCAGGAGAGGTGGCTATTGGGAGAGCTCTCTAAATGATCACTGTGAACCTTGTAGTTGAATTGCTGAGAATTCCCCAGCCCAACTGCAAAAGCTCCCAAACCACACAGTGGAAATTAAGGGGGACCCTCAGAAGTCTACGTTTTGTAAACATCTATCGGGTGATGGCAGGCAGCACAAACATAAGTTTGTATGCCATGGTCTGGAAGTCTGAGTAGTGACCTAAGCAAGAGGGTTAAAGCTGACAAGATGCAGAGAAACTTGCCTCTGATGACTAAATATTGGAATTAGACCCTGCTCAGAAAGGCAGTCAGAATAAAGCCTCTTACTGGCAGGGATGTGAAAATTAGGGGATTTTCCCCCATAAGAGTGGGACGGAGGAGGTTTTGAAGGTAAGGGAATGCAGGGTCACGGTGACGATCAGCTGAGACAGAACAGATGGTAAAGCAGGTCCTGCAGTTGAACAGCCCATGGCCAGACCAAAATCTCAGTCACAAATGGGAGGACTTCAAAGCTGCTGTGCGCAAGAGGAGTTGAGAATATATGTAGAAGTACTAGAAGGAAGAATGACCAATGTCGATCTCCAGATGAGTAGGTGGTGACATGTACAGAGCTCATTGTGTGGCAGTGAGGCAGCACTCAGCAATGACCTCACAAGGAAAAGCTTTTCTTCAGACTGCACATGGAGCTGGGAACAGCCCGTCCATGACTTGCCGGAGGGAGAAGTGGGATATTGTGTGAAATCAGCCTCCATACAATAGGGCTGAGGTCAGCCTATTGTGTGTGATACAGTGATGTCACCACATTCACCTTGGGCCTACATTCCCACTTCAAGGCTGCGAGAGAGACAAAGCACTTGCTGAGAGTTTATGGTGCGATGACAGAGTTCGAAGTGTTGGGGGAAGAACAGCCAGATCTGGAGAAGGCTTTAGCCCAGGACTTTCTGCAGTGAGACAGCATTGCCACAACTAACTTCATCAGCTGACCCAAGGCGCTTTTCAAAAACTCTATCAGGTAAAAAGTGAGCATACGGCTCACACTGAGATACCAAAACAAACGAGAGAACTCAGTCAAAGAGGGTTGAATCAGAATTAGTATCAGGTTTATTGTTGTGAAGCTTGTTGTTTTGTAACCGCAGTACATAAAAGGTTACTATAAGTTAGAATAAAAAATAAGAAAATAATAAATAGTGTAGAAGAGGAATACAAAGAAGTGATCCCACCACCAAGCACATCTTTCCCTCCCCCACCTTTCTGCTTTCCGCAGGGATCGCTCCCTATGCGACTCCCTTGTCCATTCATTCCCCACCTCCCCATCCCTTCCCACCAATCTCCCTCCGGGCACTTACCCTTGTAAGCGGAACAAGTGCTACACATGCCCTTACACTTCCCCCCTCGCCACCATTCAGGGCCCCAGACAGTCCTTCCAGGTGAGGCGACACGTCACCTGTGAGTCGGCTGGGGTGATATACTGCATCTGGTGCTCCCGATGTGGCCTTTTATATATTGGCGAGACCCGACGCAGACTGGGAGATCGTTTTGCTGAACACCTACGCTCTGTCCGCCAGAGAAAGCAGGATATCCCAGTGGCACACACATTTTAATTCCATGTCCCATTCCCATTCTGATATGTCTATCCACGGCCTCCTGTACTGTCAAGATGAAGTCACAATCAGGTTGGAGGAAAAACACCTTATATTCCGTCTGCGTAGCCTCCAACCTGATGGCATGAACATTGACTTCTCTAACTTCCGCTAATGCCCCTCCTCCCCCTCGTACCCCATCCGTTATTTATTCATTTATTTATTTATTCACCTACCTACCTATTTATTTACATATTTATTTATTTATTTATCTCTCCCCCCCCCCCCACTCTTTTTCCTCCTTCTGTCCCTCTCACTATAACTCCTTGCCTGCTCTCCATCTTCCTCTGAGCTCCCCTCCCCCTTTCTTTGTCCCTAGGCTTCCCGTCCCATGATCTCTTCCTTCTCCAGCCTTGTATCCCTTTTGCCAATCATCTGTCCAGCTCTTGGCTCCATCCCTCCCCCTCCTGTCTTCTCCTATCATTTCGGATCTTCCCCTCTCCCTCCCACTTTCAAATCTCTTACAATCTCTTCTTTCAGTTAGTCCTGACGAAGGGTCTTGGCCCGAAACGTCGACTGTACCTCTTCCTAGAGATGCTGCCTGGCCTGCTGCGTTCACCAGCATTTTGTGTGTGTTGCTCGAATTTCCAGCATCAGCAGATTTCCTTGTGTTTGCGTTCCCGGGTTCAAGGACCTCTCTGCTGCAGAGGGAGGTTCAGAGATCCGGGTTTTAAAGCTTGTAGATTAGTAGTGATGGGGTGTTGGTGAGAAACACTCAACTATCACAGAGGAAGAGGGGCAGAGATGTATTGTATTTTGAGAGGGAAGTTTGGGATTATGGTCCTGTGCAGGCCCAAGGTGGATGTGATGACATCACTATATCACGCAGACAATAGTCCTATTTTATGGAGGCTGATCTCATACAACATACTCATTTCTCCCTCCAGCAAGTCCTGCACAGGTTCTAATGCCTTTGCGTGCTGCCCAGACAAGTCTTTGGGTTAAAACCCTGTAGCTGCCTGTTCAGCACCATTGTGTCCAGAAGAGACTCCGCAGCAGTTCAAGAAGGGGTTCCCAATCAGCTTCTCAAGGTTAATTAGCCTTGGGTTAATAAGTAAAATAAAAAGCAGCGGCTTGATTTTAAAAATCTTATCCTTGTTTCCTTCTGCCACTTCCTTCCCCTAACCGAACAGTCCTCCCAGGTATCTGAACTAATTCCAGTGGATCCACACCTTTAGTTGCTCCATATTTGACAGCCAAGCCTCTGTTGACAAGGCCCAAAGTATTTCCATGTCTGGATAGAGTGTGCTTTGGAGGGGAACCGGCAGGTGCTGGAGATACCTTGTACTCGGACACTCAGGAGATTCTGGAGATGCTGGAAATCTTGAACAACACACACAAAATGCTGAAGAAACCTAGCAAGTCAGGCAGCGTCTATGGATCAGTCACGTTGAAGGGTCTCGGCCCAAATATTTTCCTCCATATATGCTGTCTGATCTGTTGAGCTCCTCTAGAATTTTGAGTGCCCTGCTACACTTGCCCTCCTTGGCAGCAGAGCTTATGAGTTGGGAGGAACTGTCAGAATAGTTTGCAAAGCCTGTTTAAAGTGGTACACACTGAAGACACATTTCTCCAAACCAGGGCGTAAAGCACAGTAGTACACATAACATACTATAACTTATGAAGGTAAGGATAAAATCTACAGGTGAATCACACATAAATAACACACTAAAGTGCCTGAATATTAAACATTGTGAGGCATGGAACAGATTAACCAACAACATTTTGAATACGATGCGGCAGGGAGTTCAGAAGCCATATGGCCTGGGGAAAGGAACTGTTTCACATCCTGTATATTCTTGTCTTTATGCATCAGTCTCCTACCCGATGATAGAAAGACAAAGAGGATGCTGGATGGATGGGTGGGATACTTAATAATACTAAGGGCCCTGCGTACACAGTGCTCCTAATAAATTTCCCCGATGGATGGTAGGGAGAGCCCTATGATCCTCTCAGCTATTCTCACAGTTCTTTGTAGGGACTTCTGGTCTGGCGCTCAACTGCTCCCATACCAGATGGAGGTGCAATTTGTCAGGACACTCTCAATGGTGCTCTTGTAAAACGCGGCTAAGATGGGGGTGGGGGGAGGTGGGTGGGAGCCTTGCACGTCTCAATCTCCTTAGGAAGTGGAGGCGCTGCTGTGCCTTCTTGTTCAGGGAGGTGATATTAAGGGACCAGACACTCCTCAATGTTAACCTTTCCATTCCCAGAGTCATTCTCGTGAAACCCCTCTGGATCCTCTTCAATGCCAGCATGTTTTTTCAGAAAAAGGGCCCAAAATCACCCATAATACTCCAAGTGTGGTCTGACCAATGTCTTATAATGCCTCAGCATCACATCCTTGCTCTTACCTGCTACTCCTTTCAAAATGAATGGTAACATTATGACTGCTGTCATCTCACTCCACAACAAGTATACCACTTTGGATACTGCAGCGGAGGATGGCCTAACAGAGGAAAGCCACAGTGATTGGGTCTCTGGCACTGAGTCTGAAAGGAAGAGGGAGAAGAGGCACACTGTGGTGATAGGGGATTCGTTAGTTAGGGGAATGGACAGGAGGTTCTGTGGGTGAGAACAAGATTCCTGGATGGTATGCTGCCTCCCCGGTTCCAGGGTCCGGGATATCTTAGATCGAGTCCTCAGCATTCTGAAGTGGGAGGGTGAACAGCCAGAAATTGTGTTCCATGTAGGTACCAATGACATGGGTAGTACGAGTGGCAAAATTCGGTTCAGGGGGTTAGGTGCTAAATTAAAGGGCAGGAGCTCCAGGATTCTGATCTCAGGGTCGCTACCCGTGCCACGTGTCAGTGAGCCAGAACTAGGAAGATATACAGTTTAATACATGGTGATGGACTGGAAAGAAGGCAGAGTAGGAGGCATTGCTCTGTTGGTAAAAAATCAAATCAAATCATTAGAAAGAGGGGATGTAGGGTTGGAAGGTGTTGAGTCATTATGGATAGAGCTAAGGAACTACAAGGGTAAAAAGACCTTGATGGGATTTGTATACAGACACCCAAGCAGTAGTAAGGATGTGATACACAACTTACAATGGGAGATAGAAAATGCATGCCAAAAGGACAATGTTACTATAGTCATAGGGGATTTCAATATGTAGGTAGATTGGGAAAATCAGGTTGGTGCTGGATTCCAGGACAAGGACTTTCTAGAGCGCCTATGAGATCGTTTTTTAGAACAGCTTGTGGTTGAGTCCACTAAAGGATCACTGATTCTGGATTGGGTGTTAGCCAATGAACCAGAATTGATTAGAGACCTTAAGAACTCTTAGGGACAAGAGATCACTATATGATCAAATTCACCTTTTGTCAGATGTATCAGTATTGCAGTGGAGTACAGTGAATTACAGAGGCATGAGAGAAGAACACTGGCAGGGATGATGACAGAGCAGCAATGGCTGGGATTTCTGGAAGCAATTTGGAAGGAACAAGATATGTACATCCCAAAAACATAGAAAACATAGAAAACATAGAAAATAGGTGCAGGAGTAGGCCATTCGGCCCTTCGAGCCTGCACCGCCATTTATTATGATCATGGCTGATCATCCAACTCAGAACCCTGCCCCAGCCTTCCCTCCATACCCCCTGATCCCCGTAGCCACAAGGGCCATATCTAACTCCCTCTTAAATATAGCCAATGAACTGGCCTCAACTGTTTCCTGTGGCAGAGAATTCCACATATTCACCACTCTCTGTGTGAAGAAGTTTTTCCTCATCTTGGTCCTAAAAGGCTTCCCCTTTATCCTCAGACTGTGGCCCCTCGTTCTGGACTTCCCCAACATCGGGAACAATCTTTCTGCATCTAGCCTGTCCAATCCCTTTAGGATTTTATACGTTTCAATCAGATCCCCCCTCAATCTTCTAAATTCCAACGAGTACAAGCCCAGTTCATCCAGTCTTTCTTCATATGAAAGTCCTGCCATCCCAGGAATCAATCTGGTGAACCTTCTTTGTACTCCCTCTATGGCAAGGATGTCTTTCCTCAGATTAGGGGACCAAAACTGCACACAATACTCCAGGTGTGGTCTCACCAAGGCCTTGTACAACTGCAGTAGTACCTCCCTGCTCCTGTACTCGAATCCTCTCGCTATAAATGCCAGCATACCATTCGCCTTTTTCACCGCCTGCTGTACCTGCATGCCCACTTTCAATGACTGGTGTATAATGACACCCAGGTCTCGTTGCACCTCCCCTTTTCCTAATCGGCCACCATTCAGATAATAATCTGTTTTCCTATTTTTGCCACCAAAGTGGATAACTTCACATTTATCCACATTAAAAAGGAAGAAGTATTCTAAAGGCAAGATGACACAACCATGGCTGACAAGAGAAGTCAAAGCTAACATAAAAGCCAAAGAGGGAGCATATCATAGAGCAAAAATTAGTGGGAAGTTAGAGGATTAGAAAGCTTTTAAAAACCAACAGAAGGCAACTAATAAATCATTAAGAAGGTAAAGATGGAATACGGAAGTAAGTTAGCCAATAATATTAAAAAGGATACAAAATGTTTCTTCAGATACATAAAGTGTAAAAGAGAAGCGAAAATGAATATTAGACTCCTGGAAAGATAATAATAGAGGATAACAAAATGGCGGATAAACTGAGTAAGTACTTTGCATCAGTCTTCATTGTGGAAGACACTAGCAGTACGGTGGAAGTTTCTGGTGTCAGGGGTCATGAAATGTGTGAAGTTACCATAACTAGAGAGAAAGTTCTTGGGAAACTGAAAAGACTGAAGGTAGGTAAGTCAACAGGAGCAGATGGTGTACAACCCCAGGGTTCTAAAAGAGGGGTGACTAAAGAGATCATGGACCCAGTAGTAGTGATCTTTCAAGAATCACTAGATTCCAGAATGGTTCCGGAGGACTGGAAGATCGTAAATGTCATTCCACTCTCCAAGAAAGGTGAGAGGCAGACTAAAGGAAACTATAGGCAAGTTGATCTGACCACCGTGGTTGGGAAGTTGTTAGAGTCGATTATTAAGGATGATGTCTCATGGTACGTAGAGGCACATGATTAAATAGGTTGTAGTCAGTATGGTTTTCTCAAGGGAAAATCTTGCCTGACAAATCCGTTGGAAATAACAAGCAGAATAGACAAAGAAGAATCGGTTGATATTGTGTACTTGGATTTTCAGAAGGCTTTTGGCAAGGAAGCATACAAGAGGCAGCTTAGTAAATTACCAGCTCATGGTATTACAGGAAAGATTCTAGCATGGATAAATTAGTGGATGATTGGCAGGAAGCAAAGTGTGAGAATAAAGGGAGCCTTTTCTGGATATCTGCCGGTAACTAGTGGTGTTCCACCGGCGTCTGTGTTGGGACCGATTCTTTAAACGTTATAGGTCAATGATTTGGATGATGCAATTGATGGCTTTGTTGCAAAGTTTGCAGATGATATGAAGATAGGTGGAGGAGCAGGTAGTTTTGAGGAAATATGGTGGCTACAGGAGGACTTAGACAGATTAGGAGAATGGGCAAAGAAATGGCAGATGGAATATAATGTCGGGATATGCATGTTCATGCATTTGGTGGAAGAAATTAAAGGGTTAACTAATTTTGAAATAAAGAGATAATACAAAAATCTGAGGCACAAAGGGATTTGGGAGTCCTTGTGCAGGATTCCCTAAAGATTAATTTGCAGGTTGAGTCTGTGGTAAGGAAGGTAAATGCAATGTTAGTACTCATTTCAAGAAGACTAGAATATAAAAGCAAGGATGTAATGTTGAGACTTTATAAAGCATGAGTGAGGCCTCACTTGGAGTATTGTGAGTCAGAGAGTGGTGAATCTGTGGAGGCCAAGTCATTGGGTATATTTAAGGCAGAGGTTGATAGATTCTTGATTGGTCAGAGCATGAAGGAATATTAGATTATTAGATTATGAGGACACGCAGTCCTCATTTATTGTCATTTAGTAATACATGCATTAAGAAATGATACAATGTTCCTCCAGTATGATATCACAGAAACACAAGACAGACCAAGACTAAAAAACTGACAAAAACCATATAATTATAACATATAGTTACAACAGTGCAAAGCAATACCGTAATTTGATAAAGAACAGAACATGGGCACGGTAAAAAAAAGTCTCAAAGTCTCTTTAAAGTCCCATGATCTCATGCAGATGGTAGAAGGAAGAAAACTCCCTGCCACAAACCTCCAGCACCGGCAAACTTGCCGATGCAGCATCCTGGAAGCACCCGACCACAGTCAACTTTTGAGTCCATCCGAAAACTTCGAGCCTCCGACCAGCCATCCGACACTGAGCACCGAGCATCATCTCTGCTGGGCGCTTCGACCCCATCCCCGGCCGCCAAGCAACAGGCAAAGCCGAGGACTCGGGGCCTTCCCCTCCGGAGATTCTGAATCGCACAGTAGCAGCGGCAGCGAAGCAGGCATTTCAGAAGTTTCTCCAGGTATTCCTCCGTGTTTAAGTCTGTCTCCATCAAATCAGGATTGTGCACGGTACCCTACTTAATAAATACAGATATCAATATGGGCAAAAGGCAGGAGATTGGAGCAGAGAGGAAAATTAAATCAGCCATGATGAAATGGCAGAGCAGATTCACTGGGCCAAATGACCTAATTCTGCTCATATGTCTTACGGTCTTATTACATTTGCCTTCCTTACCACCAACTCAATCTGCAATCCCAAGTCATTTTGTACCTCTTGAGTTTTGTATTCTCCTCTGTTAGGTTCTACTAAAGTGCATAACCATACACTTCCCTACACTATAATCCAACTGCCAGTTCTTTGCTCAGTCTCCCTATCTGTCCAAGTCCTTCGGCAGACTTTCTGCTTCCTCATTATCACCTGCTGCACCACTTACCTTTTGTATTGTCTGCAAACTTGGCCAGAAAGCCATCAGTCCCGTCATCCAAATCGTTGGAAGGAGGTACAGAGGAGATGTCAGGGGTAGGTGTTTTATGCAGAGAGTGGTGAGTACGTGGAATAGGCTGCCGGTGACGGTGGTGGAGGCAAATATGGTAAGGTCTTTTAAGAGACTCCTGGATCGGTACGTTGGGCTTTGAAAAATAGAGGGTCATGGGTAACCCTAGGTAATTTCTAAGGTAAGGACATGTTCGGCACAACTTTGTGGGCCGAAGGGCCTGTATTGTGCTGTAGATTTTCTATGTTTCTATGTTTCTAATATTAAAAGAAGCGGTCACAGTGCCGATCCTTGCGGAACAGCACTAGTCACAATCAGCCAAGCAAAAATGGCCCCATTTATTCCAACACTTTGCTTCCTGCCTGTCAGCCAATCTTCTATCCATGCTGTTATGTTTTCTGTAATACCATGGGCTCTTATCTTGTTAAGCAGCATCATGTGCAGCACCTTGTCAAAATCCTTCTGAAAATCCAAGTGAACATATCCTCTGACTCTCCTTTGTCTTCTGCCTGTTACTTCCTCAATCAATTCCAACAGATTGTCAGACAAGCTTTTCCCTTAAGGGAAGCCTACTTTATCAAGTGCCTCCAAGTACCCCATAACCTCATCCTTTATAATGGTGTCCAACATCTTCCAAATTTCTGAGGTTAGGCTAACTGGCCTATAAATTCCTTTCTTTTGCCTCCTTTCCTTCTTAAAGAATGGATTGATGTGCAATTTTCCAGTCGACCGGAACCTTTCCAGAATCTAGTGAATCGTGAAAAATCATTACTAATGCCTCCCCAATCTCTTCAGCTCTTTCGGTACCCTGGTCCATCTGCTCCAGGTGACTTACCTACCTTCAGACCTTTCAGCTTCTCCTTAGTAATAGCAACTACACTCACTCATCCCCTGACACTCTCAAATTTCTGGTCTTTTGCTAATGTCTTCCACAGTGAAGACTGAGGCAAAATACTTATTACGTTTGTCAGCCATTTCTTAGTCCCCCATTTGTACCTCTCCAATGTTATTTTCCAGAGGTCTGATGTCTACTCTTGCCTCTCTTTTACACTTTGTATATCTGAAAAAACTTCTGGCATTCTCTTTGATATTATTGGCTGTTTTATCTTGATATTTCATCTTTTTCCTCATTTTTTTTGTTGCTTTCTGTTAGTTTTTAAAAGCTTCATAGTCCCCTAACTTCCCTCTAATTTTTGCTATATTGTATGCCCTCCCTTTTGCTTTTATGCTGTCTTTGACATCCCTTGTCAGCTACAGTTGCCTCATCTTTCTATTAGAATACCTCTTCATCTTTAGGGTGTACCTATCCTGCACCTTCTGAGTTGTCCCCAGAAACTCCAGCCATTGCTGTCTGCTATCATCCCTGCAAGGGTCCTCTTCCAACCAATTTTGGCCAGCTCCTCTCTCATGCCTCTGTAATTCCCTTTACTCGACTGGAATACTGATACATCCGACTCTACCTTTTCCCTTATGCAGGATAAATTCTATCATATCGGGATCACTGTCTCCTAAGGGCTCCTTTGTCTTATGTTCCCTAATCGGATATGGTTCATTACACAACATCAAATTCAGAATTGCCTTTCCTCTCATGGGTTCAAACACAAACTGCTCTAAGTAACCATCTTGTAGGCATTCTACAAATTCCCTGTCTTGGGATTCATTACCAACCCAATTTTCCCAATCTCCTGGCTTATTGAAATCCCACTTGACTATTGTAACATTGCCCTTATTAAATGCCTTTTCTATTTCTCCTTAAAATTTCTTTTCCACATCCTGGCTACTGGATATAACACCCATCATGATCTTTTTACTCTTGTGGTTTCTTAACTCTACCCACAAGGATTCTACATCTTCCAATCCTATGTCACCTCTTTCAAAGCATTTGATTTCATTTTTTATCAACAGAGCCACCCCACCTCCTCTGTCTACCTGCCATTCCTTACAATACAATGTATATCCTTGGATGTTAAGGTCCCAACTATGATCTTCTTTCAGCCATGGCTAGTGATGGCCACAATGTCATACCTGCCAATCACTAACTGCACTACAACATCATCTATCTTATTCCGTATAGTGCGTGCATTCAAATATAACACCTTCAGTCCTATATTGATCACTCTTTTCGATTTTGCCCCATGTTATACTTCAATTTATCCCACTACATGCAATTTTGCTCTATCATCTGCCTGTCTTTCCTTACAGGCATGATACACACTGCTCCATGCTTTGCCCTATCGCCCCGGTTCCCATCTCTGTGCCAAATTAGTTTAAACTCTCCCCAGTAGGCCTCACAAACCTGCCCGCAAGGATTTTGGTGCCTCTTGGGTTCAGGTGTAACCTGTCCCTTTTGTACAGGTCATAACGTCCCCAAAAGAAAATCCAGTGATTCAGAAATCTGAAACCCTGACTGCCCCATTGCTCCAATTTACCAACCACACATTCATTTGCCAAATCAATTTATTCTTATTCTCAGTGGCACATGGCACAGACAGCAATTCAGAGATTACTAGAGGTCCTGCTCTTTAGCTTTCTACCTTACTCCCTCTATTCTCTCTTTTGGGCCTCCTCTCTCTCTCTCTCTCTCTCTCTCTCTCTCTTACCAGTATCATTGGTACCAGTATGTACCATGACTTCCAGTTGCCCCCCACCCCTCTAGAATGGTGTGGACCTAATTGGAGACATCCCGAACTCTGTCACCTGGGATGCAACATACCATCCAGGTGTCTCCTTCAGAGGGTTAACATATGAGGAACGTTTGTCCACTCTTGGACTGTATTCCTTGGAGTTTAGAAGAATGAGGGGAGACCTCACAGAAACATTTCAAATGTTAAAAGGCATGGACAGAGTGGATGTGGCAAAGTTGTTTCCCATGATGGGAGAGTCTAGTACGAGAGGGCATGACTTAAGGATTGAAGGGTGCCCATTCAGAATAGAAATGCGAAGAAATTTTTTTAGTCAGAGGGTGGTGAATCTATGGAATTTGTTGCCACAGGCAGCAGTGGAGGCCAAGTCATTGGGTGTATTTAAGGCAGAGATTGATAGGTATCTGAGTAGCCAGGGCATCAAAGGTTATGGTGAGAAGGCGGGGCAGTGGGACTAAATAGGATAAAATGGATCAGCTCATGATAAAATGGCGGAGCAGACTCGATGGGCCGAATGGCCTACTTCTGCTCCTTTGTCTTATGGTCTTATGGTCTATGCTTACAGGTTCTTCTGTCTGCTCCTCTGACTATGGAATCTAACTACTGTAGTCCCCTTCTGCTTTTCTATCCGTTCTGAGTCACAGAACCAGACTCGGTGCCAGAGAGCCAGTCACTGCAGCTTCCCGTTGGTAGGACGTAAGACCCCAACAGTTTCCAAAGTGGTGTCCTTGTTATTAAGGGGAAAGCCACAGGAGGAGTCTGCACTGGCTGCGTATTTCTTTTCCCTCTGTTGAGAGTCACGCAGGTCCCTGCCTCCTGCAACTTAGAGGTGACTACCTCTCTATAGCTCCTAGCTATCACCTCCTCATTTCCCGTATGAGCTGAAGGTCATCAAGCTGCAGCTCCAGTTTGTTAACACTGAGGATATTGATGCTGGAGTCTCAGCAATGTGATACAGTGCTGTCCTGGGTCAGTGCTGATCAACTTCTTGAAGTCCAGGCTGAAGAACGTAGCATCTGAAAGAGAATAACAGACAAGAACAGAGTCAGTAGGGGTTTTTGAAAAAGGGTTTGACTAATCTGCTGTCTTCAAGGATGTGACTTGGAGTGTAGATCCTAGACAGGCTATTAGATGCTTCAACCCCACCCCACACCTCGAGCAGGACTGGAGAGAGGCTCTGTGAACTCCAGTCTGGGCCAGCTGACACATGGCGACCCACCAAAGCTATAGAGTTTCCAATGGTTATACACAAACTGTTGAGATCTTCTTGATTAATTGGGTTGCTAAATTGACTTTTTTCAGAAAACCTTAGCTACTTTGCACAGATAAGCTTTAGTAAAGTCCCTGCTCCACCCACTCACAGTACCATCCAGCCAAACCTTTAAATTCTACACCAAGCATTGCCTGTTAGTATAGGCACTAAACATTGCCATTGGACAGAGAGTCAGTGCTGAGGGAAGAGTAGGGTTGAGGATCAAGCAGCATTGGAGGCACTACTCCAATGATATGATGAGTGGCGACAGTGGGCAGGCAGTGCCAAGGGAGAGGCTAAGCTCAGGGCTGCAGTAGTACCAGGGGTATTATTGGTATAAGGGACAGCAGTGAGGAATTGTTGGACCAACTCTTGATTAACTGATTGAAGGGAATATGTTGGGTAAAAAAACTTAAACTGTTGCTCACTGCTGTTTGTGGATGTTTCCTTTGCAGAAACTGGTTGGCAAATTTCCCACACCACAGCAACAATGCTACACTTCAAAAGCATCTCATGGGGTTGGGAGTAGCTATTTCAGGTTTACTGTAGTCATAAAAGGTGCAAAAAACTCAACTTTCATTTGCTCTGGGTTGTTAGGATAAATAAGGGTACTAGAGGCAAAATCAATTCACTGCTGCATATTGCCCCCTGCTAAACACATTGGAACTTTCACACCGCTCTCTGCAAAAGTTCTGAGAAGTCCCTGCGGTATTCAAGAATTATACTATGCTTCCTGTTTACTTGTCAGAAAAAAAACCCAATTTTAAGAGGTACTAATAAATGTGACCCACAAGTGAACCCAGGTCATGATATGGCAAAGAAAAATCTTATCTGCGGAAAATAAAACTGCCAGTGAGCCTCCGCCCCACACACCACAAGTACCAGAGAGAGCAAGCACTGGTTTATCAAAGAGAGGCCTACAGAACTGATCGAAATCCTGTTAGAACTTTGTCCTTTTGCCTGTGTATTTAGTACAATTCTCACTCACTGATGGTAGCTTTTGTCGGTAATTTGTTCTGAAATTGCAAGTTTGAAGAATAACCCTGTATTTTTTTTTACCATTACAGATTACTTCTATAAATTCAGCAGGGTAAGAAGTTTATTATTGTCACATGTGCTGAAGTACAGTGAAAATCTTTGTTTTGCATGTCACCCATACAGAACAACATTACAACAGTACTTTGCAGGGTAGTACCAGGGAAAATAATAGAATGCAGAGACAGTGCAATAAGGTGCAAGGCCGTAACTAGGCGGATTATGAGTTCAAGAGTCGAACTTATCGTAGTAGGGAACCATTTAATAGTCTTATTACGGTGGGGTCGAAACTGTCCTTGAACCTGGTGTGCTTTCAGGCTTTTGTATCATCTGTATGATGGGAGGAAGGAGAACAGGGTGGGTGGGGGTCTTTGATTGTACTGTCTGTTTTTCTGATGCAGAGAGACATATAGACAGTCTATTGAACCATGTGAAATTCTTTAGGGGCTTGACAGTGTAGGTGGGGAGTTGCTGTTTCCCCAGCTGGGGTATGTAAGGGTCAGAGTGAAAATAAAGCACAGGCCATTCAGCACTGAGGTGAGATGATAATTCTTTGTCCTGATGGGATTTTCTTCCCCCAGGTGAACTAGAGGTTCAGCTGCTGCATATATTAACAAAACAGATGAACAGATTTTCTGATGTTAAGGAAGGGTTAGTGCAGGATTTGGTGCTGAATTAACCATTAGCCGCGCTGACAGATGTTCACTTGGCTCAACTGCTGAATCAGGACCAGGGGCTGCTGATTAGTTCCCTCCATGTTTCAGGGGTAGGGGCTGTAGGGGACCATCCAACGACATGCACGCTCTGCCTGGGATCGCAGAGTGGTTGTGTAATCTCAACAAACACTTTCCACAAGCAACACACCTGAGGCCAGAGCTTACGTTGTAACCCTGTGATATAGATTATTCAAGTGGAAGTTTGGCTGGTAAGTGACTGTGCTGCTATGAGTCATGGATATTGAAAAAATTTCATCAGAATTGACTTCTGAGGAATGAACAGTTTCATTTGAAATGAAGTTTTCCACAGGGAAGCTGTCTCCAGAGGCTTCTCTTCTCTAGATCTCTGATGCCTGGACTCTCTTTCTTCGCTGCAATGCTTAGATTGTGATGTGATTCTCATATGACTCTCTGTCATTAATCTGCTGCCTCTGCTTTACTTTCATGCACCGTGCACTGACTGTTTCTCATGTTAGTTCTTCACACTTCCCACCACAAACCTCCGTCCTTACAAGCTGTTCCAGTTCCACTACCCTTGCCCGACCACCAGACCTGCTCCTGTGGGAACTTCTCCCGTACCTGGCATCTCTGGAGTCCCTCAACCAATGAAACATTAGGGACTCTCCCTAACACTAACTGTGTGTGGATACGCAAAGGAGCGCATGCCGAGCAGAGGGCAGAGTCCAGAAAGAAGTATGGGGAAGGGATTGAGAGGAAGCAATCCTGGATCTGCTATTAGGGAAGGAGACGGGGCAGGTGACAGAGGTTTCTGTAAGAGAACAATTTGCATCAGTTATCATAATGTCATAAGTTTCAAAGTAAATATGCCAAAAAAAAAGGTCTGATTCATGGGTTGAGATTCTAAAATGGAGAAAGGGCAGTGTGGAATGGGACAGACTGGTTTCTGGCTAAAGTGTACATGGAAAGTGGGAGGCTTTCAAAAATGAAAGTTTGAGAGTACAAAGCTTGTATGTACCCATCAGAATATAAGGAACCTTGGTTTTCAAGAGATATCGAGGCACTGGTTAAGAGAAAAATAGAGGTGTATAGCAGCTACAGGCAAGCAGGAACAAATGAGGTGCTTATGGAGTACAAGAAATGCAAGTGAACACTTAATAGAGAAATCAGGAAGGCTAAAAGTCGTTGCTCTAACAGACAAGGTGAAGGAGAATCCTAAGGGATTCCACAGATATGTTGAGAGCAAAAGGATTGCAAGGGACAAACTCGGTCCTCTGGAAGACCAAAATGGTAATCCATGTGTGGAGCCAAAACAGATGAGGGAGATCTTAAATGAATTCTTTCCATTTGTACTTACTCAGGAGATGGATACGAAGTCTATAGAAGTAAGGCAAAACACTTCAACTTCATGGACCCTGTACAGATTACAGAGGAGGAGGTGTCTGCTACCCTGAGACAAATCAGGGTGGATAAATCCCCAGGGTCTGACAAAGTGTTCCTTCGGACCCTGTGGGAGGCAAGTGCAGAAGTTGCCAGGGCCTGAGCAGAGATATTTAAATCCTCCTTAGTGACAGGAGAGTTACCAAGAATTGGAGGATAGCCAACATTGTTCCGCTACTCAGAAAACAAAACCCAGGAAACTATAAGTTGGTGAACCTGACATCAATTGTGGGAAGTTATTGGAAGGTATTCTAAGAGACTGGATATATAAGAATTTGGATAGACATGGACTGATTAAGGATAGTCAGCATGGCTTCGTGAATGGTGGGTCATGTCCAACCAATCTTAAAGAGTTTCTCAAGGAAGTTACAAGGAAAGTGGATGAAGGCAAGGCAGTGAATGCTATCTACATGGACTTTAGCAAGGCATTAGACAAGGTCCCGCATGGGAGCTGGTCAAGAAGGTTCAGTCGCTCAGCATTCAAAATGAGGTTGCAGATTGGATTACACATTAGCTTTGTGGGAGAAGCCAGAGAGTTGTAGTAGATGGTTGCCTTTCTGACTGGAGGCCAGTAACTAACACTATGCTGCAGGGATGGGTGCTGTGACCTTTGTTGTTTGTCGTCTATTAACAACAATGAAAGAATTTCCCACAGGATTAATACCCCAGGGATGCGGCCTGGAAGACTAGTGCGCCTTCAGGGTGCCAAATTTTCGTGGCTCTGGAGACAGGCTGATTCTAGGCTGGTGCCCTTGACTGAAGCATTGTGGGAGAACACGGAACATCCGGGCCTGAGTATCCAGAGACCTGAGCTGCCTGGGTGCAGAGCTTGGAAAAAGCAACGCAACAGACTTTTAACATCATAAATCAGCAGGTTGAATGTTATGTCTCCCCTCTTGCTGTGAAATGGGGACATCTCTTTTTCCCTTATTAGGGAAAGTGAGAGCCTGTAGTATGTCAAATTACCGGATGAACGAGTAGTCTTTGGGGTACGGCAAGTATGTGTCATGACAAGTTCTTGAGTTCTCGGTGGGGGGTGCTGGTGCCTTTATGCTGGTTGGGGAGGGGGTCATTGCTTTGCTGCTGCTTGTGCATGGGAGGGAGCTGGGGTTCTAAAATGTAACTGTCATTCATTCTTTGGGGGCACTCCTCTGTTTGTGTGGATGTTTGCGAAGAAAAATAATTTCAGGATGTATATTATGTACATTTCTCTCACATTAAATTTACCTATTGAAACCTATTGATAAAGTACTTATTATTATTATTATATGAATATTATTATTATGTGGTTAACTGGATCAGCACATTTGCAGATGACACCAAAATTGGGGGAATAGCGATGAATGCTATCATGGCTTTCAGAGGGATCTGCACCAGATGGGAAAACAGGCTGAAAAATGGCAGATGGAATTTAATGCAGACATGTGTGAGGTTTTGTACTTCAATAGGACCAACCAGACTCGATCATACACAGTGAAGAGTAGGGCACTGAGGAGTGTGGTGGAATAAAAGGATCTAGGGATACAAATCCATAATTGATTGAAAGTGGTGTCACAGGTGGATTGGGTCACAAAGAAAACTTCTGGCACATTGGACTTCATAAATCAATGTATTGAGTACAAGAGTTGGGATGTTTGTTATGTTGAAGTTGTAAAAGACATTGGTGAAGCCTAATTTGGAGTATTGTGTGCAGTTTTGGTCACCTATCTACAGGAAAGATGCAAACAAGGCTGAGAGAGTACAGAAAAAAATTACAAGGATGTTACCAGGTCGGGAGAACCTGAATTATAAGGAAAGGTTGAATAGGTTAGGACTGTATTCTTCAGCCCAGCTGATGGAGGTGCTGAGGGATATATTCAACCTCTCTTTGGAACAGTCCATTGTCCCCCTGGTTTTCAATATGGCAACCATCATTCCAGTGCCAAAGAAAGGGACAGTAATCTGCCTAAATGACTATCACCCGGTGGCATTAGCATCACCCGTTATGAAATGCTTTGAGCTGCTGTTCATGGAGCACATTAAAGCCTTTCTCCCGGCTGCATTGGACCCTTTCCAGTCAGCTTATCACTCAAATCAATCTACTGATGATGTCATAGTCTCTGCTCTCCATTCTGTCCTGTCCCACCTGGAAAATGGGGTCTCATGAGCCAGACCAGGTGTTCATAGAATTCAGTTCAGCATACAACACCATCATACTCCAGAAACTTGTGTGGAAACTGCCCTTGCTTGGCCTCAATACCTCCCCCTACAATTCAATACTGGACTTGCTAAAAGTAAGGCCACAGTCAGTGTGTGTGGGCAGCAACGTCTCTAGGCCCATCATGCTGAGTGCTGGTGCTCCCCAACGCAGTGTGCTCAGCCCACTGCTGTTCACGCTGCTGACGCATGACTTTGTCACAGTATCTGGTTCAAACCGTGTCTTCAAGTTTGCAAATGACACGATAGTGGTTGGCCTTATCAAGAATGATGACGAGACAGAGTATAGAGAGGAAGTGGAGTGGCTGGTGGATTGGTGTGAGAAGAGCAACCTACGCCTGAACGTGGAGAAGACAAAGGAAATCATTGTGGACTTCAGGAACGTGCAGACAAACCATCCCCCTCTGAGAATGCATGGCTCCTTCGTAGACAGAGTTAAGTGCACAAAGTTTCTGAGAGTTCACATCATGATGATCTCACCTTGTCTGTTAATATCACCTCCCTGAACAAGAAGACACGGCAGTGCCTCCACTTCCCAAGAAGATCGAGGCAAGCAAAGCTTCCCCCACACCCATCTATCCAGCAACCTCTTTGACTTTCTACCATCAAGCGGGAGATCACAATGCTTTAAAACAAGAATGGTTAAAATGAGAAACACTTTCTTCCTCCAGGCCATTAGGTTTCTGAACTCCCTGCTGCATCGTATTCGAAGTGTCACTGGTTAATCGATTCCATTCCTTACGATATTTAATATTAATGCACTTTAGTTTGTTATTTATGTGTGATTCAGCTGTAGATTTTATCCTTACTTTCATAAGTTATTGTTTGTTATGTGTGTTAAGTGTGTCACTGCGCTTTACACCCTGGTTTGGAGAAACATTGTCTTGTTTCTATATACATTATATGGTTATACGTATGTGTTATATAGATGCATATAGTTAAATGGCAATAAACTTGACGACTTTAGTATGTAGAAGATTGAGAGGAGGTTTGTAGAGGTATACAACATTATGAGGGGTATTGATAGGGTAAATGCAAGCAGGGTTTTTCTACTGAGGTTGGCTATGACTACAAACAGAGATCATGGGTTAAGGACGAAAGATGAAAAGTTTAAGTGGAACATGAGGGGAAACTTCTTTACTCCGAGGGTCGTGGGAGTGTGGAATAAGCTGCCAGCACTAGTGGTGCATGCACACTCTATTTCATTGTTGAAGAGAAGTTTGGATAGGTACATGGATAGTAGGGGTATGGTGGGCTATGGTACCTGTGCAGGTCAATGGGAGTAGGCAATTTAAATGGTTTCAGCATGAACCAGATGGGCTGAAGGGCCTGTTTCTGCGCTGTTCTTCTTTATGACTCTATGATACAACAGAAGGGGGCTAATAGTGTCTGGAGTGACAGAAAATCTCCATCCTTCATTAAGGACCCCTACCAAGACATGCCCTTTTCTCATTACTACCATCAAGGAGGAGGTACAACAGCCAAAAGACACACACACAATATTTTAGGAACAGCTTTTTCCCTCTACCATCAGATTTCTGAACAGCCAGAACACTGCTTCACTATTTTGGTTTCTTATCTATCTATCTATCTATCTATCTATCTATCTAAATATCTATCTATCTAACCATCTATCTATCTATCCAACTATCTACCACTTATTTATTTAAATATTATTGTAATCTATAGCATATGTTCAGTATTGCAAAACAACATATTTCGTGACATATGTCAGTGATGCTAAACCTGATTCTAATTCTGATTCAAGATTCTGAGGAACATCGGTTCATTGCTAGCCATACTAGCCACATTCCCCGGCCTTCCCTACAAACATGAGTGTTTTCCCCCTTCATTTATTTGCCCAATTCCCTGTTGAGTTTCACCCATAACTTTGCACAGCCCAGATCACAAGTAACTGTTAGCAAAATGACAGAAATAATTTAATGTACTCCTGTTTGATTATCTGATGTGCGGTTGAGTAATGAGTGCTATTTATTTCACAAGCAAGTTATTAAAAAAATGTTTTGTTGTTCTCATGCACACGATTATCCTGTCCTTGTGGATAACCATTAAAAAATCACAGTGTGCTTCTGAAGACAATTGCTGGAAAATGAAGCTGTGTTGCAAGTGTCCTAAAAATAACCCTACATCTCTGTACTGGATCAGAGAGAAGCTGGGGAAATGCTGACCACTGCTCAGTCCATGAGAACCCACGGAATATGAGTGAGAATGTGATGCATGCTCTGATGGTGGTGAACACTGCTCCAGGCCCTTTTTATACCAGTTCCCAAAATATTCAGCCCCTGATTGGCCAGAAGGTAAGGCTGCACTCATGAACAAGTCCAATGACACAGTGCGAGTTCCTGCTGACAGACAACATGTTTCCTGCTGATAGGGCAAGTGAAACAGAGAGTGAAAATGAGCAGAGGGGCAAGGAGCCAAACATACTGCTGATCCCCTGTGACCTCTCTGAAACGCTGGCAGTTGACAGCTGAGGTTTCTTGTTTAAGAGCCAACGAGATGACATAAAGCATTCAATGGAAGTGTATTACTCAGAGCTGCCTATTTGACTAAACTCGGCTCAACATTCTAGTGGGACAGCTGATGACCAATTTGTGATTTGTGCCGAAGAATCTGAGACAAAACAAAAAGTCATCCTGTAGGTTGCAGACCTCTGAGATTCATTCAATCATGCAGCGAGGCTGGTCAGCCCATGATGACTTCAAACCATCAGACATCTGTCTGCCAATGGCACAGCTGAGTTCCACCAGCTTGATAGATCCTGGTTATGTAGGTTGTAGTCAGATGGATCTCAACCTGTCAATCCACAGGTCTGTTAATCCTAGGGCCAGACAGGTAGTTCACAGTCAGACAGATCTACACATGTAGATGGTAGCTCAGGTCATGTAGATGTAGAGTGATTCTTGCCAGGCAGAGCCAGATACATCAAATTAGGTTGATGTATTAGGTCAGTTAGATTCAGTGAATTGATCAAGTCTAGCAGATCTCCAGTGGGGATCTCTCAGATAGATTTTCTTTAGATGATCCAGCTGGGTAAATTCATGCAAGAGGATTTCAGTTTAGTAAACTCCAGGGACAGATCTATATTTGATCCCCATCCCATATGTTGCTCTAAATCTCAGTATCCACAGCTTCTTGGCCAAGTGTGGGCGGTGTGTGGTTGTATGTATGTGTGTGTCCACATGAATGTAGGTTATTTTAGGTTTTGCACACATAGGATGTGTGTCTATTTGAATGAATGCATGTGTACATGTACTCAGGCAGGTAAGTATCTGGGTTCTGTGTGGGGCAGGTGTCAATCAGATCTCATTTCATAACTTTGAAGTTCAAAGTTCAAAGTAGTTCAAAGTAGTGTAAGGGCTTCTCTGTAATGTTAACTGCTAAGGCTAATGTAATAGCTTCTCTGTAATGTTAACTGATGAGGTAATGGTTTTGCTGTAGCTGCAGTGTTTGGGTAATAACTAGAGATAACGGGTGCCTATCCAATGGGGGAAATGTTATTCTTTCTTGTGTGTCTGAAAGCTGTTGGCTTCGTGGGCTTTTGCCAGAAGGCGCGAGGGGAATGAAGAGAGGAGACGTGACTTGAGCGACTCAGTGGGCTGCCCGACTGGATGGGCGGGACTCCGGGGGTGGGTGACGCACGGAGGATACCAAATGGTGGATAGAAGATCTTGCTGAGTGAGCTCCAACAATTTGTGCACAGACTGTTTAATAAGATCATTGGTGCCTTTTTCTTTTATGTTTTGTTTTTCTACTAACCACATAGTCAAAGTAAGAGTTATAAATCTTAATCATTTAACTGCATATTGTGTACTGTTTGTTATCTCTGAGTACTGATTCAGCACAGGGGACACATCACGCAGCATCCACCCAAACGAGATTTATAAAGTTTGGCCGGGCAAGGGGGTTATCACCCCCTAGATTAAGGCACTAGGTGAAGTGAGTGTTACAGTAAATTTCAAAGTTGAAAGTAAATTTATTATCAAAGTACATAAATGTCACCATAAACAACCCTGAGATTAATTTTTTGCAGGCATACTCAATAAATCCATGATAGAATAATAACCATAAAAGAATGAATGAAAGACCTCACCAACTTGGGTGTTCAACCAATCAACAAACTACAAATACAAAAAGAAAGAAATGATGATTAAAAAAATAATCAATAAATGCAGAGAATATGAGATGAAGAGTCCTTGAAAGTGAGTCCATTGGTTGTGGGAACATTTCAATGATGGGACAAGTGAAGGAGAAGGAAATTATCCCCTTTAGTTCAAGAATCTGATGGTTGAGGGTTAATAACTGTTCCTGAACCTGGTGTGTGAGTTCTCAGGATCCTGTGCCTTCTTCCTGAGGGCAGCAGTGAGAGTAGAGCATGGCCTAGCTGGTGGGGGTCCCTGATGATGGATGCTGCTTTCCTGCAACACTTTCTGTAGATGTGCTCAATGGTAGGGAGGACTTTACCCCTGATGGATTGGGCCATTTCCATTCCTTTTTGTAGGATTTTCATTCAAGGGCATTATTGTTTCCATACGAGGCTGTGATGCAGCCAGTTTCTCCACATTACATCTATAGAGATTTGTCAGAGTTTTAGTTATCATGCCAAATCTTCGCAAGCTTCTAAGGAAGTAGAGCCGCTGCCGTGTTGCCTTCATAATTGAACTTATGTGCTGGGCCCAGGACAGGTCCTCTGAAATAATAACACCAAGGAATTTAAAGTTGCCGCCCCTCTCCATCTCTGATCCTCTAATGAGGTCTGACTCATGGACCACTAGTTTCCTTCTCCTGAAGTCAATAGTCAGCTCCTTGGTCTTGCTGACATTGAGTAAGAGGTTGTTGTTATGGCACCATTCAGCCAGACTTTCAATCTCCCTTCTATATGCTGATTTGTCATCACCTTTAATCTGGCCTGTAACAGTGGCGTCATTGGTAAATTTGAGTATGTCATAGTCTGGTCCATGAGTCTGCATTCCGGCTCACGGTCCGGTCCGTGGACTCAGGACTCTGGGTCTTCCAGTTGTCCCTTGTTTGAGTTATTCATAGGCATCTGATTCCCATCTTTGGGCTTGCAATATAAGTAGCCTTGGGGGTGAGCGTGGGTGGCTGGTTTGTCTTGTCAGTTCCCCTTAGAGCAACCTGCTGATGGAAGGCTAGTGAAACCATTCATGATTTCTAGGCCTGGTTGGAGGACCACCGCTTCATGTAGCCTTGTTGCCAATTGTTGGAGCAGTCTTTGTGGTATGGATTTGGCTGTTCCTTGGACCAGCCACTCTGAGCTAGGTAGGGATCTGGCTGTTTCTGTAGCCAGTGGAGGTTGCTGGCTGAATTGAGACTTGGAGCTACCCTGGAGCAGAGATGGAACTGTCTGTTGTTCTTTGGTGTTTGTCTCTTCTTGTGCTTGCCTCTGTGGGGTAAGTCAGGCTGTTCTGCTGTTGCCCTGTGGTGGGGTCCTGTCTTGTCTTGTCCTTGCCTCTGTTGGGTAAGTCTGGCCGTTCTACCATTACCTGTCGGAGGGACCTGTCCCACCTTGGTGTGGAGATGAAGTTGAGTCCCGGCTTGTCTTAGGATAAGTCCTGGCTCTGTTAATGTTCTGTCCTGTCTCATGTTAGTGTCATGTGAAAGATGAGTCCTGGCCTGTCGAAGGATAAGTCCTGGCTCTATGTTGATGTTCGGTTCCCAGTCAGTCTCTGAGCTCCAAGAACCCAAGCCTTGAGGACCCCGCAGCCAAGCTGAAGACCCAAGACCCCAGCCTGCAGCCATATCATGTCCTTGCCTGGTTCTGGGGTCCAAGCCTGAGGCAAAACCCAGGTTCTGGTTCTTTGTCCAGTCTTGGGCTCAGAGTCCAAGCCTTGTCTTGTCTCCAAGCTCAGGCCTCTAGACCCCAGCCACGGCCTGTCCTGAAGCCATGTCATGTCCTTGCCTGGTTCTGGGGTCCGAGCCCAAGGCAAGACCCAGGTTCTAGGTCCTTGTCCAGTCTCGGGTTCAGAGTCCAAGCCTTGTCTCCTAGTCCATGGTTCCCAGTCCTGGTCCTGCTTTCCCTAGCCCAAGTCTGTGTTCTTGTCCCTACTCCTGGTCTGAATCCTGTCATGTCCCTACTCTAGTCAAGTCCTGTTCCTTGTACTTCAGTGTATGTGTCTTGCATTTGGGTCTGTTCCCAGCACCCCATGTGACAGAGCATAGTATAGGAGCTGTGCTTACCTATACAGTTATAAGTATAAAATGAGAAGAGCAGGGGCTAAGCACATAGCCTTGTGGTGGACCTGTGCTGATGGAGATTGTGGAGGCAAATTGATAGGCAATTTAGTGTGGATCCAGGTTACTACTTGGGCAGGAGTTGACAAGTTTCATCATCAACCTCTCAAAACACTTCACGACTGTGAAAGCAACACTCACAACACCCTGGAGGAACACAGCAGGTCGGGCAGCATCCTTGGAAAAGATCGGTCGACGTTTCGGGCCGGAACCCTTCGTCAGGACTGAAGAGGGAAAGGGCAGAGGCCCTATAAAGAAAGTGGGGGGAGGGCGGGAAGGAGAAGGCTGGTAGGTTCCAGGTGAAAAACCAGTAAGGGAAAAGGTAAAGGGATGGGGGAGGGGAGGCAGGGAGGGGATAGGCAGGAAAGGTGAAGAAAGAATAGGGGAAAACACAATGGGTAGTAGAAGGAGGCGGAACCATGAGGGAGGTGGTAGGCAGTTGGGGGGAGGGGGCAGAGTGAAATAGGGATAGAGGAAGAGAGAGGGAGGGAATTACCAGAAGTTGGAGAATTCTATGTTCATACCAAGGGGCTGGAGACTACCTAGACAGTATATGAGGTGTTGCTCCTTGGTTCCTCCAGCGTGTTGTGAGTGTTGCTTTGACCACAGCATCTGTAGAGTATTTTGTGTTCATGACTGTGAATAGAAGTGCTGCTGGACGACAGTCATTGAGGCAGGTTACCCGGTTCTTCTTGGGCACCGGTATAACTGAAGCCTGCCTGAAGCAGGTGGGTACCTCGGACTGCCAAAGCAAGAGGTTAAAAACCTCAGAGACTACTCCAGCCACTTGATTAACACAGGGTTTTAGTTCTTGGCAGGTACCCTGTCTGGGCTGGATGCTTTTCATAGGATAATAAGAAATAGCAGCAGGAATATGATACCTGGCCCATCGAACCTGCTCTGTCGTTCAATAAGATCATGGCTGATCTGACCATGGACTCATCTCCACCTGTCTGCCTTTTCCCCATAATCCTTAATTCTCCTACTATGCAAAAATCTATTCAACCTTGTCTTAAGTATATTTACTGAGGTAGTCTCTACTGCTTCATTGGGCAATGAATTCCTCAGATTCACCACCCTCTGGGAAAAGCAGTTCCTCCTCATCTCTGTCCTAACTCTACTTCCCTGAATCTTGAGGCTATGTCCCCTAGTTCTAGTCTCACCCACCAGAGGAAACAATTTTCCTGCCTCTGTCTTAACTATCTTTCTCATGGATTTACCCTCCTCAGGATACTCGCACATTGTCCTCAGACTGAAATCACAGGATCAATCAGGGACTGTTGGAGTTTGATGGTTCCTCCATGTTACCGGTCAAAGCAAGCATAGAAGGCATTGAGCTCATTTGGAAGTGAAGCCCTGTTGTCGCCTATGTTCTGTGATTTAACTATAAGAGGTGATGGTATGCAAGTCTGCCACAACTGTTGAGCATCCTTCATTGATTCAAGTTTAATCCAGAATTGCCACTTCGCCTGTGAGATGACTTTCTGGAGATTGTATGTGGGGCCCTTGTAACTTTCTTGGTAACCTGGTGATTGCCACTGATCTGACCCTCAGCAGATTGTGGATCTCATGGTTCAGCCAGGGCTTCTGGTTGGGGAAGACTGAATGATTTTGTGGAGACACTGAATTACTTTCTACATTTAAATACATAGTTCAATATTTTTTTACATTTAAATACAGATTTCAAGGTAGAAGAATTTTCATTTATGTTAAAATTAATGCCAAACACTGCTGTGTTTCTTTATTACTGGATCTTTGATGGATTTGCTTGGAAATTTTCAGGTTATAATATCTGGGAAAGAAAAGCAAAGACTCTGCACCTCAGGAGCTGTGTTATCTGGTGGCATGTGGCCTCAGCACTTGTTTAGAGCTTTATCTCTCCAAACTACGTGGACTTTGCATTTTTTTGGGACCCTATCAAAAGCTTCACTGCAACCCATGCAGACGATGACAAAAGTACTGCAATCTTTCACCCTCCTTGTCACTACCTCAAATTGAAGCAAAGTCCCTTATTAAATCAAGGCTGACTATGTCCTTCTAAAATGAAGGCTTGTACTCAAAATGCTGAAGGAATTCAACAGGTCAGGCAGCATCTATGGAAATGAATGAACAGTTGACATCTTAGGCTGAGACCCTTCAGGATTGGAAAGGAAAGGGGAAGACACCAGAATAAAAAAAGTTGGGGAGGGGAAGGTGTCTAGCTAGAAGGTGATAGGTGAAACCAGATGGTTGGGAAAGGTAAAGGGCTGGAGAAGAAGGAATTTGATAGGAGAGGACAGTGGAGAAAGGGAAGGCAAAGGGGCATTAGAGGGAGGTGATAGGCAGCTGAGGAGAGGAGGAAAGGGGCCAGAGTGGGGTGTAGAAGAAGAGGGAAAGGGGTGGTAAATTTTTACCAGAAGAAGAAATCCTTTTTCTTTTCCAGTCCTGAAGAAAGGTCTTGGCCCATAGATGCCACCTGACCTGCTGAGTTCCTCCAGCATTTTGTGTGTTGCACTGGATTTCCAGCATCTGCAAAATCTCTTTTGTTTACGAAGATTTATATTGTCGCCTAGAAATGATATCAGCAATTTGTCCACATCCATGAATAAACTAGTAGGGTATAATTATTTTGATTTTTATGAGGCTTCATTGTTGTAAGTCTTCAATCCGCTGGCAGCACTGCAGCCTCTGGAGAGGATTGGAAAATTACAAATTTCTACAATTTCCCCTCCTGATCATTGTAACATATTTTTCACTTGGGCCAGATGATATATCCATTTTCATAGAAACTAGTGCCTTAATATGTTTATCCCATCCTCTTTAATACAATGAAGATCCATTCCTTCTCATGGTGAAAGCTGCAAATTATCCATTGAGAACTTTACCTCCATCTGTCTCCACACACATTACCTTTCTTGTCCTTAATATGCCATTTCTTCAGTTAACATTGTTGTACACTTAAGAAACATTTTTTGGCTTTTCTTTGATTTTCCTTGCCATATTTTTCACGCAGGCTCTAAATTCCCTTTTTGATTTCACTCCTACACTCTGCATTTTTCTTTTCCTTTATTTATTTAGAGATACAACACAGCACCAGCCCTCTGCGGTCCGATTACAGCCATGTGACACTAAACTACTGAACTGTGCGAGGAAACTGGAGCACCTAGACGAAACCCATGTGGACATGGAGAGTGCATACAACTCATTTCAGACAATGACAGGAAATGAACCTGTGCTGCTGGCACTGCACTAGAGGTACGTCAACCACAACACAACCAAGCCACCTTCCACTGCTGTAAACTCTCCGAATTGGACATGGCTTCCCTATGTTATCCACTCTAACTTATGCACAGAGCCACCCAAGGTGCACTCGATCTGCCAGTCCCACACTCTTCCTCTGCCTAGCCTGAACTTGGATCTCCTTGGGCCCCTGCGACGTGGTCATTGCTGACAATCCTAGTCATTTCTGCTGAATCACTTTTCAAGTTAACTTATTTCTCCAATAAGTTCCTGTTGTATAGAGGACAGGATATTGTGGACAATAAAGTAGACTGTGCACTAAAATTGCATACAGTGCCAAGGTACAGAAGGCCATGGATCAAATTTTTAAAAATGTGAATATAGATAATTACTTAAAGGTCAGCACAAGCATAGGGGGCTGAAGGGTCTCTATCTTCACAACAGGTGTGATTACCATCTGTTAACCTTGCCATGCGAGGGCAGCTGAGGGACAGGCAGGGGAGTGGGGGATGTTGGTGAGGGTCCAGGAATGGATTAGGGAGCACGGAACTTCTGCCTGAACAGGACCAGGAACATGGAGTGTCGGGCTAAGTTGTTGCACCGACAGATGGGGGAGGCTGGAAGTATGGGGACTGGCTGGTGGTGTTTGGGTGTGGTTTCATGGATTTGATCTGACCGGGGTGTGACCGTTGCAATGGCCAACAGGACACATGGCTGGTGGCTGGGCGGTGAGGGAGTGTAAGGGAAGTGAAAGCTTCCTGCAGGTGGATCCAGGTACTTGACTCCATGGGTCAGGTTCCGGTCAGATGTGCAGAAAGCTGTCTTGCCTCAGATGAGAAGGCACATCCCCCCCCCCACACCATCGGCAGTATCTACCTAAGGCACAATAAATGGTGCTGTTGTCAGCAACCTCAAGATCCCATAAGTGAACATCAAAAATTGTAAAGAGTGAGCAATTTAATGTTCCAGGGTGTCCATTTCTCTGAGGATCTATCCTGGGCCCAACATATCAACACAGCTACAAAGAAAGCACGACAGCAGCTATGTTTCATAAGCAGTTCGAGGAGATTTAGTATGTCACCAAAGCACCCACAGCTTACTACCTGTGTACCTTGGAGCATTCCAACTGGCTGCATCACCATCTGGTATGGTGAGTGTGGGTGTGGGGTGCTACTGCACAGGATCGATAAAAGCTGCAGAGCGTTGAAAGCTTAGTCTGCTCCATCATGGGCATTGGCCTCTGTAGTATCCAGGGCATCCTCAAGGAGCAATGCCTCAAAAAGGCAGCGTCCATCATTAAGGCCCTCATCACCCATGACATGCTTTCTCATTGCTACCATCAGAAAAGAGCCTGAAGAGGCACACTCAACGATTCAGGAACAGCTTCTTCCCCTCTATCATCCAATTCTCAATAGACATTGAACCCATGAATACTACCTCATTATTTTCTTATTTTGCACTAAAAATTTAATGTAACTATTATATACTGTATATGTATATATATCTGTATTGTAATTCATGTTTTTTGTTCTATTATGTATTACATTGTACTCCTGCAGCAAAGACAACAAATCTCCTAGTATACGATGGTAATATTAAACCTAATTCTGATTCCTTAAAAACATGTTTTTATTTTCTAGAATTAATTTTAAAAAGTGCAGATGTTTTTTGATCAACAAATTTTGAATAGTGGAAATTTGTGTCTTATTTCTAATGATGGAATTATTTAACAATGTTTTGATATCCTTTAGTATTACGCCCTGTTCCAATTCTTCTGTGAGTTAATTTGGCTCAGTTGGGCTGCCTTTGCAGTCAAATCATGGGCCAAAACAAGCTTGCAGTGTGATCTAGCTTTGTAATTTAATCTTCATTTAATCTGATTCTGCATCACACCCCTCCCACAGGGTCATGTCCTTCACTGGGTGGACCTAGGAATGGCCCGGATTAAATGACCGCATTTGCCTTTCTAACCATAGACCCATCTAATGCCTGGATGGTTGGTGACAGGAAGCAGGTCCGGGACAGCTCACACACGTTAGACAGACAGCTGAAGCAGCAGGGCTGATCGAACAGGTACTACCTGGTACACAGACCACCCCCATCCTATCTGAAACAGGCGAGCAGGATTAAGGAAAGCCCTAAGGCATTCTACAAGTATGTGAAGAGCAAGAGGATAAGACGTGAGAGAATAGGACCAATCAAGTGTGACAGTGGAAAAGTGTGTATGGAACTGGTGGTGATAGCAGAGATACTTAATGAATACTTTGCTTCAGTATTCACTATGGAAAAGGAACTTGGCGATTGTAGGGATGACTTACAGTGGATTGGAAAGCTTGAGCATATAGACATTAAGAAAGAGGATGTGCTGGAGCTTTTGGAAAGCATCAAGTTGGATAAGTCTCCCGGACTGGATGAGATATACCCCAGGACTGGTGGGTTGCAGATGTTGTTCCCTTATTCAAGAAAGGGAGTAGAGATAACCCAAGAAATTATAGACCAGTGAATCTTACTTCAGTGATTGGTAAGTTGATGGAGAAGATCCTGAGAGGCAGGATTTATGAACATTTGAAGAGGCATAATATGATTAGGAATAATCAGCATGGCTTTGTCAAAGGCAGGTTGTGCCTTACGAACCTGATTGAATTTTTTGAGGATGTGACTAAACACATTGATGAAGGTAGAGCAGTAGATGTAGAGTAGATGGATTTCAGCAAGGCATTTGACAAGGTACCCCATGCAAGGCTTATTGAGAATGTAAGGAGACATGGGATCCAAGGGGACCTTGCTTTGTGGATTCAGAATTGGCTTGCTCACAGAAGGCAAAGAGTGGGTCATATTCTGCAGAGAGGTCAGTGACCAATGGTGTGCCTCAGGGATCTGTTCTGGGACCCCTTCTTTTCGTGATTTTTATAAATGACCTGGATGAGGAAGTGAAGGGGTGGGTTAGTAAATTTGCTGATGACACAAAGGTTGGGGGTGTTGTGGATAGTGTGGAGGGCTGTCAGAGGTTACAGTGGGACATCAATAGGATGAAAAACTGGGCTGAGAAGTGGCAGATGGAGTTCAACCCAGATAAGTGTGAGGTGGTTCATTTTGGTAGGTCAAATATGATGGCAGAATATAGTATTAATGGTAAGACTCTTGGTAGTGTGGAGGATCAGAGGGATCTTGGGGTTCGAGTCCATCGGATAGTCAAAGCTACTATACAGATTGACTCTGTGGTTAAGAAGACATACGGTGCATTGTCCTTCATCAATCATGGGATTGAGTTTAGGAGCTGAGAGGCAGTTCTATAGAAACATAGAAAACATAGAAAATAGGTGCAGGAGCAGGCCATTTGGCCCTTCGAGCCTGCACCGCCATTTATTATGATCATGGCTGATCATCCAACTCAGAACCCCGCCCCAGCCTTCCCTCCATACCCCCTGACCCCCGTAGCCACAAGGGCCATATCTAACTCCCTCTTAAATATAGCCAATGAACTGGCCTCAACTGCTTCCTGTGGCAGAGAATTCCACAGATTCACCACTCTCTGTGTGAAGAAGTTTTTCCTAATCTCGGTCCTAAAAGGCTTCCCCTCTATCCTCAAACTGTGGCCCCTTGTTCTGGACTTCCCCAACATCGGGAACAATCTTCCTGCACCTAGCCTGTCCAATCCCTTTAGGATCTTATACGTTTCAATCAGATCCCCCCTCAATCTTCTAAATTCCAACGAGTACAAGCCCAGTTCATCCAGTCTTTCTTCATATGAACGTCCTGCCATCCCAGGAATCAATCTGGTGAACCTTCTTCGTACTCCCTCTATGGCAAGGATGTCTTTCCTCAGATTAGGGGACCAAAACTGCACACAATACTCCAGGTGTGGTCTCACCAAGGCCTTGTACAACTGCAGTAGTACCTCCCTGCTCCTGTACTCGAATCCTCTCGCTATAAATGCCAGCATACCATTCGCCTTTTTCACCGCCTGCTGTACCTGCATGCCCACTTTCAATGATTGGTGTATAATGACACCCAGGTCTCGTTGCACCTCACCTTTTCCTAATCGGCCACCATTCAGATAATAATCTGTTTTCCTATTTTTGCCACCAAAGTGGATAACTTCACATTTATCCACATTAAATTGCATCTGCCATGAATTTGCCCACTCACCCAACCTATCCAAGTCACCCTGCATCCTCTTAGCATCCTCCTCACAGCTAACACTGCCCCCCAGCTTCGTGTCATCCGCAAACTTGGAGATGCTGCATTTAATTCCCTCATCCAAGTCATTAATATATATTGTAAACAACTGGGGTCCCAGCACTGAGCCTTGCGGTACCCCACTAGTCACCGCCTGCCATTCTGAAAAGGTCCCGTTTATTCCCACTCTTTGCTTCCTGTCTGCTAACCAATTCTCCACCCACACCAATACCTTACCCCCAATACCGTGTGCTTTAAGTTTGCACACTAATCTCCTGTGCGGGACCTTGTCAAAAGCCTTCTGAAAATCCAAATATACCACATCCACAGGTTCTCCCCTATCCACTCTACTAGTTACATCCTCAAAAAATTCTATGAGATTTGTCAGACATGATTTTCCTTTCACAAATCCATGCTGACTTTGTCTGATCATTTCACCGCTTTCCAAATGTGCTGTTATCACATCCTTGATAACTGACTCCAGCAGTTTCCCCACCACCGACGTTAGGCTAACCGGTCTATAATTCCCCGGTTTCTCTCTCCCTCCTTTTTTAAAAAGTGGAGTTACATTAGCCACCCTCCAATCCTCAGGAACTAGTCCAGAATCTAACGAGTTTTGAAAAATTATCACTAATGCATCCACTATTTCTTGGGCTACTTCCTTAAGCACTCTGGGATGCAGACCATCTGGCCCTGGGGATTTATCTGCCTTCAATCCCTTCAATTTACCTAACACCACTTCCCTACTAACATGTATTTCGCTCAGTTCCTCCATCTCACTGGACCCTCTGTCCCCTACTATTTCTGGAAGATTATTCATGTCCTCCTTAGTGAAGACAGAACCAAAGTAATTATTCAATTGGTCTGCCATGTCCTTGCTCCCCATAATCAATAGGACCCTGGTCAGACCCCACCTGGAGTACTGTGCTCATCACTACATGAAGGATGTGGAAACTATAGAAAGGATGCAGAGGAGATTTACGAGGATGTTGCCTGGATGAGGAGCATGCCTCATAAGAATAGGTTGAGTGAACTTGGCCTTTTCTCTTTGGAGCTACGGAGGATGGGAGGTGTTCTGGTAGAGGCGTATAAGATGTTGAGAGGCATTGATCGTGTGGATAGTCAGAGGCTTTTTCCCAGGGCTGAAAAGGCTAGCATGAGAGGGCACTGTTTTAAGGTGCTTGGAAGTAGGTACAGAGGAGATGTCAGGGATAAGTTTTTTACCCAGAGAGTAGTGAGTGCGTGGAATGGGCTTCTGGCAACAGTGGTGGAGGCAGATACAATAAGGTCTTTTAAGAGACTCCTGGATAGGTACATGGAGTTTAGAAAAATAGAGGGCTATAGGTAACCCTAGGTAATTTCTAAGGTAAGGACATGTTCGGCTCAGCATTGTGGGCCAAAGGGCCTGTATCGTGCTGTAGGATTTCTATGTTTCTACTTCCTCTCGTGCAGGTTCTTTTCAAAAGTCTCAAATGACTTCTGTCCAATAGCCCTGACCTCACACATCATGAAGACCCTGGAGAAGCTGGTCCTGGCTTACCTCCAACCTCTGGTCAGATTAGCCCTTGATCTCCTACGCTTTGCCTACCAGGAGCACAATGGAGTCTACAATATTGTCACCTAGCTGCTGAAGACAGCCTACTCCCCTTTGGATAAGCAGGGCAGCACCAATGAGGATCATGTTTTTTTATTTCTCAAGTGCCTTCGATACCATACAGCCTTCATTGCTGGGGGTGGGGGGTGGGGGGAAGCTCCGTTCAATGTAGGTTGGTACTTCCATTGTTTCCTGGATAATGGACTACCTGACTGGCAGACCACAGTATGTGCGGTCTTCGAACTATGTGTCAGACATGGCTATAAGCAGCACTGGGGCCCCACAGGAGACTATATTGGCTCCCTTCCTGTTTACCCTGTGTACCTTGACTTCAGGTACAACACTGAGTCATGTCACCTGCAGAAATTCTCTGATGTTTCAGCAATAGTTGGGTCAATAAAGGGAGGATGGGAGGATGAATACAGGGCTCTGGCAGAGGACTTTGTCGAAGGTGCATGCTGAATCACCTTCAGCTCAACATTAGAAAGACAAAGGAGATGCTGATGGACTTTAGGAAGACCAAGCCCGCATTGCTCCCTGTTACTACAGATGGTGAGGATGTGGATGTGGTGAGGGAGTGCCTGTACCCCCCTGGGGGTACACTTGGATGCCAGACTTGAGTGGAACACCAACACAGAGGCTGTGTACAAATAGGGCCTGAGCTGCCTCTACTTCCTGAGCAGACTGAAGTCCTTTGGAGTATGCAGACCTCTCCTTCATATGTTCGACTGGTCTGTTGTCGCCAGTACAATCTTCTATGTGGTGGTGTGCTGGAGCAATGGCATCAATGCAGGTGATGCCAACAGCCTCAATAAACTGATTAGAAAGTCTGGCTCTGTTATAGGAGTCAGACTGGACACACTGGAGGCTGTGGTAGAACAAAGGACCCTCCGGAAAATCCTGGCAATTCTGGACAATGTTTCTCACCTTCTGTAGGCCACCTTGGTTGAACAAAGGAGCAATTTTTGTAATAGACTAAGACAATTGCGCTGCTCCAAAGTGTGCTCTATGAAGCCATTCTTACCCTCGGCCATTAGGCTCTCTAATGAGTCGACCTGTAGCGGGAGAAGTGATGACCCACCCCTCCTCCTGTTCGACTGCTTTTATTCTTAATACTTCTCTTCTAATATTCGTATATCTGTGCACTTGTAATGCAACTGTGATACTTTATTCATTCCAAAGGAAATTACAGTATCTATCTATTTATCTAAACCTCTATAATCTGTGCAAATCTGATCCCAGTTGCCACTGGTGAGTTATTTCTGGGAAGGAGTCACAACCAGGACACAATGGGGCTCACGCTTAAGGCCTCTCGCTGGTGGGACAGAGGTGGGCTTGTTTCAGCCTGCAATCCTTACATCTATTTGTGAGAATGAGGGGCACAGGCTGAGGTCACTTAAATTGAACTGACCTTGGGGACAAATACTTCAAAAAATGACACGAGGATTCATTACCTAGATCTCTAACTTGCTTGTGGAGGTGGTTGCTTGCTGATTCATTCTGAAACTACCTAAAAGTAGAGTTGCTGTAAAATATTTCTGAAAGAAATCACAGAATGAATATATAACGGTTCAATAAGGTACCATAGCCACAGAGTCCGGTGACTGTTATAATGAACCTGCTGTGTTGTTCAACCTTCAATCTGTGGGTCAGAAGCTGCCTCTGAGTCAGAAGGCTCACTCTAGGGATTCAAATGCAATTTCTGTATTTTCTCTCCACTGAGCTCGTCCAGGTTGGTTGCTGAATAGGAAGTGAACGAAGGCAATTGACATCATGCCACTGTTTTCATGGAGCTTTGACTACTATCTGTCCCTCAGACATCATTATTCTCTCTTTTCCCCCCTCTTCCAAGATACAAGAGCCTGAAAGCACGCACCACAACCAAGCTGAATGACAGTTTCTATCCTGCTGTTATAAGACTATTGAATTATTCAGTACAATAAGGTGAACTCTTAACCTCGCAATCTACCTCATTATGATCTTGGACCTTATTGTTCACCTGTGCTGCACCTTCTCTGCAGCTGTTACGCTTTATTCTGCATTCTGTTCTTGTTTTACCTTGTTCTACCATAATACACTGTGATAGACTTTGATCTATGCGAACAGAATGCAAGAAAAGTTTTTCATTGTATCTCTGTACATGTGACAATCGTCGTCGTTGCTTGGTCGCATCTGGAAATTCCAGCTGGCGGATAATTTCCCTCCACGCTGCTCTGACATATTGGGAAATGGTACTCGACAGGCTACAGCAGTGGTTTGCTTAGCGATCACCACCTCGTGCAGTGGCTGACCAGGGCGTCTAAATGCCTCCTTGTGCTCTTACTTTGCACTTTATTGTCGCCAAACAATCGGTACTAGAGCGTACAATCATCACAGCGATATTTGATTCTGCGCTTCCCACCCCCTGGATTACAAATATTAAAAATAGTAAAAATTAGCAAATATTAAACATTTAAATTATAAATCATAAATAGAAAATAGAAAAATGGGAAGTAAGGTAGTGCAAAAAAACCGAGAGGCAGGTCCAGGTATTTGGAGGGTACGGCCCAGATCCGGGTCGGGATCCGTTCAGCAGTCTTATCACAGTTGGAAAGAAGCTGTTCCCAAATCTGGCCGTATGTGTCTTCAAGCTCATGAACCTTCTCCCAGAGGGAAGAGGGACGAAAAGTGTGTTGGCTGTGTGAGTCGTGTCCTTGATTATCCTGGCAGCACTGCTCCGAAAGCGTGCGGTGTAAAGTGAGTCCACGGATGGAATATTGGTTTGTGTGATGTGCTGCACCGTGTTCACGATCTTCTGCAGCTTCTTTCGGTCTTTTACAGGACAACTTCCATACCAGGTTGTGATGCACCCTAGAAGAATGCTTTCTACAGTGCATCTATAAAAATTAGTGAGGGTTTTAGGGGACAGGCCAAATTTCTTTATTTTTCTCAGGAAGTAAAGGCGCTGGAGGGCCTTCTTGGCAGTGAACTCTGCTTGGTTGGACCAAGTCAGGTCATTTGTGATATTGACCCCGAGGAACTTAAAGCTTTTGACCTGTTCCACTTGAGCACCACCAATGTAAATTGGGTAGTGTGGTCCGCTACTCTTTCTGAAGTCAACAACGAATTCCTTCGTCTTGCTGACGTTGGGGGATAGGTTATTGTCTTCGCACCATGCCACCAGGTTCTTAATTTCCTCTCTGTACTCAAACTCTTCATTACCCGAGATACGGCCTACAATTGTGTCATCAGCAAACTTACATATTGAGTTTGATGGAAACTTGGCTACACAATCATGCACAGTGAGTACAGCAGGGGGCTGAGTACACAGCCTTGTGGGGCACCGGTGCTCAGAGTGATTGTAGAGGAGAGCTTGTCCCCTATTTTTACAGCCTGGGTCCTGTCTGTGAGGAAGTTGAAGATCCAGCTGCAGATCTGAGTGCTAAGGCCCAGGTTCCGGAGCTTAGGAATCAGTTTATTTGGAATGATGGTATTAAAGGCAGAGCTGTAGTCAATGAAAAGGAGCCTTACGTATGCGTCTTTATTCTCCAGGTGTTCTAAGGAGGAATGTAGGGCCAGAGAGATGGCATCTGACGTTGACCTGTTGCTCTGGTAGGCGAATAACAAAGCGTCGAGGTTGACCGGTAGGCTGTGGTTGATGTGTGCCATAACCAATCTCTCAAAGCACTTCATAGCAATTGATGTCAGAGCCACAGGTCGATAGTCATTCAGGCATGCCACCTTGCTCTTAGCGCTCCACCAACGCCTACTGGCCTGCCTTCTTGACCGTTAGACCATTGAATTGGTCTCCTCTGCTCAATCTGCCAGGGCCAGACTTCACACACTGGGACAGACAGATCCCTTACCTCACCGAGGGTCGAAGACCCGTCAGCTACCCTCACCTGGTTTGGCCTGTCTGTCGAGACGGTTTACCGGGGTGTGGCCGCTGCGCATGCTATAGCTTCTTGGAGCCCCAGGTGAGAGCTGAACGCCAGGTGGGGGCCAAAGGTGGACGAGCTGCCCTGAAAAAGGGCACGGCAGGCCCCCCCCTCCACCAAAGGTGCTGCCCCTCCCTAGACACCCCATACACCCCACATGTGACAATAGTAAACCAAAAACATCATCTCATCAGTGTTTATAGAAACCATACACAGATTCCCTTTTACATTCACTCCATTAATATCCAAAAAAAGGCCCAGGGGCTAATACTTAATTGATTAAAGACAAAAGCATTTGTGAAACACTTTGGAGTTCCTGAGTGTTTAGGTGTGATGAATATTCACAGTCCAGGGTTGGGAAGTCTTTTTGCCAAGGTCAGCTTTCTACCACAGAAGCTAACAGTTCTAGAAATCAAAAAGTTGTTTTTGAGTAAATTAAACTTCAACCCATTATTATTTGCTAAACTTCCTGTCTTAAATGGAAGCCAGTTTTCAGTTCTTAATGTAAATGGAAAGCAATAATCTGTTTGAAGTGAGAAGGACAAGTTTCCAAACAAGCAGTGCTGCATTAAGAGCACAGACCGCTGGCCTACAGCATGGAGCAGCAATCAAGAGATGCAGTGTAAATCAATGGGTTATATTAATAGGCCACCATCAAACCAGACAACACTGGCAAAGTTATTTAGTTCAAGAAAATTTGCAGACCAGACCGATACTATTCCTTAGCACATCAAATACCTAATTAGATTAGATTAGATTCAACTTTATGTCATTGAGCCAAGTACAGATACAAAGCCAATGAAATGCAGTTAGCACCTAACCAGAAATGCAAAGTATAGTGTTATTTACAAAATAACTGTGAATAAAAAGTAAGTGCTACAGCACACAAATATAAAAGTACTGAGACAGTACAATATGGGTGCAATACTGCTTAGTGCTGTGATGTGAGGTTCAGCAGGGTCACAGCCTCAGGGAAGAAGCTCTTCCTATGCCTGCTGGTGCGGGAGCGGAGGCTCCTGTAGCACCTACCGGATGGGAGGAGATTAAAAAGTCCATGGTTAGGGTGAGATGCATCCCTGATAATGCTTATCGCCCTGCCCAGGCAGCATTTATGGTAGATCTATCAATAGCTGGGAGATTGGCTGACTGGCAGGAGGCAAAAAGTTGGAATGAAGGGGGCCTTTTCTGGTTGGCTGCTCGGGACTAGCGGTATGCTGCAGGAGCTGGTGTTGGAAACCACTTGTTTTCATGTTATATGTCAATGACAGAATTGATGGCCTTGAGGCCAAGTTTGCGGATAATACAAAGATAGGTGGAGGGGCAGGTGGCGTTGAGGAAGCGGGGAGTCTGCAGAAGTACTTAGCTGGATTGGGGGAAGGGGTAAAGAAGTGGCAGATACAATATAGTGTACAGAATTTCATGGTCATGCACTTTGGTAGAAGGTGTAAAGGTGTGGACTATTTTCTAAATGGAGAGAAAATTCAGAAATCAGATGTGCAAAGGAAATTGAGAGTCCTTGTGCAGGATTCCCTAATGGTTAACTTGCAGGTTGAGTCAGTGGCAAGGAAGGCAAATGTAATGTTAGCGTTTATTTCAAGAGGAGTAGAATACAAAAACAAGGATGTAATTCTGAGGCTTTATAAGGCTTTGGTCAGAACACTTGGAGTACTGTGGACAGTTTTGGGATTCTTATCTAAGAAAAACTGTTCTGGCATAGGAGGGGGTCCAGAGGAGGTTCATGTGAACGATCCCAGAAATGAACAAGTTAACATATGAAGAGCGTTTGATGGCTGTGGGCCTGAGGTCACTGGAGTTTAGAAGAATGAAGGAGGATCTCATTGAAACCTATTGAATATTGAAAAGCATTGATAGAGTGGATGCAGACAAGATATTTCCTATAATGGGGAAGTCTAGAACCAGAGGGCACAGCCTCAGAATAGAGGGGCATCAACTTAGAACAGAGATGAGGAAAAATTTCTTTAGCCAGACGACGATGAATCTGTGGAATTCATTCCCAGACTGTTCAGGAGGTCAAGTCATTGGGTATATTTAAGGTGGAAGTTGATGGGTTCTTGATTAATCAAGTCATCAAAGGTTATGGGGAGAAGGCAAGAGAATGGGGTTGAGGGGGAAAATAAATCAGCCATAATGGAGTGGCTGGGCAGATGTGATGTGCTGAATGGCAGCTAAACTTGAGGTGGAGGATAAACAGGGAAGTAATTTAGCCTTTAAAGAGTGGATGGCTACAGTATGATCTCCCTTTAGTGAGGGTACCCATAGCTATCTATATTGGATCAGGTCATTTGAGTTCAGAATTTTGCAGACAGCAAACCCAGTGCTATCACACAGGGTGCTGTAGAAGTGCATGCATTTCTTTTGTGTCATGCACAGAATTTATTGAGGCAGAAATTGTGCATCATTTTGCTAACCTTCTCCCTATTCCAAGGAATTACTGACCCCTCCAGGGGTAGACCAGGTATGCACACAGTTCAGGGAGGTGTGCTCTGAGGAGAGGTTAGTGGATAGGTGGAGAAAGAGGCATGTTCCTCTAGCACTGGCCCAGGGATCTTGTCAATGTCCTGGTAAGTTTTATAACTTGCTGAACTCTCTGGTTAAACACATAGACCTCCCCAGTGTGGTAACATAGTAGCTGAGGACCACAAACTTGTTATGTGTACAACACTGAAGCAGCTTGTGGTTTAAACACATGCCGTTTTGTGGCACAGAGCGCGCGGCCTGTGTGAGATCCCCTGGGACACAGCACCTGCACACTGGGGTGGCAACTCACCAGGTGCCTCATGACCCATAGGCGTGCAATAAGTGGGATGTCAGAAAACACAGCAACTCTCCCGAGTCTCAGTGATCTCCATGGCACCCTGTATTGCCCATCATTTCCCATGATCCCTGACACTTCCCATATTCCCTGTCACAACCCGTTCCCCACCACTCCCACCTTCCCTGTCACTCCGCGGGTTCCCTGTCACCCCCCATGTTCCCTATCACTTCCCATTCCCCACCACTTCGTCTTCCCTGTCACTCTGTGTTTCTGTCACTCCCCACATTCCTGTCACTCTGTGTTCTGTTTTTCAGAACTCCCACATTCGGTCGCCTATGTTTACACTCTCTAACTACTGACATTCACTCACTGTAGCAAATCATACTTATAGCTTATCCATGCTCTCATCCCAGTTTTATCCTATCAGAGACATTCCTCCCAACACTCCATGCAGTTTAGCGTGCTTCTCTGGTCTCGGTCCCAGCTCTGACAAATGGTCTTTGACCTGAACTAACTGAATCTGTTTCCCTTCCAATAGATGCTGCCTAACCACCGAGTTCCCCCAGCATTTCCTGATGTTGGCAAAGTTTTTGTCTTTCACTCTATTTCCCACTGATGTTGCTGGAATGCATAGTGGTGTCATAGCATAGGATAAATGCCAGTAAGTTTTTGTTCCCCGGCCTCATGTGAATGTAAATCCCACTGAATCGGATTCTCATGTGAAGCATAATTCAAAAAAGTGCCCCATTGTAACTTATGAACTGGTGTTGAGCAGCTCGGATTGTAGATGATGCATGTTAACAGGTCACGGTTAAATGATCGCTGACTCTCACTTGGCTACAGAGGGCAGTCCATGTCCAACACTGGGCTCTAAAGCCAGACTTGCTATTCCAAATGTCCTGCAATGAAGTTACCAGGTGGAGGGGAGAGATATTCAAGGGTGTGCTCAAGATCTCCTTGAAGAAATGGAACAGCCCACTGTCTCCTGAGAATTTCCATTGCCCGACCACTTGTAGAGGAGGAGCTTTTGTGATGAAAACCCAGACTATTCTTCAGAAGCAGATGAAGAACCCATGTAAGTGACTGCAGCAGCACCCCCATCTCCCAAACTACACACCCGTGTCTATCACACACCCCCATCTCCCAAACTACACACCCGTGTCCATCATACACCCCCATCTCCCAAACTACACACCCCGTGTCCATCACACACCCCCATCTCCCAAACTACACACCCGTGTCCATCACACACCCCCATCTCCCAAACTACACACCCGTGTCCATCATACACCCCCATCTCCCAAACTACACACCCCGTGCCATCACAGACCCCCATCTCCCAAACTACACATCCCATGTCAATCACACACCCTCATCTCCCAAACTACACACCCCGTGTCCATCACACACCCCCATCTCCCAAACTACACACCCCGTGTCCATCGTACACCCCCATCTCCCAAACTACACACCCCGTGTCCGTCACACAACCCCATCTCCCAAACTACACACCCCGTGTCCGTCACACACCCCCATCTCCCAAACTACACACCCCATGTCCATCGTACACCCCCATCTCCCAAACTACACACCCCGTGTCCGTCACACACACCCATCTCCCAAACTACACACCCCGTGTCCGTCACACACCCCCATCTCCCAAACTACACACCCCGTGTCCGTCACACACCCCCATCTCCCAAACTACACACCCCATGTCCATCGTACACCCCCATCTCCCAAACTACACACCCCGTGTCCGTCACACACCCCCATCTCCCAAACTACACGCCCCGTGTCCATCGTACACCCCCATCTCCCAAACTACACACCCCGTGTCCGTCACACACCCCCATCTCCCAAACTACACGCCCCGTGTCCATCGTACACCCCCATCTCCCAAACCACACACCCCGTGTCCATCACACACCCCCATCTCCCAAACTACACACCCCGTGTCCATCACACACCCCCATCTCCCAAACTACACACCCCGTGTCCGTCACACACCCCCATCTCCCAAACCACACACCCCGTGTCCGTCACACACCCCCATCTCCCAAACTACACGCCCCGTGTCCATCACACACCCCCATCTCCCAAACCACACACCCCGTGTCCATCACACACCCCCATCTCCCAAACTACACACCCCGTGTCCGTCACACACCCCCATCTCCCAAACTACACACCCCGTGTCCGTCACACACCCCCATCTCCCAACCTACACACCCCGTGTCCGTCACACACCCCCATCTCCCAAACTACACACCCCGCGTCCGTCACACACCCCCATCTCCCAAACTACACACCCCGTGTCCGTCACACACCCCCATCTCCCAACCTACACACCCCGCGTCCATCACACACCCCCATCTCCCAAACTACACACCCCGTGTCCATCGTACACCTCCATCTCCCAAACTACACACCCGGTGTCCATCACACACCCCCATCTCCCAAACTACACACCCCGTGTCCATCGTACACCTCCATCTCCCAAACTACACACCCGGTGTCCGTCACACACCCCCATCTCCCAAACTACACACCCCGTGTCCATCACACACCCCCATCTCCCAAACTACACACCTGTGTCCGTCACACACCCCCATCTCCCAAACTACACACCCTGTGTCAATCACACACCCCCATCTCCCAAACTACACACTCCGTGTCAATCACACACCCCCATCTCCCAAACTACACGCCCCGTGTCCGTCACACACCCCCATCTCCCAAACTACACACCCCGTGTCAATCACACACCCCCACCTCCCAAACTACACACCCCATGTCCATCACACACCCCCATCTCCCAAATTACACACCCCGTGTCCATCACACACCCCCATCTCCCAAACTACACACCCCGTGTCCATCACACACCCCCATCTCCCAAACTACACGCCCCGTGTCCATCGTACACCCCCATCTCCCAAACCACACTCCCCGTGTCCGTCGTACACCCCCATCTCCCAAACTACACACTCCGTGCCATCACAGACCCCCATCTCCCAAACTACACACCCCGTGTCAATCACACACCCCCATCTCCCAAACTACACGCCCCGTGTCCATCGTACACCCCCATCTCCCAAACTATACACCCCGTGTCCATCACACACCCCCATCTCCCAAACTACACACCCCGTGTCCATCGTACAGCTCCATCTCCCAAACTACACACCCCGTGTCCATCACACACCCCCATCTTCCAAACTACACACCCCGTGTCCATCACACACCCCCATCTCCCAAACTACACACCCATGTCCATCACACACCCCCATCTCCCAAACTACACACCCCGTGTCCATCACACACCCCCATCTCCCAAACTACACACCCCGTGTCCATCACACACCTCCATCTCCCAAACTACACACCCCGTGTCCATCACACACCCCCATCTCCCAAACTACACACCCGTGTCCATCACACACCCCCATCTCCCAAACTACACACCCCGTGTCCATCACACACCCCCATCTCCCAAACTACACACCCCGTGTCCATCACACACCCACCTCTCCCAAACTACACACCCCGTGTCCATCACACACCCACATCTCCCAAACTACACACCCCGTGTCCATCACACACCCCCATCTCCCAAACTACACATCCCGTGTCCATTGTACACCCCCATCTCCCAAACTACACACCCCGTGTCCATCACACACCTCCTGCCCCTTCATGGGCTTCACACCTCAGAACCCAAGCAAAATGAAAAGCAAGTCATACAATAGTGTGCTTGTGTCTGTGACTGTGCGTGTGAGTGTGCATATGTGTGCCTATGTATGAGGGTGCATTAGTATGTGTGTGCATGTGTGTGTGTATTTGGATGCATCAGTGTGTGTTTATGTGTGCGAGTATGAGTGTGTGTGTGCGAGTATGAGAGTGTATGTGTGGGTCCATTAGTTTGTGTATGTGAGTGTGTGGGTGTGTACATTAGTGTGGGTTTGTGTGTGTGGCTATGTGTGGGTGCATTAGTGTGTGTGTGTGTGTGTACGTGTGTGTGCTTCAGTGTGTGTATATGTGGGTGCGTGTGTGTGTGTATGCGCACATATGTGTGGGTGTGTGTGTGTGTGTGTGTGTGTGTGTGTGTGTGTGTGTGTGTGTGTGTGTACTTGCTTGTGTCATGAGTAATTGAGTAAAGAGGGGATTGTAGGAATGACTTGGCCTAAGTTTTGTGCCTGCAGGCAGATTGTGAAATTAGGTTGATAACGGCTCCTATTGGGAAGTCAGTCTACGTGTGTTGATAATTGAAACTTTATCACTCATTTGTGATATAAAAGCAAAGTCATTCTGAAGGATTGTCCTCGACTCTGATAGACACCTCTTCTGCTAATTCCTGCTGTACAGTATTTGCAGAATGACTCAGTCTCCTTGAGCACACATTTAATGTTGAAATTTCTCCGTAATGTTGGAATATTGTGTGGGAATGTTTAGACAGCATATCACTGTTAGTCATGACTGCCAACTGTACCCACAGATAGTGGGTGAGTCCAGAACACATTCTGGGTAACTCTGAAAGAGACCATTTTACTAATGTTTTGTCTCCCCTCAGTGGCTACTGAACTCAACAGGGACAGTGATCTCCCTGTGCTAAATCAACACAAATTCACTTGACAAGTTCAAGGCATGCCTGGAAATAGCATGAGCTCCAATGCAGTCAGAGACAATATCTGCCAACGTGAAGACGTACTCACCAAGGCCTCTACTTCCTCAGGAGGAAAAGGAAATTTGGCCTGTTGACCCTGACTAATTTTTTTTATCAATGGACCACAGAAAGCATTCTGTTTGGATGCATAAGGCTTGGGATGGTCACTGTACTGCTTGTGACCCCCCCCCCTCCCAAATAAAACCGCAGAGAGCTGTGAACACAACTCAGCTCATCAAGGAAACCAGCCACCCCTCCATGAGCTCTATACATCTCACTGCCTCATTAAAACCGCCAGTATAACCAAAGACCCCACCCATCCTGGACATTTTCTCTTTTCCCCTCTCCCAACGGACAGAAGACAGAAAAGCCTGAAAGCACCACCATCAGGGTCAAGGACAACTTGAATCCCACTGTTATTAGACTCCTAAACAGACCCCTTGTATGATAAGATGTACTCTTGACCAATCAGTAGTCTTGTAACAATGGGACAGAAGCTGTCTTTCAGCCTGGTGGTACATGCTTACAGCCCTGTGGTTTGATTTTCCTAGTGAAAGATACCATCAACCATAGGTTGTTGTTATTACTGTCTTGTATCAATAACACTAGTAATGCTAGCCCAGGCATAGGCTGGGACTGGCATACTCTGCACAGTGGCTGGGTCCAGAGAGGCCTAGCATAACTGGACTTTAGAGCAGACAGAAAATTAGAGACTTTTAACCAATCAGGATCCTAGCAGCAACCCTTGCCAACATTCCAGAGACCTGACGGAACCTCACCAACCCTAAATTATTTCCCATTCAATATTCCCTCTCCCGGCTGTTCTGGGATCATAGGAGTTCCATGGAGATTGAGTCTGCTTGGATTCCACATGTGACTGCATGAGTGAATGTGGGAACAGATGTGTTTTGGTGCCATCTGGCAGGCCGGTAGTGTAGAGTTGGACTGACCGGCCCCTACCCCTGAGCCGCTGCCTTGTCCTCATTCTGTCACAGGTATCCATATTCAAGTACTTAGTGTCCTCTGAACAGAACTACCAAAGCAGCCATGGGAAATGTGGATCAGAGCAGGACACCTGTGCAGCCAGTACCATTTTCATCCTGTGAGTCTTACTAACAAGACCAGCATTTTTGCCCATGGCTAATTGTCCTTAAGAGGTGATAAGACACTTCATTAAACCTTCAGTCCTTCTGGTGAAGATTTTCCACTAAGTTGTTAGGGAGAGAGTCTCAGGACTTAGATCCAGTGATGATGAAGAATGGAAGACTTATTTCCAGTTAGAATGTGGCAATAAATCTTCAGTCCTTCATCTGAGTAGCCTGGACGGGAAACTTCAGTACACTTTGCAGACAATGCTGGTGGTGGAGGGAGTAAGGATGAAGGTGGAGAGTGAGGCATTCTTCAGAGGATGCCCTGCCCCTTTAACCACTGTCTGTAGCCTTCAGGTATAATTCCTCACCAATTTCGATGTGCCATGCTGCCAGTTGATAATCTGACCAAGCTGGTAACAGAAGGAAATGAGGAGGATCTGATGTCAGTATTTAAATGTAGCAGGTCCTTCAGCTCACGATGTTGTGCCAAACTAATTATACTGATAATTAAATGCCTCAACTAGTAATTAAATCCTTTCTGCCTACACAAAATCAATATCCCTCCATTCTCTGCATTTTCATGTGCTATCTAACAGTCTCTTAAACACCGCTATCTTATTTACTTTCACCCCCCACCCCTGGCAGTGCATTGCAGACACCCACAAATCTGTGTGTAAAAATCTTGCCTACACATCGCCTTTGAACTTATCCCTCCCACCTAAAATGTATGGCCTCTGGTATTCGCCATTTCAACCCTGGGAGAAAGGTACTGGCTATCTACCCTAACAATGCCTCTCATAATCTTATAAACTTGTATCAGCTCTCCCCTCAGCCTCTGACATTTCAGAGAAAACAAACCAAGCTTGTTCAACTTCTCCAATCTAATCCAGACAGAGTCTTATTAACCCTCCGCTCTCTCTCCAAAGCTTCTCCACATCCTTCCTGGACTCACTGTCCACAGGACAGGAACAAGCGTAACCCCACTGAGTGTGGGTTCATCCACAATTTCTTTTGGAAACAGTAATGCTCTGATCATTGCTGGGTGAAACCCCTCCATCAGCTCTTCAGAATCTCCACTGTACCTAACAGTGTGATAACAGGTTGATCTTCAAGCACTGTGATATTTCAGCATGGTTATCTCATGGGTAGACAGGATAAAGTTACCAAAAATCAAAGGTCTGAGGAAAAGGAGGTCAACAAAATTAGTTGGTTATGAATGGAGTAGAGGGTTTATTTATTTATTTTTTAAATTTAGAGATAGAACACAGTATCAAGCTCTTCAGCCCAACAAGCCCGCACGACTTGGTTATACCCATGTGACCAATTAACCTACTGATATGTACATCTTTGGACTGTGGGAGGAAACCAGAGCACCTGGAGGAAACCCGCATGGTCACGAGAAGAACGTGTAAGCTCCTCACGGACAGTGGTGGAACTGAACCAGGGTTGCTAGCGCTGAAATAGCATTACCCTAACCGCTATGCTACCATGCTGTACTTGATACCCTGTATTTTCTTACATGGGTATAATTTAATAGTAGGTCTGAGATCCATTAAATTGTACTGACACAAATGTCATGGACAAGACAGCATCTTTCCAGTGCTCACCTTCCTAGGCTGGAGCTGGAGGCTGAAACTGGAACCTTTACTCTGTGGCTAAGGTTGGGTGGTAGGTGAGTGGCACAAATGTACAGTGGAAGCTGGTAGAGTTCAGCTTTACAGAACAGCCTTTAAGCTACAAAGTCATTGTGGTCAAGAGGCGGGAAATGACTAGTTCCAGGAGGCTCATTAGGAGATTGTGCTCTGAGCCAGGTCATTGTGTCACCCATTACATTAAGCTATTAGAATCTCTAGCTCAAGTTAATGTTACCATTACAGAGTAAAGGATACTATGCATCATGCATTGACTCCCCCAGGTTTTTCACAGCCAGTCCCTGTCTGTTATAAGTGGATTAGTGAACATAATCATGACAGCAGCTGGGGTGTTGTACCCTTGATGTCTGTGGTCTTCAGTGTTATCAGGGCTCCGTGATGCCATGCTTGAACGTATTGCCTTGTAGTCAGGGTCAGTCACTCCCAGCTCACCTCTGGAGGTTCATGCTTGGGACACAGTCAGACCAAACTTGAGCTGAGGTCTAGAGATGAATTACCCTGACTGGTGAAGGTGACAAGGTCTGCGGGCCGATTCCCAAAGCTCGTCCAACTCAGGCTTCAACTTGCTTCTGGCCAAGCAGCACCTGAGCCCAAATGTCACATTTGTCCTAACGAAGAGTCTCGGCCTAAAACGTTGGCAGTCCATTTTCCGCCATAGATCCTGCCTGAGTCATTGAGTTCCTCCAGTGTTTTGTGTGCTTCACAAAACCCAAAAGACAGCGTCAGCGGGAACAAAGGCGATTCTCTGTCCTTACGTACGCAGGTCTGTGAGGCAATTTGTTCTGCGACTGTGCCCTGTGTATAGTATACATATGAATTCAACCGCATTCCAGTGCACAGACTGCAGGCCAGTATGAACAGCGTCATTGTATTCTGTTGTATGTTATGTTGGCATGACAACAAACTGATGTAACAAGTGCAAACAGCTCATAAACCCAACCTGGTGATTATGACTCGCAGAGAGAGTTGGGATGTCGGACAAGTGCTGTGTGTGATTCACTGGGACGTGACTGCAGTGGACAGATTGCTTTGGGTTTCCAGCAACTGAAGAATATTGCGTGTGTATAGGTTGTAATCCAGGTGCCCACTCTTTCATTACCTTGGTTGGCCAACTCCTGGATGAGGAGGTTGTTTTTATCAGCAATGACTAAAACAATTAGATCAATGTACTTTGGAATTTAGAAGAATGAAGGGGGAATATTTTTAAAAAACAGCAGATCACAAAGGGCATGACAAGATAGGTGAAGGGTTTCAGCCTGAACTGTCAATGGTTTATTTCCCTCTATAGATGCTGCCAAAACTGAGTTCTTCTAGGATTTTGAGTGTGTTAAAATAGTGATGTTTTCTCTTGAGGGAGAAACTTGAACAAAGGGAAATTTAAAGCTGAGGTGTGTAGGAACTCCTTGCAGAGGCCAGAAATTCCCCATGCCAGGATTCTGAGGCGGCTTAGTTACCAGGGGGTTTTAGAGGGGAAGTGGATAAATGCCGGGGAAAGATCAGGGAATGGAGAGCTCTGGCGAACTGGCACAGAAAGGAAGTGTAGGTTTGTGGCGGATCACCTGGTGGGGCAGGCTAGAGGGGCAACAGATAAACCCAGCCAGCTCTATCATGGCTACTAGCCTTTCCACCACCAAGGACGTGATGCCTCAAAAAAGCAGCATCCATCATTAAGGAACCCTCACCACCCAGGGCATGCCCTCTTCTTGTCACTACCATCAGGGAGGAGGCAGAGGAGCCTGCAGAAATACACTCAATGTTTTAGCAACAGCTTTTTCCCCTCTGCATTCAGATTTATGAACGGACAATGAACTTTTGAACGCTACCTGGCTATTTTTCCTCTCTTTTTACACTACTTAATCTTTTATATACTTATTACTTTTGGTAATTTATAGTATATTTCATGAATTGTACTGTATTGCTACCGTGAAAAACAAATTTCCCGACATATGTCAGTGATGATAAACTTGATTTTTCACACAGAGGGTTGTGGATCTGTGGAATGCTCTGCCTCAGAAGGCAGTGGAGGCCAATTCTCTGGATTCTTTCAAAAAAGAGTTAGATAGAGCTCTTAAAGATAGCGGAGTGAAGGGATATGTGGAGAAGGCAGGAAAAGGGTACTGATTGTGGATGATCAGCCATGATCACAGTGAATGGCGGTGCTGGCTCAAAGGGCTGAATGGCCTACTCCTGCACCTATTGTCTATTGTCTATTGATTCTGAAGATGGTGGAGGAACTCGGGGGGGGGGCGCGGGGGAGTCAGGCAGCATCTGTGGTCGGATATGGTCAGGGTAACACCACACACGTAATAGGTTGGATAACTTGCTCACGTCTCTGGAGCGGGGATGTGAATCCTCAGTCTGCAGACTCAGAGACAGCCAGCGCAGAGAGGCATGCGAGCGGAAGACCTTATACACAGGAGCGCTGATGGATCAACTAGCTCCAGTCCAAACTCAGATACTGAGCAGGAACCCAGGACATGCCAGGAAATCCCCATCTCTCCTATGACCTACTCTTGCAACAATCTTCATATACTCTTATTGTACATAATTTACTCTGAGTGGGACTTCAAGGTAATTGGCCCCATCTCTTGAACAGCAAAAGCATCAATACATTCAGCATGGAGGAAGGTATTGTGTGTTAGAGACTTGAGGCAGGGGCCTCTGATATTCATTTGGGGTGCTGTGGGCAGGAACATGGGCATGAACATGCACTGGGGCTCTGTAAGAGCAGGGGGCCTCCATTCATTCATTTAGACTCTGAAATAACAGCAGCATCCTGTGGTTCAGTAGCCCCTCTAAAGAAGTAAATATCCCAAGGACAGTCATCCAACAACCTGCGTCACTGAACCCCATGGAGAGAGGGCACAGTATGGGGTTAGAACTTCCAAAGGGAGAGGGAAGGAGGGACAGGGTTTAGGGAGGAGATTCAGGAACCTGAGGTTTGTCAGTTGAGGACTCAGACACCAGGATTGCAGTGAAGTGAGTGCAAGGAGGACTCATCCCCATCCAACAACCTGTGCTGTACTTGGCTGTAGGAAGCACAGGTTTAGGGAAAAGAAATTCACCCTTCACTTTAATCTCCTAAGCGAACTACAGGTTCCTCAGTCATCGAGTGGGATCATTGGACTTTTAACATCCAGTCTTCTAATGGAACTTTCCGTTGCAGGATGTTTGCTGCTCTTCTTAAAACTTCTCCAGAATGTCAAGGAAGGCACTGAGTGCTGCTCTCAACCCAATGATAACAACAGCTAAAATCCTCCTCAGCATTGAGTGCCGTGTCCAGAAGAGAGATCTCACACCTTGAAACTTGAAGTCATGGTGTGAACACAGGGTGGAAGGAGCCATGGACAATTAGTCCACATTCTGGCGGGGAGTATTGTGGAGCTAATTGATTTTGGCACCAACCTCTTAAGGCAGACCTAGCATTGAGCTGTGGAGATATTTGGGAACAATAGCTCTTTCATCTCCTGCCCCTCCTAAACATGCATGGTATTTCTCAAATTACTTACTGACAAAACCTCAAAATATTATTTTCTGAATGAAGCCATCTTTCAGGTGACTCAGTGCAGCAGCACATTCTCTGTGGGAAGCCCGAGCGACGGGGTGTTCACAAAACCTTATTTCCACAGGATGCGTCTACATTCTCTCTTCCCCTGCACTCAGTACTTTCACTCTTCCAGGGAGAGAGAAATGCTGTCAACAAAACGCAAATGGCAATTTCACTGTTTAACCATCTGCTCTCCTGAGGCACAGCTTGGGTTAATCCTCGCTGAAGTTCAACTCCGATATTCCATTCCGCACACGTCCATGATATTGTATGGAAGAGATGGGAATTTCCTGGGCTTCTGAGCTTGGATGGCATCTTGATGACCCATCAACACCTCCTGTGTAAAAGATCCTCTCTGAGGCACTTTTGCCTCTGAGTTTGAAGATTGTGGGTTCACCTCCCCGCTGTAGAGACCTGAGCAAGTTGTCTGGTGCACATGCTTTCACAACTGAGAGAGTGCTACACTATCTGAAGTGTTACTCTCTTGGATGAAATGGTAATCTGAGTCCCCACTGCCATGAAAGTTTCCTTGGCTCTTTATGAAAATAGTAGACAAGTTGTTTGCAATGTGCTGGCCAATATTTATCCCTCACCAGAGGAAATTACGCAGGAGTAATCATAGAGCTATTCATAGGATCTTATTCTATGTAATTCAGCTGTGATATATTTTTCATTACAGCACTTAAACAGTAAGAGCTACCCATTTCAATTTTACTTTCCGTTCCCGTTCTGACGTGTGTGTTCATGGCCTACTCTACTCAGGTAGGAGGATCAGCATCTCATATTCTGTCTGGGTAGACAAAACCTGATGGTATGAACATTGATTTCTCTAACTTCCAGTAATCTCTCTTCTCTCTCTCTCTCTCTACCCCCCCCAGCCCGCTCCCATTTCTTTCTTCAGGCTACCTGTCTCCCATTCTCTTCACCTCCTCTGCACATCACCTCCCTCCGGTTCCCCTTTTCTTTTCCTTTCTTCTGTGGTCCACTGTCCCCTCAGCCGATTCCTCCTTCTTCAGCTCTTTACCTCTTCCACCGTTCACCTCACTTCACCCCCCTCCCCACCCACCCACTTCCCCCCCACCTGGTTTCACCTGCCAACTTGTACTTCCTCCCCCCACCCACCTTCTTATTCTGACTTCTGTTCCCTTCTTTTCATAAGACCATAAGATACAGGAGCAGAAGTAGGCCATTCGGCCCATCAAGTCTACTCTGCCATTCAATCATGGCTGATCCAATTCTTCCAATCATCCCCACTCCCCTGCCTTCACCCCATATCCTTTGATTCCCTGGCTAAGCAAGAACCTATCTAGCTCTGCTTTAAATGCACCTAATGATTTGGCCTCCACAGCCACTCATAGCAACAAATTTCACAGATTTACCACCCTCTGGCTACAGTAATTTCTCCGCATTTCTGTTCTAAATGGATGTCCTTCCATCCTGAATTCATGCCCGCTTGTCCTAGACTCCCCTACCATGGGAAATAACTTTGCCATAACTAATCTGTTCAGGCCTTTTAACATTTGGAATGTCTCTATGAGACCCCCTCTCATTCTCCTGAACTCCAGGGAATACAGCCCAAGAGCTGCCAGATGTTCCTCATACGGTAACCCTTTCGTTCCTGGAATCATTCTTGTGAATCTTCTCTGAAACCTCTCCAATGCTGACGAAGGATCTCAGCCCAAAAGGTAGACTGTTTATTCCTCTCCATTGATGCTACCTGACTTACTGAGTTCCTCTAGCATTTTGTGTGTGTTACTTAAACAATACTTTCATTTAGTGTACCCATACATTCTTGGTTATGTAAAGAAGCATGCCTCATTTCACTAGTGTGGCAAAAATCCAGTCTCCTAAACAGGAGGAGATCTCTTTAGCCCGTTCAGAGTGTGCTAGGGCTGGATCCATTCCCTGATGCCCTCTCCTCACTTCCTCTTAGTACTTCCTACTGTCCACAGCTGACAGTTTTGGTTGTGAAAGCCACAGTTAAATGGGTGACTGGGGCTCAGATCTGGAGGGAGGTGTGACGCAGAGTCGGGGCATGGGGTCATATTGAACCAGGAGAATTGAGCACCATTGCGGCAGGGTGACACAATAGGAAATATGTGGCACCTATCACCATGAAGAGGAAATGCACTCAATTTGACTTTCAGAACCAGTACAGCAAACAGCAAACAATGCAAAGATCATTTAAGAGAAACAAGATGATAAATAATTGTATAATGAGATTGACAACAACACATTAGTGACACATAAATGCTCACACCTCTGATGCTTATCTTTCGTTTTTACGTGGGTGCTATCAGTAAGGCCAATGTTCCTTCTTGTTTCTTCAGTGGTTCACAGTGGTACAAAACTGAGAGCTTCAATGCTGAGAGCTTCAAGTACCTAGGTGTAAATATAAGACCATATGACATAGGTGCAGAATTAGGCCACTCAGCCCATTCGATCATGGCCAACTTATTTTCACGCTGAACTCCATTTTCCTGCCTTGTAATATCTCACACCCCTGCTGATCAAGAACCTATCAACCTCCACTTTAAATAAATGACTTGACCTTCACAGCCATCTGTGGCAATGAATTTCACAAATTCACCACCTTCTGGCTATAGAAATTCCGCCTCATCTCTGTCTGTCTATTCTGAGGCTATGCCCTCTGGTCTTAAACTCTACTATAACTGCTGCAATACAGTGACACTCTGACTGACCGTGCGTGCAGGGTGGAAGGTGACTCTCACGCTAACTGAGCGTCCGTTAGTCTTGCGAGACCATGGATCTGCGCCTGGAAAGTCTTCACTCTCCAGGACGCAGGCCTGGGCAAGGTTGTATGGAAGACCAGCAGTTGCCCATGCTGCAAGTCTCCCCTCTCCATGCCACTGATGTTGTCCAAGGGAAGGGCATTAGGACCCATACAGCTTGGCACCAGTGTCGTCGCAGAGCACTGTGTGATTAAGTGCCTTGCTCAAGGACACAACACGTTCCCTGGGCTGGCCTTCAGATCGTTAGTCGAATGCCTTAACCATTTGGCCACGTGCCCACACACCAACTGAGCAAGCACTTTGGAAACCTCAAGGGGGATGTCTCCTAGGCTAGCATATCACAACACAACAAATATGTTTTAACAAAACAGTTTTCTAAATAATGGCTATGGTGTATAAAACTAGAACCGAGGGGGCAGCATGATAGTGGAGCTGTTAGTGTGATGCTATTGCAACTCAGGACATTGGAGTTCAGAGTTCAATTCCAACATCTTCTGTAAGCAAGTTTGTACATTCCTTCCCGTGTGCATATGGGTTCCCTCCAACAGTCCAAAGACACAGCGGTTAGTAGGTTAATTGGTCATTGTAAATTGTCCTGTGGTTAGGCTAGGGTTAAATCAGTAGGGCGCATGGCTCACTGTGCTGGAAGGGCCTGTTCCGTTCTGGATCTTCAAATAAAATAAAGCATAGAACAGTGCAGCACAGTATAGGCCCTTCAGCCCATCCTGTTGTGCCTATCTACATACGTATATCAACCTCCCCTACATCAATCTATACAGCCCATAACCCTGCATTTTGTTCTTCCATTTGCCTCCCTAAGAGTCTCTTAAATGTCCCGACTGTATCAGCCTCTACCACCACTTCCAGCAGTGTGTTCCAGTATGTTCCAGGTTCCACACATCCAAATATCCAAGAAGATAGGTGATGAAAAAGTTGCCATTTTTGCTCCATCCAGGAGCCTGAGATCTGAACAGTGAATTCTATAAAGTCACGAGGGGTCTTGATCAGATAAAATTAAGGAAGTGATTCCATGTGAGGAGAATTCTCATTAACAACGATAGTCACATCTAAAACATAAAGGGAACTTTCTTTACCAAGTGTGCAATTAGAATGTGGAACCCACTGTGATAGCCGAGCAAGACAGATGTATCTGAGGGCAAAGTGATAGTGTATTCTGATATAGTTGGAAGATGTAGGGTGGAAAGAGGTGTCTGTGGAGCTCAGAAGTGTTGGATTAACTGGTTTATGGCCTGGCTCCGTAAATTTTTGTAATTCTATGTCATTTGTGATGTTGCAGGTAGACATGGTTGAAAAAGCCCTTTGGCATGCTGGCCTTCTTGCCTTCATCAGGGCACAGAGTACAGGAGCAGGGATGTTAACTTGCAGTTTTACAAGGCATTGGTGAGTCTACTTTTGGAATATTGTGTTTAATTCTGATCACCCTGCTGCAAGAAAGTTGCAATTAAGCTGGAAAGTGCTGAGGAAATTTACAAGGATGTTGCTGGAATCTGAAGAACTGAGTTATGGAGAGTTCAGCAAGTTGAAACTTTATTCTTTGGACCATAAGGAATGAGGGATGATCTTTTAGAAGTATATAAAACCACTAAGGCATTGATAGAGTGAATACATAGTCTTTATACCAACCAGGATGGGAAATCCAGATGTAGAGGGCATAGGTTTAATGTGAGAGGGAGAAGATTTAATAGTAACCCAAGGAACAATCTTTTGACCAGGGGCTGGTCAGTATATAGAATATGTAGCCAGAGGAATCATTTGAGCCAGGTACATTAAAAAATTTCAACACCCACTTGGACAGGTACAAGGATAGGAACGGTTTAAACGCCTATGGGCCAAATATGTCCAACTTAGATGGGAATCTTGGTTGTCCTGGATCAGTTGGACTGAAGGGCCTATTTCTATGCTGTGTGACCCTGTGACTCTAGTCCTGCGCTAACATTTTTGATCTTGATTCATTCTTGATTGTCATGGTCTGGTCCGTGAAGTCCGCGTTCTGGTTCACGGTCTGGTCCATGGGCTCTGGACTCTGGGTCTTCCGGCTGTCCCTTGTTTCAGTTGGGCTTAATCATAGGCACCTGATGCATATCTTGGGGCTGGGAATATAAGTGGCCCTGGGTTCAAGTGTTGGTGCTGGTTTATCTCGTCAGTATCCTGTCCTCGTCTCCGTGGGGTAAGTCAGGCTGTCTTTGCTGTTAGGTAGAACATAGAACATAGAATAGTACAGCACAGTACAGGCCCTTCGGCCCACAATGTTGTGCCGACCCTCAAGCCCTGCCTCCCATATAAGCCCCCACCTTAAATTCCTCCATATACCTGTCTAGTAGTCTCTTAAACTTCACTAGTGTATTTGCCTCCACCACTGACTCAGGCAGTGCATTCCACTCACCAACCACCCTCTGAGTAAAAAACATTCCACTAATATCCCCCTTGAACTTCCCACCCCTTACCTTAAAGCCATGTCCTCTTGTATTGAGCAGTGGTGCCCTGGGGAAGAGGCTCTGGCTATCCACTCTATCTATTCCTCTTATTATCTTGTACACCTCTATCATGTCTCCTCTCATCCTCCTTCTCTCCAAAGAGTAAAGCCCTAGCTCCCTTAATCTCTGATCATAATGCATACTTTTTAAACCAAGCAGCATCCTGGTAAATCTCCTCTGTACCCTTTCCAATGCTTCCACATCCTTCCTATAGTGAGGTGACCAGAACTGGACACAGTACTCCAAGTGTGGCCTAACCAGAGTTTTATGGAGCTGCATCATTACATCGCGACTCTTAAACTCTATCCCTCGATTTATGAAAGCTAACACCCCATAAGCTTTCTTAACTACCCTATCCACCTGTGAGGCAACTTTCAGGGATCTGTGGACATGTAGCCCCAGATCCCTCTGCTCCTCCACACTACCAAGTATCCTGCCATTTACTTTGTACTCTGCCTTGGAGTTTGTCCTTCCAAAGAGTACCACCTCACACTTCTCCGGGTTGAACTCCATCTGCCACTTCTCAGCCCATTTCTGCATCATATCAATGTCTCTCTGCAATCTTTGACAATCCTCTACACTATCTACAACACCACCAACCTTTGTGTCGTCTGCAAACTTGCCAACCCACCCTTCTAATCCACGTCCAGATCGTTAATAAAAATCATGAAAAGTAGAGGTCCCAGAACAGATCCTTGTGGGACACCACTAGTCACAATTCTCCAATCAGAATATACTCCCTCCACCACCACCCTCTGCCTTCTGCAGGCAAGCCAATTCTGAATCCACCTGGCCAATCTTCCCTGGATTCCATGCCTTCTGACTTCCTGAATAAGCCTACCGTGTGGAACCTTGTCAAATGCCTTACTAAAATCCATATAGATCACATCCCCTGCACTATCCTCATCTGTATGCCTGGTCACCTCCTCAAAGAACTCTATCAGGCTTCTTAGACACAATCTGCCCTTCACAAAGCCATGCTGACTGTCCCTGATCAGACCACGATTCTCTAAATGCCCATAGATCCTATCTCTAAGAATTTTTTCCAACAGCTTTCCCACCACAGACGTAAGGCTCACTGGTCTATAATTTCCCGGACTATCCCTACTACCTTTTTTGAACAAGAGGATAACATTCGCCTCCTCCAATCCTCCAGTACCATTCCCGTGGACAACGAGGACATAAAGATCCTAGCCAGAGGCTCAGCAATCTCTTCCCTCGCCTCGTGGAGCAGCCTGGGGAATATTCCGTCAGGCCCCGGGGACTTATCCGCCCTAATGTATTTTAACAACTCCAACACCTCCTCTCCCTTAATATCAACATGCTCCAGAACATCAACCTCACTCATATTGTCCTCATCGTCATCAAGTTCCCTCTCATTGGTGAATACTGAAGAGAAGCATTCATTGAGCACCTCGCTGACTTCCACAGCCTCCAGGCACATCTTCCCACCTTTTTCTCTAATTGGTCCTACCTTCATTCCTGTCACCCTTTTGTTCTTCACATAATTGAAGAATGCCTTGGGGTTTTCCTTTACCCTACTTGCCAAGGCCTTCTCATGCCCCCTTCTTGCTCTCCTCAGCCCCTTCTTAAGCTCCTTTCTTGCTTCCCTATATTCCTCAATAGACCCATCTGATCCTTGCTTCCTAAACCTCACGTATGCTGCCTTCTTCCACCTGACTAGATTTTCCACCTCACTTGTCACCCATGGTTCCTTCACCCTCCCATTCTTTATCTTCCTTACCGGGACAAATTTATCCCTAACATCCTGCAAGAGATCTCTAAACATCGACCACACGTCCATAGTACATTTCCCGGCAAAAACCTCATCCCAATTCACACCCGCAAGTTCTAGCCTTATCGCCTCATAATTTGCCCTTCCCCAATTAAAAATTACCCTGTGTTTGGATCTGTCCCTTCCTGTCCTTGCCTCCATTGGGTAAGCCAGGCTGTCTTTGCCAGAGGCAGGACTGTTCCCTTCCCTTTCTGCCTGAAGCCTTGCCTGCAACCTTTACCTGAAGCAACACTCACAACACGCTGGAGGAACTCAGCAGGTCGGGCAGCATCCGTGGAAACGATCAGTCAACATCTCGGGCCGGAACCGTTCGTCAGGACTGAAGAGGGAAGGGGCAGAGGCCCTATAAAGAAGGTGGGGGAGGGTGGGAAGGAGAAGGCCGGTAGGTTCCAGGTGAAAAACCAGTAAGGGGAAAGATCAAGGGTGGGAGAGGGGAGGCAGGAAGGGGATAGGCAGGAAAGGTGAAGAAGGAATAGGGGAAAACACAATGGGTAGTAGAGTGAGCTGAAACCATGAGGGAGGTGATAGGCAGTTGGGGGAGGGGGCAGAGTGAAATAGGGATAGGGGAAGGGAGGGGGAGGGAATTACCGGAAGTTGGAGGATTCTATGTTCATACCAAGGGGCTGGAGACTACCTAGACGGTATATGAGGTGTTGCTCCTCCAACCTGAGTTTAGCCTCATCATGGCAGTAGAGGAGGCCACATATGGACATATCCAAATGGTAATGGGAAGCAGAGTTGAAGTGGGTGGCTACTGGGAGATCCTGTCTGTTGTGGCGGACGGAGCGGAGGTGCTTGACGAAGCAGTCCCCCAATCTGCATCGGGTTTCACCGATGTAGAGGAGGACACACCGGGAGCACCGGATGCAATAGATGACCCCAACAGACTCACAAGTGAAGTGTTGCCTCACCTGGAAGGACTGTTTGGGGCCCTGAATGGTGGCAAGACAGGAGGTGTAGGGACAGGTGTAACACTTGCGCTTACAGGGATAAGTGCCGGGTGGGAGATCTGTGGGGAGGGACGTGTGGGCGAGGGAGTCGCGGAGGGACCAATCCCTGCGTAAAGCGGAGAGGGGTGGAGAGGGAAAGACGTGCTTAGTGGTGGGGTCCGGTTGAAGGTGGCGGAAGTTGCGGAGGATAATGTGCTGGATCCGGAGGCTGGTGGGGTGGTAGGTGAGGACGAGGGGAACTCTGTCCCTGTTGTGGTGGCGGGAGGATGGGGTGAGGTCCAAAGTGCGGGAAATGGAGGAGATGCGAATGAGGGCTTCAGTGATGATGGCAGAAGGGAAACCACGATCCTTAAAGAAGGAGGACATTTGAGATGTCCTGGAACGGAAAGCCTCATCCTCGGAGCAGATGCGGCGGAGACTGAGGAACTGGGAATAGGGAATAGCATTTTTGTATGTGGCAGGGTGGGAAGAGGTATAGTCGAGGTAGTTATGAGAGTCAGTGGGCTTGTAGAAGATGTCAGTGGACAGTCTGTCTCCAGAGATGGAGACCGAGAGATCGAGAAAGGGGAGAGAAGTGTCCGAGATAGACCAAGTGAATTTGAGGGCTGGGTGGAAGTTTGAAGTAAAGTCGATGAAATTGAGGAGCTCAGCATGGGTGCAGGAAGCAGCACCAATGTAGTCGTCAATGTACCGAAGGAAAAGTTGGGGAGCAGTACCAGAATAGGTTTGGAGCACAGACTGTTTCACATAAGCAACGAAGAGGCAGGCATAGCTGGGGCCCATACAAGTGCCCATAGCTACACCCTTAGTCTGAAGGGAGTGGGAAGAGCCAAAAGTGAAGTTAAGTGTGAGTACCAGTTCTGCCAACTGGAGGAGGGTAGTGGTGGTGGGGAACTGGTGAGGTCCATTGTCCAGAAAGTAGCGGGGGGCTTTGAGGCCTTCTTGATGGAGAATGGAGGTGTATAAGGATTGGACATCCATAGTGAAAATGAAGCGGCTGGGACCGGGGAACTGGAAGTTATTGAAGAGGTGGAGGGCATGGGATGTATCCCGGATGTAGGTGGTGAGGGACTGAACTATGGGTGACAAAATGGAGTCCAGGTAGGCAGATAGAAGTTTGGTGGGACAGGAGCAGGCAGAAGCTATGGGTCTATCGGGACAGTCAGGCTTGTGGATCTTGGGGAGGAGGTAAAACCGAGCAGTACGGGGTGTGGGAATTATGAGATTAGCAGCTGAGGATGGAAGGTCTCCAGAGTTGATAGGGGCAGTGAGGGTATAAGAGACAATGGTTTGATGTTTTTTGGTGGGGTCCTGTTCCAGGGATATGTCAGAGGAGGTGTCAGAGCTGTCGTTTGGCCTCAGTGAGGTAGAGGTCCATCTGCCAGACTACTATGGCACCACCTTTGTCAGTTTGATGGTGAGGTTGGGATTAGTGCAGAGATAGTGGAGGGCAGTGTGTTCAGAGGGAGTGAGGTTGGAACAGGAGAGAGGAGTGGTGAAGTTGAGACGGTTGATGTCTCGGCAACAGTTGGAGATGAAGAGATCGAGTGCAAGTAGAAGGCCCGGGGGGGTTGTCCAGGAGGAGGAGGGTTGAAGACAGGAGAATGGGTCATCAGTAGGGGGAGGGGAATCCTTGCCAAAGAAGTAGGCTCGGAGACGTAGTCGACGGAAGAAGAGTTCAGCATCATGGCGGGCACGGAACTCACTGAGGTGTGGATAGAGGGGGAAAAAAGTGAGGCCCTTGCTGAGGACAGAACGTTCTGCCTCAGAGAGGGGAAGGTCAGAGGGGATGGTGAAGACACAGCAAGGGTTGGGAGTGGGGTCAGAGGAGGGTGAAGAGTGGGAGGTCTCAGGAGGGAGAGAGGGGTTTGGGATATTCAGGGAGAGTGTGGTTAGGGGTGGATGAGGGATCAGAGGAGTGGAGGGGTGAAGAGGGGTAGAAGGAAGGTTGGGAGTCATGGGGAGGAAAGAGGGTAGTGGGGGAATCAGACGGGCGGTAGGACCCAGCAGCAGTAAGAGGGGTCCCGGTATGGAGAGTGTCAGGACTTCAGTCCGAGCTGGGGGTAGCAGAGCCTGTAGCCTGCAGGGCCCCAGAACTGAGGTCGGAGTCGGAGGCGAGTGAGTCTATGACCCGACGGGGGCTGGTGACCACGTCCGAGAGGCAGTGGTTCCAGTCGGAGTCAGAGTCAGAGGCGGATGGGTATTCGGCCTGCCGAAGGCCTGAGAAGTCGAGATCCGAGGGGTTGGGGTCTGGGCTGGAGCCGGTTGTTGTCGTGGGCTCCAGGCGGGTGAGTTTGTGGTCCTTCTGCCTGAAGCCTCTGTCTGCAACCTCGCCTGTATCACTGTCAGGTTCTACCGCCAGAGCAAGACCAGAGCCTTGCTGTGTCTAGATAAAGAACTGTCTATCGTTGTTTGGAATTGTCTCTGTGTTCACACCTTCCCTAGGTAGGTCCAGCCGTTTGCCGCTACCTTGTGTTAGGAACTGTCTCTCTGTGTTCTGTGTATGAGTCCTGGCCCTATGTCCTGTTCCCAAGGAGTGGTTCTGGCTCTGTGTTCCATGTTCCTGTCTCCCAAGACCATGTCATGTCTTCGCCTAGTTCCAGAGTCGGAGCCGGAGTCAAGATCCAGGTTCTGGGTCCTTGTCCAGTCTCTGGCTTGGAGTCTGAACCCAAGCCTTGTCATGTCCTCGCCTCAAGGAACCCAAGCCATGTCCAGTCCTGTAGCCACATCATGTCCTCACCTAGTTCCGGGGTCTGAGCCCGAGTCAAGGCCCAGGTTCTGGATCCTTGTCCAGTCTCCGGCTCAGAGTCCAAGCCCAGGCTCCTAGTTCCCAGTTCCTTGTCCTGGTCTCACTTGCCAAGCCAATGTCCTAGCCCAAGTCCATGTTCTTGTCCCAGCTCTCTAGTCAAGCCCTGTTCCTAGTACTTCAGTGTCTGTGTCTTGCATTTGGGTCCACTCTCAGCACTCAGCACCCCCCCCCCCCCCCCCCCCCACCATATGACACTGATGGTCTTTGCAATAACTCAGAAGTCCCTTGGTCCTTCCAAAGAGTAACAGGAGCTGGGTGGTAAGTGATGGCCATGTCAGTATCACCCAGCTTTTGGGATACACATGATATAGGAGTTATGGCGTGTACTTGCAGATGGCACCACACCCTAGTGCCCTGTGTACATCTGGTGAGTTGATCTCAGAGTAACGGAAAAGGACAAGCCGGGGAAGTACTGAGGCCAGACTGTGGGTGAGGGTGATTAAGCCGACTGTGGAAGGTAGAGCAAACGAGACGGTGAGAGAATGGACAGATGGTAGAAGTTGAAACACTGTAGGAAAAGGGAGAGGTAGAAGGGGAATTGTTCCATTTATGAACACCGAGCGCACAGCATGAAGGAGCGCTTACACAGTGACATGGCCTGGAAACATTCACGACATTTCATTCAATCCTTCCGTCAAAACTGAGGAATTAAAGCAGGAATGATAACAAAGCTTTGAAGGTGAGAATGCTGACAGGGAATTCAAAAAGGAACCATCTATTAGAGTTATACTGTACAGGCTTAACAATAGTCTGGAGCACTGTACCTTATGGTTACAAAGCATCCAAACAACCTGGAGTCTCTTTAGACTGAGGATGAGCACCGAATTCCGGGCTGGGTGGGGGTATAATGATTGGTACATTTGCCTCATCTGCTTTCATTTGTGTGGACTCACACTAAACACTGGGGCCAAAGCACAAAGTGCTGAGCAGATGCATCCTGACGTACAGCACAGAAACCAGCAGAGCCATTCAATGCATAGAGGAATTTCAGGAGTGCAAAGGATTGTGGGGGATAAGTATCACCATCATTGACCACGTGTAGGAGCTGGTGTTGTGCAGGAGGGAGAATTTTTAAAGTATGACCTCAGCATTCACAATGATGAGATCATCAGTCCCTATCACTGATTTCTTCCAGTCCAGCCTGCATGGTGATTCTCCTCTGCAATCTCTCCAGCTCAATCACATCCTTCCTATAGTGTGGTAATTAGAACTGTACACAATACTTCAATTGTGGTTTAAATGCTGTTTTGTAAAGTTGCAACATAATGTCCCAACTTTTATCTTCTGTTTCCTAGCCTATGGCGACAAGCATGTCAAATGCTGCCTTCAGCGACCACTTTCAGTGAAGCTCTCTGGACTCCCTGCCAATGAGCAATCCCTATGGCCCTACCACTTACTGTTTGTGATCAAACATCTGGATTGAGAATTGAACTCACACCCTCTAATGCAGGAGCCAGAGCACAGCAACACTTGGTATTAGAGGGAATTATAAGGCTCGCCAAATCATTGAACAACTGCTCTGCCAGCTTGCTATTGTGCTTCAGATCTCACAGCAGCTGTGTGCTGCGCTGGGAAACAAAGCAAAGTGCCAGCCCTGACCTTGTTGCTTCCTTACTGGTTGGGACAAAGTGTTCCTCTCTAAGTGAGAAGTTCTTTGATGTGGTGTCTCTGAACTCGCAATCTCCGGATTGCTCACTTCCTACGTGAGTGTAACCTCACTGAAACAAAGTTTGGGTTTAGGTTTTGCGCTAATATTGTGCTTTCAAGGAGTACAGCCAAAGAATTGTCACACTTAAGCTGGCAGGTCAAACCCAAACCACCACTGATCATATGGCATTATGTGTAAAGTCAAATTGTATTGGTCAGGGTAAATAAACAGGGGGAGGAATTCATTTTTTGGCAGGCTAGATGCAGGAAATTTTTTTCCCTGATTGGGGAGTTTAAGACTGGGAACATAGTTTCAGAATTCACATTGGACAAGTTTATGTAACTTCAGTTACTCTAGACCTGTTGTCCTACACCATTTTATGGATCTAGTAAACAAAATTTTTGTTTAACTTCTCTGCAATTTTGTTACGCACTAATGACATTTCTCCCAGCTCGGTCTATAGAGGATATAGAATAATTTCAGTGAGAGACTGTCAAGGAAAACCAGGCGCTGTCAGCTCCATCTCCTCTTGGCTGACTGGCAGGTCGTGTAGCAGTGAGAGAAGCATGACTGCTGTCCACCTGAGAGAGGACTGTGCTTTGGTAATCCATGGATTCACAGCCAACCTCTTGGTGATCCAGGTAGTCCATCGACCAGATCAGGTCGGTCCCAGCGCCTGCTCTTGCCCCGCTTTTATTCCCAGGCAATGGACAGTGCAAAGTGTTCCTGAGCACTACGGTCTGCTAACTGAGCAGGTGGCACACTGTTTTCAGAAGATGTCTTCTCTAACCCTCCCTTCCAGGGTTTTCCAAGTAGTGTAGAAAATTGACTAGGTTTCGAGCAGCAAAAGTAGCTTAGATTGAGGAGCTTGAAAACCCATACAATCAGACTCCAAAGGAGTTTCTTCCCCCTTGCTTTCTCACACTGGAACCACTCACCTCCTGCAGATCCCCTTCCCAGTAATGCGGCTGCATGCTTGAACCCTTTCTTGAGTGAACCACCTTCTTGGCCCTGACGGAAGGTCTCAGCCTGAAAAGTTGCTTGTTTATACCTCTCCATAGACGTTGCCTGACCTGCTGAGCTCCTCCAGCATTTTGTGTGCTTTGAACCGATAATTCTACCTTTTCCGTTATTGTCACTTTAGCTTTTTTTGGCACTACTGTCTTCACACCATTTTTCCATTGTTATGTATTATTTATTGAGATTCAGCATGGAGGAGCCCCTTCTGGCCCTTTGAGCCACACCACCCAGCAATCTCCCAATCTAATCCTAGCCTAATCACGGGACAGTTTATAACGACCAATTAATCTGTTAACCAGTACTTAGACAGTGGGAGGAAACCTGAGTACCCGGAGGAAACTCACATGGTCACGGGGAGAACGTACAAACTCCTTGCAAGCAGCAGCAGGAATTGAATCCGGGTCACCAGTGCTGTGCTAACCACTTACGCTACTGTGCCACTGTTATTGCCATGTACGCTGTTTGCTCTGTGACCTTCACATAAACAAGGAGTTTCATTGCACCCTGGCATACAGTATATGCCAACCACTAATGTGAATCTGAATCTAAATTTCAATGAAAGCAGTTTGCGATAAAGAGCAACAGACTCTCCTGAGCTCACTTGCGCACAGAAGTCCTTCAGGGCTCTTTCACATATACCTGTGCTGCACTCTAAAGGTGTCAGGTCAAGCTTGGCGAAGGTGTTCACCCTGTTGGCTGCACTTCTGGAGCTAGCCTCTGTGGAAGATGGGGTGAGAGTGGCCTGACCCAGCAAACTAACTTGCAGCAACATAAGAGGCAAATAACATCAGATACACAATAGTCACGGGAAAAGATAAATTAAACATAAATTATGCACAATTTTTACAAGAAAGAACAGAACTAGGACAAGAAAAGAAAATGAGAAAATCTGCAGATGCTGGAAATCTAATCTTGGTAAGGTGGCGGGAGGATGGGACAAGAGGAACCCTATCCCTGGTAGGGTGGCGGGAGGATGGGTTAACAAAAGGAACCCCATCCCCTTCTCTCAATTCCTCCATCTCTACTGCCTCTGCTCTCAGGATGAGGCTTTTCATTTCAGAGCGAAGGAGATGTCCTTCTTTATCAAAGAAAGGGGCTTCACTTCCTTCACCATCAACACTGCCCTTAACCGTATCTCTTCCATTTCACACATGTCTGTTCTTACTCTACTCCCACCACCCAACCAGGGATTGAGTTCCTCTTGTCCTCACCTTCCACCCCACCAGCCTTCGTGTCCAGCACATAATTCTCTGAAACTTCCGCCAGCTCCAACGGGATCCCACCACTGAGCACACCTTCCCCACCCCTCCACCCCTACTTTTTGCTTTGTGGAGGGATCACACCCTATGTGACTCCTTTGTCCATTTGTCCCTCTCCCTCCTGGCATTTTTCCTTGCAAGCAGAACAAGTGCTACACCCACCCCTACACCTTCTCCCTCATCAAGGCACCAAAAAGTCCTTCTAGGTGAGGTGATACTTCACCTGTAAGTGCGTTGGGGTCAAATACTGTGTTCAGTGCTCCCGGTGTGGCCTGTATACTGGTGAGACCCAACGTAGATTGGGAGACAGCTTCACCGAGCACCTACACTCCGTCTGCCAGAAGAAGCAGGATCTCCCAATGGCCACTGTTTTCAATTCCACTTCTCATTCTCATTCCAATATGTCTATCCACAGCCTCCTCTCCTGCAACAATGAGGCCACACTCAGGTTGGAGAAACAACACCTTATATTTTGTCTGGGTAGCCTCCAACCTGATGGCATGAACATCGATTTCTCGAACTTCGGGTAATGACCCTCCCACCCCCGCTCTTCACCATTCCTGATCCTCTTTTTTTTCTCTCTCTCTCACCTTGTCTCCTTGCCTGCTCATTGCCCCGTCTGGTGCTCTCCCCCTTTTCCTTATTGTGTTCTGTTCTCTCCTATTGGACTCCCCCCTCCAGTCTTTTATCTCTTTCACCAGTCAACTTCCCAGCTCTTTACTTCATCCCTCCCCCTCTCCCTCATCCCGGTTTTACCTAGCACCTTGTGTTTCTCTCTCCCCTTCCCCCACCTTTAAAATCTACTCCTCATCTTTTTTCTCCAGTCCTGCCAAAGGGACTCTGCCCGTAATGTCAACTGTACTCTTTTCCAAAGATTAGACTTGATTATGAGGACACCCTACTTGACAGATAACAGATATCATTCACTGGAGTGGCCGCTGCAAGCTGTGTCGCGCCGCCATCTTCTCCTCCCGCCTCCTGCTGAGTTCCTCCATTTTGTGTGTGTTGCAAGAAAAGAAGCAATCCATTGTAGTTCAAAGTGGTAATAGTGTTACTATACTGCAGTGGGGGTTGGGGCTGTGCAAATTGGTTCAGAAGTGAATTGTTGAAGGGAAGTAGTTTTTCTTGAACCTGGTGGTGTGTGATGCCTGTACACCCTGTCTGATGGTAGTTGTGAGAAGATGGTCATGATACAGTTAGACAGGACATTTTCAAAAGTACATCTGTAGAAATTTGTCTGATGGTTAGCCAAGCCTCCTGAACCTCACAAGGAAGAAAAGACACTGGCACATATTCCATGTGCTGGAGCCAGGACAGATCATCCAATATATTCACGGCCAGGAATTTAAAGCTGCTGGATCTCTCCACTGCTGATTCACAAATGTAGACTGGCAAATGTTTCTTTATTTACTTTTCTTATTGATTTAGAGATACAGTGTGGAATAAATCTTTCCAGCTGTTCCAGCCGCACTGCCAGCAACCCACCAATTTAACCCTAGCCTAATCACGAGATAATTTATGCTGACCAATTAACCTACGAACTGGGCCATCTTTGGCCTCTGAGAGGAAACCAGAGCACTCAGAAGAAACCGTACACTCCACGGGAAGGACATACAAACTCCCTACAGAGAACACCAGGATTAAACTCCGAGCTTCCGTGACCCACGCTGGAATAATGTTGCACTAATGGCTACAGTACCATGATGTCCTCCTGAATTCAACAATCAGCTCTTTAGTTTTATAAGACCATAAGACATAGGTGCAGAATTAAGCCATTTGGCCCATCGAGTCTACTCCACCAATCCATCATGGCTGATTTATTATCCCTCTCAACCCCATTCTCACAGCCGCATAGCACAGGCAGAATTTTACTAATATTGAGGTTGTTGTTGGGGCACATTTAACCATGTGTCTTGTCTTGCTCCTCTACGCCCTCTCATCAGCACTTGTGTCTGAACTCTGAACGCATTGCTCTCTGTTGATGGAATCAAACTCTTTCATGATACTTGGTGATCTATGACTTCAGTATATCTATCCTATCATCTCTTCCCATTTTCCCCTCACCTTCTTTTTCTTGTTACCTCTTTCTTCATCCATCACTCTCCCTGCAAAGCTGACACACATCCCGTCATGCCCTGGTCATTATTTTCCTTCTCCTATGCAGAAATAATTAAAAGTTCCCACAAGGGAATGGGCCCTTAGGTATAATTAGATGATGCATGTGTTTACTGCCCACGTGAGCAAATGAGTCCAATCACACCAATCCACTCTGTTTTAAAAACCTCTTCTGCTTCACCATTGATTCAATTTAATCTGGAATGTTGATTTAGCTTCTGTCTCAAACATTAAACCTGGAAACTCTTTTCTTCTAAATTGTTTGCCTTAATCTGGCAAATTATTCTGTGCTCTAAACCCTAAATTCCTTGCTGAAGGTGCTGTCTTCAGCCTCTCCATTGTTCCTCGTCTTGCACATGCTTCTCCCTCTCTCTGCCTCCTCTCTCCTGTCTAAATATCTGCTTCCCTTTGGGTGGACCTGTCCTCAATGTGTTCACTTGATCTGTAAAGCTGACTTATAACTAGCAGTGTCAATCAGTGTCAATATCGCAATAGAATAAAGGGAATTGCAAAGGCATGAGAGAGGAACTTGCCCAGATAGATACTGAAGAGGATATTGGCGGGGATGATGGCAGAGCAGAGATGGCCGAAGTTTCTAGGAATAGTTCATAAGGTGCAGGATAGATGTGTCCCACAGAAGAAGTAGTTCTCAAATGGCAGGGCTAGGCAACCATGGCTGGCAAGGGAAGTTAAAGGCTACATAAAAGCCAAAGGAAGGGTATATAAGGTAGCAAAACTGAGTGGGAAGTTGGCTGATTGGGAAGCTTTAAAATCTAATAAAGTAAAGTAAAGGCATCCGTTAGTCTTGCGAGACCATGGATCTGCGCCTGGAAAGTCTTCACTCTCCAGGGCACAGGCCTGGGCAAGGTTGTATGGAAGACCAGTAGTTGCCCATGCTGCAAGTCTCCCCTCTCCACAACACCAATGTTGTCCAAGAGAAGGGCATTAGGACCTATACAGCTTGGCACCAGTGTCAAATCTAATAGAAGGCAACTAAAAAACCTATAAGAAGGGAAAAGATGAAATATGAGGGCAAACTAACCAATAATATAAAACAGGATACTAAATTTTTTTCAGTTATATAAAGAGTAAAAGGGAGGTGAGAGTTGATATTGGACCACTGAAAAATGATGCTGGTGAGGTAGTAATGGGTGAGAAAAAAAATGGCAGATGAACTTAAGGAGTACTCCGCACCTGTCTTCACTATGGAAGACACTGGCAGTGTACCAGAGGTCCATAAATGATAAGGAGCAGGAGTGAGTGTCATTGCTATTACAAAGGGAAAAAAAAATTCTAGGCAAGCTGAAAGGTCTTAAGGTGGATAAGTCAAGGACTGCATCCCTGAGTCCTGAGAGAGGTTGCTGAAGAGATAACGGATGCATCAGTCATGATTTTTCAACAATCACTTGATCCTGGCATGGTCCCGGAGGACTGGAAGATTGCAAATGTCACTCCACTCTTTAAGAAGGGAGAAGGGAAAAAGAAAGGAAATTATAGGCCAGTTAGCCTAACCTCAGTGGTTGGGAAAGTGTTGGAGTTTATTATTAAGGATGAGGTTCCGGGGTACTTGGGGATTAATGATAAAATAAGTCAACGTCAGTGTAGTGTCTGTAAGGGAAATCTTGCCTGACAAATCTGTTAAGAGTTCTTTGAGAAGTAGCAAGCAGAGTGGACAAAGCAGAGGCAGTTGATGCCATTTACGTGGGTATTCAGAAGACATTTGATAAGGTGCCACACATGAGGCTGCTTAACAAGATAAAATCCTATAGTGTTACACGAAAGATACTGTCATAGATAGAGGAATGGCTGACAGGCAGGAGGCAGCGAGAGGAAATAAAAGGGGCCTTTTTTGTTTGGCTGCCAGTGACTAGTGGTGTTCCTTAGGGGTCAGTATAGGGACTGCTGCTTTTCACATTGTTTGTCAATGATTTAGATAATGGAATTGATGGCTTTGAGGCAAAGTTTGTAGATGATATGAAGATAGGTGGAGGGGTAGGTGTGTTGAGGAAGCAATGCAATTGCAACAGGATTTAGACAAATTGGATGAATAGGCAAAAAAGTGGCAGATTGAATACAGTGATGGGAAATGTATGATAATTCATTTTTGGTAAAAGGAACAATAATGCACACTATTATCTAAATGGGGAGAAGATTTAAACATCACAGGTCAAAAGGACTTGGGAGTCCTTGTGCGAGACTCCCAGAAGATTAATTTACAGGTTGAGTCTATGGTGAAGAAGGCAAATGCAATGTTGGCATTATTTTGAGTGGGCTGAAAGATGGCAGATGGAGTTTAATGCTGATAAATGTGAGGTACTACATTTTGGTAGGACTAATCAAAATAGGACATACATGGTAAATGGTAGGGCATTGAAGAATGCAGTAGAACAGAGGGATCTAGGAATAATAGTGCATAGTTCCTTGAAGGTGAAATCTCATGTGGATAGGGTGGTGAAGAAAGCTTTTGGTATGCTGACCTTTATAAATCAGAGCATTGAGTATAGGAGTTGGGATGTAATGTTGAAATTGTACAAGGCATTGGTAAGGCCAAATTTGGAGTATTGTGTACAGTTCTGGTCACCGAATTATAGGAAAGATGTCAACAAAATTGAGAGAGTACAGAGAAGATTTACTGGAATATTGCCTAGGTTTCATCTCCTAAGTTACAGAGAAAGGTTGAACAAGTTGGGTCTTTATTCTTTGGAGTGTAGAAGGTTGAGGGGGGTCTTGATAGAGGTATTTAAAATTATGAGGGGGATAGATAGAGTTGACATGGATAGGCTTTTTCCATGGAGAGTGGGGGAGATTCAAACAAGAGGACATGAGTTGAGAGTTAAAGGGCAAAAGTTCAGGGGTAACATGGGGGGGAACTTCCTTACTCAGAGAGTGGTAGCTGTGTGGAATGAGCTTCCAGCAGAAGTGGTTGAGGCAGGTTCAATGTTGTCGTTTAAAGTTAAATTGGATAGCTATATGGACAGGAAAGGAATGGAGGTTTATGGGCTGAGTGTAGGTCGGTGGGACTAGGTGAGAGTAAGAGTTCAGCACGATCTAGAAGGGCCAAGATGGCCCATTTCCATGCTGTAATTGTTATATGGTTATTATATGTTTATAAAAGCAAGGAGATAATGCTGAGACTTTATAAGACACTAGTCAGGCTGCACTTGGGAGTATTGTCAACAGTTTTGGGCCCCACATCTGTGAAAGGATATGTTGTCATTGGAGAGAGTCCAGAGGAGGTTCACAAGGATGATTCCTGGAATGAAGGGGTTAACATATGAGGAGTGTTTGGCAGCTTTGGGCCTGTATTCACTGGGATTTAGAAGAATGTGGGGAGATCCCATTGAAACTTACGAATGTTGAAAGGACTAGATAGGGTGGATGTGGAGAGGATGTTTCCTATGGTGGGGTAACCAAAACTAGAGGGCACCGGCTCAAAATTGAGGGCAACCTTTTAGAACAAAGGTCAGGAGGAAATTTTTTTAGATAGAGTAGTGAACCTGTGGAATGCTCTGCCACAGACTGCAATGGAGGGCAAGACCATGGGTATATTTAAGGCAGATGTTGATAGTTTCCTGATTGGTCAGGGCATCAAAGAATATGGTGAGAAGGGAGGTGTATGGGGATTCTGGGATCAGCCATGATGGAATGGCGGAGCAGACTCAATGGGCTGAATGGCCTGATTCTGCTCCTATATCTTATGGTCTTATCCATATGTACATTTCTCTCAATATAATTGCTTGGTCTTTGCCTCCACTGATAGCTTTGTTCATGTCTTAATATCTTCAAATACTTGTTTAAAATCTGCTCAGAACCTGAAACACATGAGAGTGACCCGTCAGTGAATTTGTCAGGGGAAGTAGTTCCTGAATAAGGCTGGCAATTTCTGAAAAGTTCATGAACTGTGAACACTTCCTCACTATTCCTCTTTTGCACTACTTATATATTTCATTCTTTTATTGTAACCTGTAGTAATTTTTTATGTTGTGCGTTGTACTGGTGCCACAAAATCACACATTTCATGACATATACAACTCCAGCCTGGTACCAGCTTCCCCCATATCCTACAACTTGAGAGAATAGGTTTTATTTCTCTGAATCTGTGAGAATGTTTCGCCCCACAGACACTGCCTGACCTGTAGAGATTTCCAATCTTTAAATGGTTCAATCCAGGTTATTTTCTCTGTGTGGGCTTTTTAACATGAGAGGAAATTAGCTGGTTCAGTGCCAGAAAGAGATGTCGGCACAGCTGTCAGGGCCTTAGGAGCACATCAGTTGCTTATAATCGTATAACTTTATTCCACCCCATTGAACATCGGTCATCGGTCATGGAGATACAGCACCGTAGCGGGCTCCACGCTGCCCAGTTACACCCAGTTGAACAAACTCCTACAGACAGTGGTTGAATTGAACCTGGGTTACTGGCATTATACGGTGTTACACTAACTGTTATTCTACCGTACCACCCTATATCGGTCTTGAACTCGTCGGGAGTCAGTCAAAAGTCTGGTATCAGTCAGGACCCTGGAAAGGGCCAAGCGACATTATGAATCAATCTCACCGTGTTTGGTTTTCCCAGCTCTCACCCTTCAGCTCCCTAGTACAATCTCAGGAAAGCAGTATTATTCCCCAAACCTAACTCTCTCAGAAGTTCCAACTTCCTGAACACAGTTCGAGTATCAGAAGAGTCCTTAGCACAAGGGGAGGTTGGAACCTATCAGCCTGTGTGGATATCCCAATGGATTCTCATTTGAAGAGACTGGCAATTGATGCCGCTACTCCCTGGTTACAATCACTGATCCAGTAATGTCAATCCTTCTTGTGATTCCTGGGATTAGATTTGAGTTGCCAGGGATTAAGGCTAGAGATATCTCTTTCTCATGGTGTTGTTTTGTGACCAGTTTGTACAACATCCAGATCTTTTATTAACATTTCCTACATTGTAAAATAGTGATCACAACCACGAAACAGAGAGTTCTTTTTAACCATTTAATTCACTCTCCTTCCATCATTCATCTTTATGACCATTAGCAAAACTCTTTATTTTTATCCCTTCTTCCTGATCACCTCTCTCCTTCCCTAAAGAGCCTGGAGTGGACCCTCAGAGAGCACACACAGTCAGGACAGGGTCAGGGTTTACTCTGGTTATTCATCAGCCTTCCCTGCCCTGTTTCAGCTTGCAATACCACACCCCTCCTGACCCTTCCGTTCAACAACATTCAAACTCTTCTGTTTATTTTACCAGCCCCATCAACATCCCCACTTCACCCCATTACACATTATCCTTTGTCTTCTCTCTGCTCCTCCTTCTTCTTCTGCACCTTGCAAATTATTTCATCGCCAGCTTTGTTCTGATGAAGATTATAGACCTGTGACATCAGCTCTGGTCCCTTTTCATAGATTCTGAGTATTTCCAGAAAGGGTTTTTTCATTCCCAAAGCCCTCTTCAGAAAGTTTTGATGAAACTTAAAAGCCCTTTGAAAAGACAAGAGGCCAGTTGGATTAAATAGCACTGAAGCTTTAGGTGTTTAGAAAATCCTTAAGGACTCTCTCGGTGTCAGCAGGAGACAGCAGTGTAGGTTAAGATAGTTTATTTATGAGAGGTGGTGGAATCAGATACAATTATATGCTTAAGGCACATTTAGACAGACAATGAAATAGGCAAAGCATAGAAAGATATGGACCTAATGCCTGCAAATAGGCGAAAAAGGTTGGCGTTGATGTAGCTGGATCTGGAGATTTTATGATCAAGAAGGTTCTGTGGAAGTCAAGAGTGAGGCATAAAACTTGTTGCTACAGCCATTTTAGTAAGTATTTTTAATAAAGAAATAATAGCAATCAACTCACCCCATTGTAAGGAAGGGAGAAGGTGAAGCCAAAGAACGAAGGCTATAGGGAGAAAGAGACTATGAACAAGGAAGCTGTGGTTGACTGTTTGTTATGTACTTTATCTTCTTCTCTCATCAACCAGTAAAGTGTAGTTTACCTGTGCAATCAACATATTATTGAGGTAAAAGTGGAGCCTGCTGGAAAGACCCAACAGGCAGCATCCAAAGTGAGACAAGGAGAGTTAAAGGGTTGAAGAATCTTGCCCTTTTCTTGTTCAGATGAACTATCTTCAAAGAAGTGACAGGTTAATTCTGTTATTCCCTCCTAAACTATTTTACATGTTTACCATGTTTTCTGATTTTATTTCAGGCGTCCCGTATTCTGAAGTTTTCAGGGAATATTTGACAGAAGCTTAAGACTAGTTCCTGCTGAATCCATTGTTTGGTCAGTCTTTGGGTTTGAAGTGTGCTTACTTTCTTAAACTGATATGGTTATTTTCTAATACTTATTGAAAACACAGTCAAAAGGCTAATAAAGGATGAGATTTATCATAGAGAACCAGTGAGCTCAAGAACCACAAAACTAGGCCAGGAGAACAACAAGCCTGCATTTCACTAGACCCATTCTGAGCTCATTCCCAAGGTCAGGGTCAATTCCATTCTTACTGTTCAGCAGCACATCCCCCTTTACAGATACAGGAGGACCACGTTTCCAGCCTCAATATCACAAGGGAATGAAGGCCAAGCTTTCCTTTTCCCTTGATCCAGTCTACCTCTCCCTTTTTATTTTCTGATAAACATTTCTCCTTGCGTTCACATTAACAGCGTGATGCTATTTCTCCTGCCGCCACATTGTCATAATCCATTCCTAGAGATGACAGGGAAGATTGGAAGAGTCAGCTCGGGCTAACAGTGTGTGTTGTGCAGTTCCCTTCCTTCCGTTAGGTTCAGGCATTGCCTCTTGTTTCAATGGCTTGTTCTTGCCAAGCTTAATGCCAGCCTCAGTGACCCAGGACCTGACCCTGGGAGTATCTCCCCTGGCATGTCTAATCATTATCTGGACTTTGCCTCAATGAAGGCACAGAGTAAATATTTCACTGGGAACTCACTGCTCTGGGTGGGTTTTCTTTCTGATATGAGAACCCACATCAGTACTTCCTCCATTTCATAGGTTGGTCAGAGGGAGGTGTTGAGCTGGGAAGTTATGTTGCAGCTGTATCAAACTTTACTTAGGCGGCATTTGGAGTATTGTATACAGTCCTGGTCACCACACTGCGGGAAGGATGTGGAAGCTTTGGAGAGGACACGGAAGAGGTTCACCAGGATGCTGCCTGGATTGGACGGTATACGGAGAGGCCGAGGAAACTTGTGTTATATTTTCTGCAGTGTCAGAGGCTGAGAGGAGACCTGATATATATATAATTATGAGAGCACAGATATGGTAAACAGAGCTTAAGTTCCTGATACTGAAGGTACAACTCCAGTTGGTGAAGACGAAGCAGAAGATGCTGTCTGGATTAGAAGACAAGACCTATAAGGAGAAGTTGGACCAATTGAGTTGCTTTCTCTGGAGCAAGGAAGGTTGAAGGGAGACCTAATGGAGGTTTATAAAATAATGAGAAGCTTAGATTGAGTAGATAGTCATTCTCTTTCTCCCAAGGTTGCACTGGCCTACACTAGGGGGCATGGATTCAAGGTGAGAAGAGTAGATTCAAAGTAGATGCATAGGGCAAGATTTTACACAGAGCGATAGATGTGTGCAAAATGCTGCCAGGGGTGGTGATAGTGGAAGCAGAAATTCCAGAGGCTCCTCCATGTGCACATGAATATGCAGAGAATGAAAGGATATGGACCATGTGCAGACAGAAGTGGTGAGGTATCATTAGCTTAATTAGTTCAGCACCACACCATAGGATGAAGGGCCTGTTCCTGGGCTGTACACTTCTATGTTTTATCTTTTTCATTTTTAAAAAAAATCTTGTTTTTCTAATCTTCCTACCAAATTGAAAAACATCACAATTGCCCACATTGTATCTCGCTTGTCACCTTCCTCCCCACTTAGAGTGTGAGGGCCCAGCAGGGTAGCATTGATAAGTCCATTTGGGCCCTGATTCACTGGAGTCGAGTCAAGTGAGACATCAGTGTGAGTGCCAGTAGTGGCCAGATTGTTGGTATATCGCCTATCAATAATGGGAAACAGGCTTCGGTAGCTGACTGGAAACTAGTCCACATCACCCATGGCCTGAACACAAAAACATAATGAAAGCTGTCAAGAGGGTCTACAATTGGGACAATCTCATGGCTCACTTTGCCCGTGCAGCTGCAAATATAACATATTAGAGGCTGAGCAATGCACACAAAATATTGGAGAAAATCAGCAAGTCAGGCAGCATCTAAAGAGCGGAATAAACAGCTGATATGTCATGCCAAGATTTTTAATCAGGATGGCCTTCCATTCCAGTCCTGATAAAGGACCTCAGCCAGAAACATTGGCTGTTGATTCATTTCCATAGATACTGCCTGACCTGCTGAGTTCCTCCAGCATCTCGTGTGTGTTGCTCAAGACTGGGTGTGTTTTTGACTATCTGGTGACTATCCAGCACCGCTGGTATTGGAACCTGTGTGAGGGTGAGTTTGAATGATATTCAGTGATATCAATGGGATTGGACACTGTGTGAGGGTGAGTTTGGGTGATGTTTGATAACGATGGGATTGGACACTGTGTGAAGGTGAGTTTGAGTGGCGCCTGATATCAATGAGATTGGACACTGTGTGAGGGTGAGTTTGAGTGATGTTTAATGATATCAATGGGATTGGACACTGTGTGAGGGTGAGTTTGAGTGATGTTCAGTGATATCAACGGGATGGGACACTGTGTGAGGGTGAGTTTGGGTGATGTTCAGTGATATCAATGAGATTGGACACTGTGTGAGGGTGAGTTTGAGTGATGTTTAATGATATCAATGGGATTGGACACTGTGTGAGGGTGAATTTGAGTGATGTTCAGTGATATCAACGGGATGGGACACTGTGTGAGGGTGAGTTTGGGTGATGTTCAGTGATATCAATGGGATTGGTCACTGTGTGAGGGTGAGTTTGAGTGATGTTCGATATTAATGAATCCAGGCGTGAACTCCAGAAAGCCATGAAGGGCGCCAGGAGGCAATATCGAGCTAAGTTGGAAGCCCAGGCTAACCAGAGGGATGTCAGTAGACTATGGCAGGGTCTAAATGAGATCACTGGGCGCAAAGAAAAGTCTGGAAATATCAATAATTGTGGCGCTTCTCTTCCTGACGAACTTAACGTATTCTACACAAGATTCAAACAGAAGAGGAATGTCCCGCTCCCTCCGGATGAACCGGACCTGGTGGCATCAAGATTTCATCGTCACCGAGGAGGACGTTAGAAGGGTCTTCCTGAAGATAAATCCAAGGAAGACGACGGGCCCAGATAGCATCCCAAGACGGGATCGCCAGGCCTGTGCAAGCGAGCTAGCTGGAGTGTTTGCTGACAACTTCAGCTGCTCCTTGCTTCAGTCTAAGATTCCCTCATGTTATAAGAAGGCAATGATAGTCCCAGTGCAGAAGAAGAGCAAGGTGGCATGCCTGAATGACTATCGACTGTGGCCCTGACATCAATTGCTATGAAGTGCTTCAAGAGACTGGCTATGGCACACATCAACCACAGCCTACCGGTCAACCTCGACGCTTTATAATTCGCCTACCGGAGCAACAGGTCCACGGCAGATGCCATCTCTCTGGCCCTACATTCCTCTTTAGAACACCTGGAAAATAAAGATGCATACGTAAAGCTCATTTTCATTGACTACAGCTCTGCCTTTGATACCATCATTCCAAACAAGCTGATTCCTAAGCTCCGGAACCTGGGCCTTAGCACTCAGATCTGCAGCTGGATCTTCAACTTCCTCACAGAGAGGACCCAGGCTGTAAAAATAGGGGACAAGCTCTCCTCTACAATCACTCTGAGCACCGGTGCCCCACGAGGCTGTGTACTCAGCCCCCTGCTGTACTCACTGTACACCCATGATTGTGTAGCTAAGTTTCCATCAAACTCAATATATAAGTTTGCTGATGACACAACAATTGTAGGCCGTATCTCGGGTAATGATGAGTTTGAGTACAGAGAGGAAATTAAGAACCTGGTGGCATGGTGCGAAGACAATAACCTATCCCTCAACGTCAGCAAGACGAAGGAATTGGTTGTTGACTTCAGAAGGAGTAGCAGACCGCACGACCCAGTTTACATCAGTGGTGCGCAAGTGGAACAGGTCAAAAGTTTTAAGTTCCTCGGGGTCAATATCACAAATGACCTGACTTGGTCCAACCAAGCAGAGTTCACTGCCAAGAAGGCCTTCCAGCACCTTTACTTCCTGAGAAAACAAAAGAAATTTGGCCTGTTACCTAAAACCCTCACTAATTTTTATAGATGCACCGTAGAAAGCATTCTTCTATGGTGCATCACAACCTGGTATGGAAGTTGTCCTGTCCAACACCAGAAGAAGCTGCAGAAGATCGTGAACACGGCGCAGTACATCACACAATCCAATCTTCCTTCCTTGGACTCACTTAACACCGCATGTTGTCGGAGCAGTGCTGCCAGGATAATCAAGGACACAACCCACCCAGCCAACACACTTTTCATCCCTCTTCCCTCCGAGTGAAGGCTTAGGAGCTTGAAGACTCAAACGGCCAGATTTGGGAACAGCTTCTTTCCAACTGTGATAAGAATGCTGAACAGATCCTGACCCGGATCTGGGCCGTACCATCCAAACATCCGGACCTGCCTCTCCATTTTTTTTGCACTTACTTACTTTCCATTTTTCTATTTTCTATTTATGATTTATAATTTAAATTTTTAATATTTAACATTTTTTACTATTTTTAATATTTATTATTTGTAATCCAGGGAGTGGGAAGTGCAGAAACAAATATTGCTGTAATGATTGTACGTTCTAGTAACAATTGTTTGGCAACAATAAAGTATAAAGTATAATGGGATTGGTCACCGTGTGAGGTGAGTTTGAATGATGTTCGATATCAATGGGATTGGACCTGTGTGAGGGTGAGTTTGAATGATATTCAGTGATATCAATGGGATTGGACACTGTGAGGGTGAGTTTGAATGACGTTCAGTGATATCAACGGGATTGGACACTGTGAGGGTGAGTTTGAGTGATGTTCAGTGATATTAATGGGATTGGACACTGTGAGGGTGAGTTTGAGCGATGTTTGATATCACTGGGATTGGACACTGTGAGGGTGAGTTTGAGTGATGTTTGATATCAATGGGATTGGACACTGTGAGGGTGAGTTTGAGTGATGTTTGATATCAATGGGATTGGACACTGTGAGGGTGAGTTTGAATGATGTTCAGTGATATCAATGGGATTGGACACTGTGAGGGTGAGTTTGAGTGATGTTCAGTGATATCCATAGGATTGGACACTGTGAGGGTGAGTTTGAATGATATTCAGTGATATCAATGGGATGGGACACTGTGTGAGGGTGAGTTTGGGTGATGTTCAGTGATATCAATGGGATGGGACACTGTGTGAGGGTGAGTTTGAATGATATTCAGTGATATCAACGGGATTGGTCACTGAGGGTGAGTTTGAGTGACATCTGATATCACTGGGATTGGACACTGTGAGGGTGAGTTTGAGTGATGTCTGATATCAATGGGATTGGACACTGTGAGGGTGAGATTGAGTGATGTTCAGTGATATCACTGGGACTGGACACTGTGAGGGTGAGTTTGAGTGATGTTCGATATCACTGGGATTGGACACTGTGTGAGGGTGAGTTTGAGTGATGTTCGATATCAATGGGACTGGACACTGTGAGGGTGAGTTTGAATGATGTTTGATATCAATGGGATTGGACACTGAGGGTGAGTTTGAGTGATGTTTGATATCAATAAGATTGGACACTGTGTGAGGGTGAGTTTGAGTGTTGTTTGATTATATCAGTGGGATTCGGTTAGATGCTGGATGAGGTTTCAGAACATGGTCTGAGTAAATGTTTTAACAAGGGTTGACCTGAGTGAAACAGACAATCCTAACTACAGGACAGATCTGGATGTGCATCTGGATGAGCAATTGTTATTCCAGATCCCTGCATCGTACACCAGGGTTAAGGACAAACTGCATTCTGAGATTCATACACTTAGGCACAGTGAGACGTTTGTGAGCACCATATGTAATGCGTGCAGAGGAAGTTGGGTGCGATTGATAAGAAGCTAAATAAGAAATGCAAACACTGCTTTCTTGGTGTTTAATTTCCAGGTGCTATCATGAACATTGTACAACACAGCTGGGAGAAGTTAGATTATGCCAACGATACGACAGGATTAATTTATCAAACTTCAGCCACAGGTGACCAAATATTGAACTTCTTTTCTTGATACTGTTGAAATAATTATCTTCCACTTATGTTTTCGATCAAGGAAACAAATGATTAAAGCCATAGTTCACACCGGAATTGTCTTCCCCGTTTGGGTGGCCCTGTTCCCTCCACTGAACATAGCCACACCCCACCATGGTCACTGGTTCACCTCCAACAGTACAGAAATCTCACTCATCAGCAAAGTAATGGAGGGGTCATCAACAGAGCTATCATGCAGCACCTACTCAGCAATAACCTGCTTACCGATGCCCAGTTTGGATTCCGTCAAGACCACTCAACTCCTGACCTCATCTCCTCCTTGGTCCAAACATGAACAGAGAGCTAAATACTAGTGGTGAGGTGAGAGTGATAGCCCTCAATATCAAGGAAGCATTTGACGGAGTATGGCATCAGGGTGCCCTAGCTAAAGCGGAGTTAATAGGAATTAGGGGGAAAGCCCGCTGCTGGTTGGAATCAGACCTGGCACAAAGGAAGAGGTTGGAGGTCAATCATCTCATCCTCAGGACATCACTGCAGGAGTTCCTCAGGGAAGTGTCCTAGGGCCAACCATCTTCAGCTGCTTCATCAATGATCTTCCTTCCGTCACAAGGTCAGAAGTGGGGATGTCCGCATTTGACTGCACAACGTTCTACACCATTCGTGATTCCTCAGATAGTGAAGCAGTTCATACCCACATGCAACAGGACCTGGACAATGTCCAGGGTTGGGCTGACAAGTGGCAAGTAACATTTGAGCCAGGCAAGTGCCAGGCAATGACCATCTCCAACAGGAGAGGCTCTAACCATCATCCCTTGGCATTCAGTGGCATCACCAACACTGAGTCCCCGACTATCAATATTCTGGGGGTTACCATTGACAGGAAACTGAGCTGGTCTAGCCATATAAACACCGTGCCTACCAGAACAGGTCAAAGGTCAGGAATCCTGGGGTGTGTAGCTCACCTCCTGACTCCCCACAGCCTGTCCACCATCTACAAGGCTCAGGTCAGGAGTGTAATGGAATACTTGCCACTTGTCTCGATGAGTGCAGCTCCATCAACACTCAAGAAGCTTGACACCGTCCAGTACAAGGCAGCCCACTTGATTAGTACCCCTTCCACAAGCATTCAATCCCTTCACCATCGACGAACAGTTGCAGCAGTGTGTACTATCCACAAACATACAAGATGTACTGCAACAACACAGCAAAGTTCCTAAGGCAGTACCTTCCAGACCCACGACCACTACCATCTAGAAGGACAAGAACAGAAGATACCTGATAACACCACGACTTGGAAATCTCCCTCCAAGTCACTCACCATCCTGACTTGAAAATATATCGCCGTTCCTTCATTGTTGCTGGGTCAAAATCATGGAATTCCCTCCCTGACAGCACTTTGGTGTACCTACACCTCATGGACTGTAGGAGTTGAAGAAGGCAGCTCATCACCACCTTCTGAAGGGCAGCTAGGACTGGGCAATTAATGCTGGCTTAGCTGGTGACACCCATGCCCCATAAATGAATAAAAAAAAGAGCTTCATGTAGCAGAAGCTTCAAATTACATCACTGTTAGAGCACACTTGAGTCTCAGCCTGCAGTGTACCCATGGACACTGTGTGCTCCTTCTCCAGGTACGTAGTCAACTGGCTCAGGCAGAACCCTCCAATGCCCATTGCCTGAACCCATGAATAGCCATTTTGGCCAGGCCCAGGAGCAAACCAGCCAGCAGATTCCCCCGAGTGACCCACCAGCCCCTCCTCTGCACCAGGAGATCGAAGATCAGGATCTTGGGGCTGAAGTGCAGCCACAATTTGAGGAGCCCCTTAGATACTCAGATAGAGGCTGCAACCTGTCAAACACTCCACGTATACACGATACACTGTCTCCTCCTCCTGCAGAAAATACAGACCATTTCTTTGGAACAATACACAGCAAATACTGGAGGAACTCTGCAGATCAGGCAGCTTTTATGGACACACTAAACAATGGACGAACTCAGCAGGTCGGCAGCATCTATAGATACACACAAAATGCTGGAGGAACTCAGCAGTGCCAAGAGACCAGCAGAAAGATATTGCAACAATTTCTGCATCTGTTCCTAACACCCAAAATGATAAGACCTCCCTTGTATTGGAGTGCTTTCTGCAGATGCTTTCCTAGTGAGAGTAATGACAGGTTGTTCTGGGAGCAGCTACCGCTGGGCTCCCTCAGGCACTGAGGTGCCTTTAGGTCCTCTCAGCAATGGGATATCTACAGCTTCCTCATGCTGAACAACGCCTGACTCACCTCAGCTCACCCCTTGACCTGCCCCACACTCTGATATTTTCTCAACTTCCCTGATCCTCCAATCTCCTGTCCAAAACCACACCCACCAACACACGCAGACACACATACCCCACTCACACACATATACACACAGACAGACAGACACATGCACACACACACACACACACACACACACACACGTGCGCACACACAAACGCACTCACACAGACACACACGCACGCACAAACATGCGCAGACACACATACCCCACTCACACACATATACACACAGACAGACACACACACACACACACACACACACACACACACACTCACACGTGCGCACACACAAACGCACTCACACAGACACACACGCACGCACAAACATGCGCAGACACACATACCCCACTCACACACATATACACACAGACAGACAGACACACGCACTCACACACACTCACACACGCACACACAAACATGCGCACACACACGCACATGCACACACACACACACACACTCGTCCACATACACACATGCCCATGTACACATACACACACAAATATCCACACATGGACACAGACACACACACGCTCACACACTCGCACTTCACACTCCCCAAGCCCTGCCAGCTTTCTAAGCTCTACATTGGTGACCATGACCTCCAATCCTCCTGCCCTCTCCTTCCAGTTACTGAGCACAGAACCTGTCTGGGTGTGTACAGTGAACTGGGATGCAGAACATCTGGATCAGAATGCCTGTGGGATTGAGCCCCATTCCAGGGGCTTCTAGCACAGAAACCACACTGGCACTTTGGCACAGTCCTGAGCAGATTTATTATTTATTTATTTGGAGATACAACATGGAATAGGCCTTCTGGCCCTTTGACCTGGGCCATCCAACAATCCACAGACTGAACCCTAGCCTAATCAAGGGACAATTTACAATGACCAATTAACCTACTAACCAGAACATCTTTGGACTGTGGGAGGAAACTGGAGCACGCAGAGGAAACGGTAAACAATGTGCAAACTTGCTTATGCTTACAGAGGGCTCCGGAATCGAACTCCGAACTCTGACGCCCCGAGCTGTAATAATATCACACCAACAGCAACGATACAGTGGCACCTTTGGAATGAGATGTTAAACTGAGCTGCAGAGGAAAGATTTACATTGATCTAGCACTTCATTATCATTAGTTTGTCCAGGTAAGCTCCACAAAAACAGAAAAGATTAGGCTCGGACACACAGAGAGCACCAGTTCTCTTCTCCAAAATGGAATCTTTAACTCCATCTGAGAGGTTCGCAGGTCCTCGGATTATCTTGTCCAGGTTTATTGGCATTGGCATCAGTTTATTATTGTCACATGTATGGAGATACAATGAAAAGCCCATCTTCATACTGTTCATACTGACCAAATCATTACACAGTACATTGAGCTAGATTAAGATAAAACAATAAGTGCAAAAATAGACTGCAAAAGCTACAAAAAGTGTAGTGCAGGTGATGAAGTGCAAGCTCATAGCGAGGTAGATTGTCTTAAGAGTCTGTCTTATTGTATAAGAGGTTTGTTCAGGAGTCTGATAACAGTGGGACAGAAACTGTCCTTGAGCTGGGTGGTGGCATATCTTTTCAACTGTTTAAGTTCAGACAATGAGATTGGCATGGAATAGGAAAAAAATGTGTAAGGTGATTCCACCAGCAGAGAAGATGACCTCTGAGGAGAGCCTGGCCTTGAGGAGTTGTACCACAGACATAGGAGCTCCATGGAGATGCTATCCCTAGGCTGGGGAATAACAGGGAATAGAAAATTATCATAGTTTTGGAGAGGGATAGGAACAGACAAGTTAGGAAAGCACTTAATTGGAGTAAGGGGAAATACGAGGCTATCAGGCAGGAACTTGGAAGCAGAAATTGGGAACAGACCTTCTCAGGGAAATATACAGAAGAAATGTGGCAAATGTTCAGGGGATATTTGCATGGAATTCTGCATAGGTACGTTCTAATGAGACAGGAACGGTAGGATGGTAGGATACAGGAACCATGGCGTACAAAGGCTGTTGTAAATCTAGTCAAGAAGAAAAGAAAAGCTTACAAAAGGTTAAAAAAAACTAGGTAATGATAGAGACCTATAAGATTATAAGGCTAGCGGGAAGGATCTTAAGAAAGAAATTAGGAGAGACAGAAGGGGCCATGAGAAGGCCTTGGCAGACAGGATTAAGGAAAACTCCAAGGCATTCTACAAGTACGTGAAGAGCAAGAGGATAAGACATGAGAGAATGGGACCAATCAAGTGTGATAGTGGAGAAATGTGTATGGAACCGGAGGAGAGAGCAAAGGTACTTAATGAGTATTTTACTTCAGTATTCATTATGGAAAAGGATCTTGGCGATTGTAAGGATGACTTACAGTGGACTGACAAGCTTGAGTGTGTAGATATTATGAAAGAGGATGTCCTAGAGGTTTCGGAAAGCATGAAGTTAGTTGAGTCACCAGGACCAGACGAGATGTACCCCAGGCTACTGTGGGAGGTGAGGGAGGAGATTGCTGAGCCTCTGGTGATGATTTTTACATCATCAATAGGGACGGGATAGGTTCCAGAGGATTGGAGGGTTGCGGATGTCATTCCCTTATTCAAGAAAGAGATAGCCCAGGAAATTATAGACCAGTGAGTCTTACTTCTGTGGTTGGTAAGTTGATGGAGAACATCCTGAGAGGCAGGATTTATGAGCATTTGGAGAGGCATAATATGATTAGGAATAGTCAGCATGGTTCTGTGAAAGGCAGGTCGTGCCTTATGAGCCTGATTGAACTTTTTGAGGATGTGACTAAACACATTGATGAATGTAGAGCAGTAGATGTAGTGTATATGGATTTCAACAAGGCATTTGACAATGTATCCCATACAAGGCTTATTGAGAAAGTAAGAAGGCATAGGATCCAAGGGGAAATTGCTTTGTGGATCCAGAACTGGCTTGCCCACAGAAGGCAAAGAGTGTTTGTAGGCGGGTCATTATGCATGAAGGTCAGTGACCAGTGGTGTGCTTCAGGGATCTGTTCTGGGACCCTTACTCTTCATGATTTTTATATATGATCTATTGAGGAAGTGGAGGGATGGGTTAGTAAATTTGCTGATGACACAAAGGTTGGGGGTGGTGTGGATAATATGGAGGGCTGTCAGAGGTTACAGTAGGACATTGATAGGATGCAAAACTGGGCTGAGAAGTTTCAAATGGAGTTCAACCCAGATAAGTATGAGGTGGTTCATTTTGGTAAGTCAAATATGATGGCAGAATATAGTATTAATGGTAAGACTCTTGGCAGTGTGGAGGATCAGAGGGATCTTGGGGTCCGAGTCCATAGGACACTCAAAGCTACTGCACAGGTTGACTCTGTAGTTAAGAAGGCATACGGTGCATTGGCCTTCATCAATCGTGGGATTGCGGTTAGAAGCCGAGAGGGAATTTTGCAGCTATATAGGACCCTGGTCAGAGCCCACTTGGAGTACTGTGCTCAGTTCTGTTCGCCTCACTACAGGAAGGATGTGGAAACCATCGGAAAGGTGCAGAGGTGATTTACAAGGATGTTGCCTGGATTGGGGAGCATGCCTTATGAGAATAGGTTGAGTGAACTCGGCCTTTTCTCCTTGGAATGACAGAGGATGAGAGGTGACTTGATAGAGGTGTATAAGATGATACACCTTATACAGGCATCAATTGTGTGGATAGTCAGAGGCTTTTTCCCAGGGCTGAAATGGCTAGCATGAGAGAGCACAGTTTTAAGGTGCTTAGAAGTAGGTACAGAGGAGATGTCAGGGGTAAGTTTTTTATGCAGAGAGTGACGAGTGCGTGGAATGGGCTGCCAGTGACAGTGGTAGAGGCGAAGACGATGGGGCCTTTTAAGAGACTCCTGGACAGGTACACGGAGCTTAGAAAAATAGAGGGCTATGGGTAACCCTAGGTAATTTCTAAGGTTAGGACATGTTCAAAACAGCTATGTGGGCTGAAGGGGCCACAGGGGCTGTAGGTTTTCCATGTTTCTATGTCGATGTTTCTGAAATGCTGGAGACACTCAGGGGCATCCTCTGTACTGATGACCGCACAAGTACTTCTTCATTCACCAACAGTGAGCTCGTCAATTTCATCAACTTTGCCTCCAACTTCCAACCTGCCTTTCAATGTATTTTGTGCATCTCTGACACCTTTCTTCCCTTTCTCAGTCTCTCTGTTTCCACCTCTGGGAACCAGACTGCCTACGATATATTTTATAAACCTACTGCCTCTCACTGCTATCTCATCTCTACTTCTTCCCATACTGATACTTGTAAAAATGCCATTCCCTTTTCTCAGTTCCTCCAACTCTGTCACATCAGCTCCCATGATGAGGTTTTCCTTTCTGCGACATCAGAGATGTCGTCCTCCTTCAAAGAACAGGGTTTCCCTTCCTCTACCGTTGACACTACTCTCATCTACATCGCCTCCATTTCCTGAACAGCCACCCTCACCCCATCTTCCCATCACCCTAACAATAACAGAGTTTCTCTAGACTTTACCTATCACCCCACGAGCCTCTGTATCCAGCCCATCATTCTCCACAACTTTGCCATCTTAAGTGGAATCCTACCACCAAGCACACCTTTACCTCAATCCCCCCCTTCCCATTCCTTCCTCTCTGCATGATTGTTCCCTCCACGATTCTTTTGCCCACTTTTCGCTCCCCAATTATCTCCGTCCTGGCACTTTTCCCTGCAAATGGAAGAAGTGCTATACCTGCCCATTCACCTCCTTCCTCCCCATCATTCAGGGCCCGAGACAGTCCTCCCAGGTGAAGCAACACTTCACATGCGAGTCTGTCTGTATCTGGTGCTCATGATGCGGCCTCCTCAGATCAGTGAGGCCTGGCGTAGATTTAGGGACTGCTTTGTCAAGCACCTTTGGCCCGTCTGCAACAAAGAGGATCTCCCAGTGGTCCAATCCCCATTCCCGTTCTGATATGTGGCATTCTCTACAGCCAAGATGAGGCCACTCGCAGCTTGGAGGAGCAGTGCTGCATCTTCCGTCTGTGCAGCTTCCAACCGGACAGCACGAACATTGAATTCTCTAACGTCTGGTAATTTCTCCATTCTCCCTCTTCCCTCTTCTTCCAATCCCCATTCTGGCTCCCCTCTCATCTCTTCTCTTTTGCTTACCTGCCTACCACCTCCCTCTGGTGCCCTTCCTCCTTCCCTTTCTCCCATGGTCCACTCTCCTCTCCTATCACAATCCTCCCTCTTCAGCCCTTTGCCTTTTTGAACGATCACGCTCCAGCTTCTTACTACGCCCCCTCACCCACCCACCTACCTTCCCCCTCACATGGGTGAAGCCTTCTAGATTGCACTCTTTCCCCTGCCCTCACCACCTTCTTCTGGCTTCCTCCCCCTTTGTTTCTAGCGCTGATGAAGGGTCTCGGCCCGACATGTCGATTCCATAGATGCTGCCTGACCTGCTGTGTTGCCTCAAAAACAGTTTCTTCCCCCAAGGCATCAAGCTGATCAATACCTCCTCTCATTAACCCACCTTACATTAGATATACTTCACCTTGTGTCACTTTATCTTCATGCAATCAGCCAACGTATAGAACAATACATTGTGTTTTATTGGATTGCTTTTATATTTATATTTATTGTGTTTTATTTGTTTTTTTATTGTGTTCTCTATGTTTATTCTGTTTTTTAATGTTCCACTGCATCCGAAGTAACAATCATTTTGGTCTCCTATACACTTGTGTACTGCAGAATGAGAATAAACAATCTTTAATCTCGAACCTTGAAATACTGAGAAAAGATGTTTTATATTTGACAACTAAATTTAATGTTTCCAACCACGAAAGTGAATAAGGCATTAGATTAGTCATGTTGTTCTTTTTCATGTGACAGATCACACCGCCCACATTGTTGGGTCGACACCAATGCTGCGAACACTAACCGTGGAGCACAGTAGTCTTTCCATTGCCAAGACTGCTCTGCACCAAGGCCTCTACATTCTCTGATAATTGTAGAGTGATCTGCATCAATTGAAGCCAGCTTCTCCAAGAGTTCAGATTCCAGAGGATCATTAACCTTATCTCCAGCACTCCCATGCTGGGCCCTCATCCCTGAGGATTGGAAATTTCTTGACAGCTTGAAGCAGTGCTTGTTCCTGATCTCACTGTGAAGGGATCCCAATCCTGATTGTGGCTTTGTTTTGCATTAATATCATGTGTTACATAGATTTTCCTTCACTGTCTTGTATAACTATGTTTTTTAATGTTCTGTGTGCTGTCTGTATCTACATGCCTGTGATATTACTGCAAGCAAGTTCTTCAATGTTCTTGTACCTCACTGTACTGTGCACACAACAGTAACCTCGACTTGCTTTGACTTGACATGAACTCACAAGATTTAAAGACCCAGATTCCCAGGTAATTCCAGGACCAAGTTGAGCGAAGGACCTGAGAGAAGAGGTGATGACAGTCAATGAAATAGTTGCAGAAGTAGTGTGATCACTCGAGTTGAGTGCGATGTTCTCCAGAGGGGTTGCCTGTTAGTGGGTCCTTGGAGGGCTGTAGGGGTCGATCTACAGTCCACATATTCTGGGGGGTTTGTGGTGACTGTGGTCAGTGGTTGGGTCTTTTAGTTGTTCAGTCTCTCCTTTCACAGCTGCCACTTGCTCTCTGTGGCACAGCAGAGGTCGTTCTCATGCAGCGCAGCTTCCTCATGAACAGATTTCCTCCAGGAGTATCTGTAGAGTGCAATGACTTCCCAGTTTTTAGATGTAACATTGAATTGCTTTTGCCGATTTTGATGGCATCTTTGAAGTGATTCCTTTGCCCACCAGGGGCTCAGTGACCTTCCTGGTAGTAAAGGATCTGATAGGGGAGACATGAATTAGGCATTCGAATGATATGATCCATTGGTTTATCGTAGTTCACGTTGGCCTCCTCCAGGGTTCTCAAGTGCTTACAGTAGAATGTCCATGATTAAGCTCCATACAGTAATGTAGGAAGGATGACTACTCTATGGACCAAATGTTTTGTTTGGACCTTGGATCACGGTCTTCAAAGACTCTTTTCCTTAATCTTACGTAGGCTCCAATAGCACTCAGCCGGTGATTAACTACTGAGTCAATGTCTACTTTTGAGGAGAGAATGCTGCCAAGGTAGGGAAAATGGTTTACATTTTCAAGGGCAAAATTAAGTTTTATGGAGGGTTGTATAAAAGCTGGTTGGGCAGTGGTTGATATGGGACCCATGTTTTTCATTATATATTCAAAAAGGGACCCAGAACACTAAATCCCTTGGCAAAGGCATTCAGGATACATTGGAGGTCTCCTTCAGAGTGTGCTACGATGGTATTGCCATCCACATGCTGAAGCTCCATGATCATGGTGGTGCTGACCTTGTTCTTGGCCTTGAACCTGTTGAGGTTGAAAAGCCTGTTGTCCATTCTGTACATAATTGGAATTCCCTGAGGCAGGTCTTGGCCAATGAGGTGAAAGAAAGCAACAATAAAGGTGGCAAACAGGGTTGTCACAATGATTCAGTCCCGTTTGACTCCTGTCTTCACAGTGAAGGGTTCTGATTCAGCACTATTGCTGAGTACTGTGGTCCACATATCATCATGCAGTAGCTTCAGTATTCACATGTACTTGTCAAGGCAGACAGCCTGACAAGTACTTATGAATATTCACCAGAGAGCTTGGCGGTCTACTTTAATGCTTTTGTCAAGTCTGTGGAAGCCAAGTGCAAGGGTTACCTTTGTTAACTGCATTTTTTCTGTATTTGGAATGTTGTGAAGATCGTGTCTGAGGTACTGAAGGGGCTGAAACCTCAATGTGATTCAGGGAGCACTTTGTCAGATAGCAGAAGGAGTTGGTTGACAAGAATACCTGCATGCAAGCACTTTGTCTGTTGTTGACAGGAGGGAAATACTTCTCTAATTGCCACAATCTGCCTTGTCTCCCTTCTTGAATATGGTCACTATTAGATCATCCTGTGCTCTGAGGACAGTTGATGCTTTTCCCAGACCATCAGGAATAAGGCATGTGTGTGGTGCAGGACTGCTGGTCCATCTTCCTTAAGGATCTCTGCTGGGATTCCAGCAGGATCAGTAACTATGTTGATTTTCAGGCTCCTGATGGCATCATGGACCTCTTTCACACTGGGAGGTTCCCTGATGTCTTCTCTCACAGGTCTCTGGAGGATTTGGTTAGTAATCTTTGGTTTAGTAGTGTTGTCATGGTTAAGAAGTTCTTGAATGTGCTCTCTCCGTTGATCATTGATATCCTTCTGATCCTTTAGCAAGTTCTTCCTATCACAGTTTAAGAATAAGGGGTAGACAATTTAGAACAGAGCTGAGGAAAAACTTTTTCACACAGAGGGTTGTGGTTCTGTGGAATGCTCTGCCTCAGAAGGCAGTAGAGGCCAATTCTCTGGATTCTTTCAAGAAAGAGTTCGATAGAGCTCTTAAAGATAGTGGAGTGAAGGGATATGGGGAGAAGGCAGGAAAAGGGTACTGATTGTGGATGATCAGCCATGATCACAGTGAATGGTGGTTCTGGCTCGAAGGGCTAAATAGCCTAGTCCTGCACCTATTGTCTATTGTCTTTTGAGTGCAGGGAGTTTAATCCACAGCAACTTGGACCATAGACTGCTTTGGTGGACCTGAAGAGGTCTCTCATGTTACCAGAGTCTGCCAGTCTCTGGATTTCCAGGACTTTCTCAGACCACCAAGAGTTCTTTAGCTCCCTGACCCTGCAATGGACATCTGCCTTGCTTCTGGAGTAAGCTTCCCTTTGGCCCTGTTGCCATTATCATTCTGCCAGCCACAAAAAGCTTTCCTTATTTTGGAGATAAGTTGTTCTATTTCCATGTTGTTTTCAACAAACCAATCTTGATGTTTTCTGAACTTATACCCAGGGATATTTTTGCTGGAATTGAAGACTGGTTTGATGATAACATAACACACTCCACGGCTTCAGTGATCCTAGAGGACATTAGACCAATGAAATACTTGTGAAGTGTAACAGGTGTTATAATATGAGGCTGACTTTGTGAACTCATGTTTGTCTTTGTCTTGTAATGCACTGCTCCAAAAAGCTAATTTTCCTGGTATTTATCCCTTGTGTATGTATGTACAATAAATTTTAACTTGAGGCAAAACAGCCAATATCTGCTCAGTTTGTTCCCATAACCTGGTCTCTCAGAGCTGAGAAAGGAATTAACATTGACCAGAAGGTAACTCAGCATTGAATAGTTTGGAACAGGAGCATGCCATCCAGCCAAGAGGGGACCTACATTCACCCTACAATATGTACTGATCAACAGCTCCATGCGCATTAAACCAGAATGAGAAGGGACACGCTCAGACCGATGGTTTGAGATGTGTCTATTTTAATGCAAGGAGTATTATGAACAAGGCCAATGGGCTTAGAGTGTGGATCAGTACTTGGAGCTATGATGTTGTACCTATTACAGACTTGGATGGCTCAGGGGCAGGAATGGTTGCTCTGAATACCAGGATTTAGATGTTGCAGAAAGGACAGGGAGGGAGGCAAAAGAGGTGGGTGCGTGGCACTGTTGATCAGAGATAGTGTCACAGCCGTAGAAAAGGAGGAAGACATGGAGAGATTGTCTATGGAGTCTCTCTGGGTGGAAGTTAAGAACAGGAAGGGGTCAATAACTCTACTGGGTGTTTTTTTATAGACCACCCAATAACAACAGGGACATCAAGGAGCAGATAGGGAGACTGATTCTGGAAAGGTGTAATAATAACAGGGTTGTCATGGTGGGAGATTTTACTTTCTCAAATATCAATTGGCATGTACAAACGTTTGTAGATAGGCTTACAAGAGGAGAGGCTGTACTTGATCTGGTATTGGGAAATGAACCTGGTCCGGTGTCAGATCTCTCATTTGGAGAACATTTTGGAGATAGTGATCACAACTCTCTCTCCTTTATCATAGCATTGGAGAGGGATAGGAACAGACAAGTTAGGAAAGCACTTAATTGGAGTAAGGGGAAATATGAGGCTCTCAGGCAGGAATTTGGAAGCATAAATTGGGAACCGAAGTTCTCAGGGAAACGTATGGAAGAAATGTGGCAAATATTCAGGGGGTATTTGTGTCGAGTTCTGCATTGGTACATTCCAATGAGACAGGGAAAGGATGGTAGGGTACAGGAACCCTGGCTTACAAAGGCTGGTGTAAATCTAGTCAAGAAGAAGAGAAGAGCTTACAAAATGTTCAAAAAACTAGGTAATGAGAGAGATCTATAAGATTATAAGGCTAGCAGGAAGGATCTTAAGAAAGAAATTAGGAGAGCCAAAAGGGGCCATGAGAAGGCCTTGGCAGACAGGATTAAGAAAACACCAAGGCATTCTACAAATGTGTGAAGAGCAAGAAGATAATACATGAGAGAATATGACCAATCAAGTGTGACAGTGGAAAAGTGTGCAGGGAACCGAAGGAAAGAGCAGAGGTAGTTATTGAGTATTTTGCTTCAGTATTCACTACGGAAAAGGATCTAGGGATGACTTACGGTGGACTGAAAAGCTTGAGCATGTAGATATTAAGAAAGAGGGTGTGCAGGAGCTTTTGAAAAGCATAAAGTTGGATGAGTCACCAGGAACAGAGGAGATGTACCCCTGGCTACTGTGAGAGGCGAGGAAGGAGATTGCTGAGCCTCTGGTGATGATCTTTGCATCATCAATGGGGACGGGATAGGCTCCAAAGGATTAGAGAGTTGTGGATATTGTTCCATTATTCACGAAAGGGAGTAGAGATAGCCCAGGAAATTATAGACCAGTGAGTCTTACTTCAATGGTTGGTAAGTGTTCGAGTGATTTTTGAGTTTAGGTCATTAACATTTAGCAAATGACTTTGGCCATTTGTTCCTTGACAATGTATTGTGGATTTAGTTTGTAACAATGCATTTCCTAAAAGCTGTGAATCCCAGTCCAGAGACGATGCTGGCGTCTGTGGGATGGATGTGATCCAGAAAGTGTGAAGTTTGCATATAGTTTCAAAAGAAAGCATTGTCTATACTTCGTAAATATGGAATTGTCCTTTGTTTAGCAAATAAATATTGAGGCCCACATTGGGCCAGGAGTCCTTTCCACTGAAAGTGTCTCCGTATGATGCCTGCTGTCGAATAAAGAAGCTGCTTTGTATCTACCAGTAACTCCCTCTCCAGTGATTTCATCCACGCAACAACAGTAAGCTGATGGAGAAGATCCTGAGAGGCAGGATTTATGAACATCTGGAGAGGCATAATATGGTTAGGAATAATCAGCATGGCTCAGTGAAAGACAGGTCGTGCCTTATGAACCTGATTGAATTTTTTGAGGATGTGACATTGATAATGGTAGAGCAGTAGATGTAGTATATATGGATTTCAGCAAGGCATTTGACAAGGTACCCCATGCCAGGCTTATTGAGAAAGTAAGGAGGCATATGATCCAAGGGGACCTTGATTTGTGGATCCAGAATTGGCTTGCCCACAGAAGGCAAAGAGTTGTTGTAGTCAGGTCATGTTCTGCATGGAGGTCGGTGACCAGTGGTGTGCCTCAGGGATCTGTTCTGGGACCCCTACTCTTCGTGATTTTTATATATGACCTGGATGAGGAAATGGAGGGATGGGTTAGTAAATTTGCTGATGACACAAAGGTTGAAGGTGTTGTGGATTTAAACGCAAACAACAGGAATTCTGCAGATGCTGGAAATTCAAGCAACACACATCAAAGTTGCTGGTGAACGCAGCAGGCCAGGCAGCATCTCTAGGAAGAGGTGCAGTCGACGTTTCAGGCCGAGACCCTTCGTCAGGACTAACTGAAGGAAGAGTGAGTAAGGGATTTGAAAGTAGGAGAGGGAGGGGGAGATTCAAAATGATAGGAGAAGACAGGAGGGGGAGGGATAGAGCCAAGAGCTGGACAGGTGATAGGCAAAAGGGGATACGAGAGGATCATGGGACAGAGGTCCGGGAAGAAAGACAAGGGGGGGGGACCCAGAGGATGGGCAAGAGGTATATTCAGAGGGACAGAGGGAGAAAAAGGAGAGTGAGAGGAAGAATGTGTGTATAAAAATAAGCAACAGATGGGGTACGAGGGGGAGGTGGGGCCCTAACGGAAGTTAGAGAAGTCGATGTTCATGCCATCAGGTTGGAGGCTACCCAAACGGAATATAAGGTGTTGTTCCTCCAATCTGAGTGTGGCTTCATCTTTACAGTAGAGGAGGCCGTGGATAGACATGTCAGAATGGGAATGGGATGTGGAATTAAAATGTGTGGCCACTGGGAGATCCTGCTTTCTCTGGTGGACAGAGCGTAGATGTTCAGCAAAGCGGTCTCCCAGTCTGCGTCGGGTCTCGCCAATATATAAAAGGCCACATCGGGAGCACCGGACGCAGTATATCACCCCAGTCGACTCACTGGTGAAGTGTTGCCTCACCTGGAAGGACTGTTTGGGGCCCTGAATGGTGGTAAGGGAGGAAGTGTAAGGGCATTTGTAGCACTTGTTCCGCTTACACGGATAAGTGCCAGGAGGGAGATCAGTGGGGATGGATGGGGGGGACGAATGGACAAGGGAGTTGCGTAGGGAGCGATCCCTGCGGAATGCAGAGAGAGGGGGCGGGAGGGAAAGATGTGCTTAGTGGTGGGATCCCGTTGGAGGTGGCGGAAGTTACGGAGAATAATATGTTGGACCCGGAGGCTGGTGGGGTGGTAGGTGAGGACCAGGGGAACCCTATTCCTAGTGGGGTGGCAGGAGGATGGAGTGAGAGCAGATGTACGTGAAGTGGGGGAGATGCGTTTAAGAGCAGAGTTGATAGTGGAGGAAGGGAAGCCCCTTTCTTTAAAAAAGGAAGACATCTCCCTCGTCCTAGAATGAAAAGCCTCATCCTGAGAGCAGATGCGGAGGAGACGGAGGAATTGCGAGAAGGGGATGGCGTTTTTGCAAGAGACAGGGTGAGAAGAGGAATAGTCCAGATAGCTGTGAGAGTCAGTAGGCTTATAGTAGACATCAGTGGATAAGCTGTCTCCAGAGACAGAGACAGAAAGATCTAGAAAGGGGAGGGAGGTGTCGGAAATGGATCAGGTAAACTTGAGGGCAGGGTGAAAGTTTGAGGCAAAGTTAATAAAGTCAACGAGTTCTGCATGCGTGCAGGAAGCAGCGCCAAAGCAGTCGTCGATGTAGCGAAGGAAAAGTGGGGGACAGATACCAGAATAGGCGTTGTGGATAGTGTGGACGGCTGTCAGAGGTTGCAGTGGGACATTGATAGGATGCAAAAATGGGCTGAGAAGTGGCAGGTGGAATTCAACGCAGATAAGTGTGAGGTCATTTTGGTAGGTCAAATATGATGGCAGAATATTGTATTAACGGTAAGACTCTTGGCAGTGTGGAGTATCAGAAGAATCTTGGGATCTGAGTCCATAGGACACTCAAAGCTGCTGCGCAGTTTGACTCTGTGGTTAAGAAAGCATACGGTATATTGGTCTTCATCAATCATGGGACTGAGTTCAAGAGCCGAGAGGTAATGTTGCAGCTCTATAGGACCCTAGTCAGACCCCACTTGGAGTACTGTGCTCAGTTCTGGTCGCCTCACTACAGGAAGGATGTGGAAACAATAGAAAGGGTGCCGAGGAGATTTACAAGGGTGTTGTCTGGATTGGGGAGCATGCCTTATGAGAATACGCTGAGTGAACTTGGCCTTTTCCCCTGGGAGCAATGGAGGATGAGAGGTGACCTGATAGAGGTGAATAAGATGATGAGAGGCATTGATAGTGTGGATAATCAGAGGCTTTTTCCCCACGGTGGAAATGGCTAGCACGAGAGGGCACAGTTTTAAAATGCTTTGGAAGTAGGTACAGAGGAGATATCAGGGGTAAGTTTTTTACGCAGAGAGTGGTGAGTGCGTGGAATAGGCTGCTGGCAATAGAGGTGGAGGTGGATACAATAGGTCCTTTTAAGAGATTCCTGGACAGGTATATGGAACTTAGAAAAATAGAGGGCTATGGGTAACCCGAGGTAATCTCTCAGGTAAGAACATGTTTGGCACAGCTTTGTGGGCTGAAGGGCCTGTATTGTGCTGTAGGGTTTCTGTGCTTCTATGTAAAACTCCAAAGTGAACTTTGGTTTAGCGTGCATGGAACTGGCTGCTCAGTGCTTGTTCAAAGGTGGTACCATCTAATTAATCCAAGCCATTGCTTATAACTCTGCTGACAATTTGATTGCGTGTGATAGCAGGGGAGGATGAGACAGGTTTTCCTATGCACTCCTGACAGAGCAACTTACCAGGTGCAGCCAGCTTCTTTGACTAATTCTAGTTCTGCTGGTTCGTCCAGCTATGCAAAAATGCAAGCAAAACCTTAGCCGCACCCTGGAGCCTCCCCACACTGTGGCAATATGACCGAGCAGCAGCAGCAGGGCAATCCCTCCTCTGGGGAGAGGTGAAGGTGGGTTACAGCATCTCCAGAGTGGGGACTAAAATGCCACACCATGTAGCCAAATGGGGAAGGCCTGGAAAACACCTCTCCAATCTTCACATTGTCATTTCTGAAATGTTCTCCCACTGAGATGAGAGATCTGACACCTGACTGGGTTCATTAGCTAGTACTGGATCGAGTATGGCCTCTCTCCTAATTGGCCTGTTCACAAACTGTGTTAGGAATCTTTCCTGGACACACCTGCCCCATCTACACTTTTTGCAATAAGAAGATGACACTCAATATTAGGGAAGTTGAAGTCACCCATGACAACAACTCTGTTATTTGTTACCTTCCCAAAATCTGCCTCTTGGTCTGTTTCTCAGTGTCTCTATTGCTTTTTAGCACCTATTAAATACTCTTGATAGAGTGATTGCTCACTTCTTCTTTCTGACTTCCACATACACTGACTCAGCTGACAGTCCCTGCATGACATTCTCCCTTTCTGCAGCTCTGATACTACCCCTGATTAGCAATGCCATCCCCCCAGGGTTTTTTTAACCTCCCTCCCTCTAACTTTTGAAACATCTTAACCCTTGATAATCAGCAGCCAAATCCACCCTTGCACCAGCCAAATCTCTGTAATGACCACCTCATTGTAATTCCATGTAGTGATCCATACTCCGATGTTCATCACTCTCAGATTAAAGAAACACAGTCTCAGCAAACCGGCCTGCAAGGGCATTGGTTCCCCCTTGAGTCTGAGTCCATTTGTACAGGTTATACTGCATCTTCCCCAGAAAAGATCTTGATCCACATCTGAAACCCTGCACCCTGCACTAATTCTTGGGCCATGCATTCATCTGCCATCTTATTCTATTTTTACCCTCACTGGCCCATGGCACAGGCAGCAATCCAGAAATTGCTTGTCATGAGTTTTTGCTTATTATCTTCCTTCCTAACTCCCTAAATTCTCTCTTCAGGACCTCATCCCTTTTTCTAACTATGTCACTGTACCATGACTTCTGGCTGCTCACCCACCCCCTTAAGAATATTGTACATTTGATCTCTGACCCTAGCATATGGAAGGTGACATACCATCCTGGAGTCTCATTGTGCATGTTCTTCTTCGGGTGCTGTGGTTTCATCCTCCTATACTTTCTGCCTGTTCTCCTAACCAATGAATCCCCTTTCACTACTGCTCTCCTCATCTGATTCACAGAGCCAGGCTCAGTGCCAGAGACCAGGTTGTTGCGGCTTTCCCTTGATAGGTTGTCCCCTCCCCTAGCAGTATCTAAAGTCCTTTCTAGAACCTTACTTACACCACCTCTTCTCACTGAAGCCTTTTGAGCCAAAGCCCCAAGATCCCACCCTTCCACTGAGCCACTCTTACAATGGCTGCTCCATTTGAGGTGACCTTTCTTATAGGCAGCCGCTGTCCAACTAATCAATTAGCTAATCAACAAGATTTGCTCTTTCGAAACCTTCTCACTCTCGATCGTGCTTCTGTAAATGAGTCTTGCTCTTTTAAAACTTTCTCACTCTCTCTCTCTCACCCTTGAAGGCAAAGTGAAACCATTAATATGTGGTTGTGATATAGTGGATGAAAAATATATTGAAAAAGTAGTCTAAACATAGTGCATAGGTCAGGATCTACAAACACTTCTTGAGCATAGTATGAACCCAGTACAAACATCATACACAATGCATGTTTTTAGCGTCACCTTCTAAATACGATAGAGCTGCTGCCTCACAATTCCAGTGACCTGGATTCAATTCTGAACCCGGGTGCTCTCTGTGTGGAGTTTGCAAGTTCTCCTTGTGGGTGCTGAGTTTACCCTGGGCGCTGTGGTTTCATCCCACCATATCAAACACATTCGTCGATTAGCTAATTGGCCACTAAAATTGTTCCTACTGCTTAAGAGAATGGTAGAATCTGGGGGAGTTAGTGGAATTGTGGGGGAAATGAGTTATAGGGAAAATTAGTGGTTGGTCCATGAACGAACAAGGACATGATGGGCTGAATGTCCTCCTCTGTCATTATGATATATGAAAATATGGATTTGAAGGAAAGAGATCTGTGACAGTGTGGTGCTCCCTCCATACTGCTCCACCCACAGTTCAGTCATCTCTCAGTCCTGCCCCTCCCATAGTGTGGTGCTCCCTCAGTCCTGCTCTGCCCACAGCGCAGGACCCCTTCATACGACCCCTCCCACAGTGCAGTAGTCCTTCAGTACTGCCCCTCCACAGTACAGCATCACCTCTGTATAGCTCTTTCCACATTGTGGGTCTCCCTCATACGACACCTCCCACAGTGTGCCAATCCCTCAGTACCGTCCCTTCCGCGTTGCGGGGTTCCCTCATACGCCACCTCCCACAGTGTGGGGCTCTCTAGTCCTGCCCATCCCGCAGTGCAGCTCTCCCTCAGTGCTGCCCCTCCACAGTTCATCATTCCCTCTATATGGCTCTTCCTCTGTGCTGGCCCTCGTACAGCTCTGTGCATCCTCAGTACTACAAATCTAACAGTGTAGCTCCCCCCTCTGTATTGCCCCATTTGCCTCATTGAAATCTGCATCAATGGTCATTTATAGCTTGTGTCTCTGCTGCAGGTACACAATATGGCTGATGCTGCAATGATGCAATATGACTGATGCTGCTGCAATAATGCAATCTGACTGATGCTGCTGCAATGATGCAATCTGACTGATGCTGCTGCAATGATGCAATCTGACTGATGCTGCTGCAATAATGCAATATGACTGATGCTGCAATGATGCAATCTGACTGACGTTGCAGGTACACAATATGACTGATGCTGCAATGATGCAATCTGACTGATGCTGCTGCAATGATGCAATCTGACTGATGCTGCTGCAATGATGCAATCTGACTGATGCTGCTGCAATAATGCAATATGACTGATGCTGCAGTAATGCAATCTGACTGATGCTGCTGCAATGATGCAATCTGACTGATGCTGCTGCAATAATGCAATATGACTGATGCTGCAGTAATGCAATCTGACTGATGCTGCTGCAATGATGCAATCTGACTGATGCTGCTGCAATAATGCAATATGACTGATGCTGCAGTAATGCAATCTGACTGATGCTGCTGCAATAATGCAATATGACTGATGCTGCAATGATGCAATATGACTGATGCTGCAATGATGCAATCTGACTGATGCTGCAATGATGCAATATGACTGATGCTGCTGCAATGACACAATATGACTGATGCTGCAATGATGCAATATGACTGATGCTGCTGCAATAATGCAATCTGACTGATGCTACAATAATGCAATATGACTGATGCTGCTGCAGTGACACAATATGGCTGACGCTGCTGCAGTGACACAATATGGCTGATGCTGCAATGATGCAATATGACTGATGCTGCTGCAGGTACACAATATGACTGATGCTGCTGCAGTGACACAATATGGCTGATGCTGCTGCAAGTTTTTCAAGGCACTTTTCAATACTTGCAGTTATTCATATGACAATAAACTTAACTTAGACTTCGAGCTCCCTGAGCCTGAACTTCTCTAATACAACTCCAGGCAGTTGTTCAATACACTGAAGATATATTAGATTATAAAACATAAGAGGGGGAAATCAGACCATTCAGCCCATCGAGTCCCTTTGCTCCTCTGATTTTTGAATGTTCTCATCTTTGTTCCTTCTACCAAAACACATGACCATACACTTCCCTACACTGTATTCCATCTATCACTTCTTTGTCTATTCTCCCAATCTGTCTATGTCCTTCTGCAGACTTCTGCTTCCTCTACACTACCTGCCCCTCTACCTGTCTTCGTATCGTCTGCAAACTTGGTGACAAAGCTATCAATTCCATCATCATATATGAAAAGAAGCGGTCCTTATATGCACCCCTAAGAAATACCACTAATCACGACAACCAACCAGTATAGGCTCCCTTTATTTCTACTCTTTGCCTCTTGCCAATTAGCCAATCAGCCATGGTAGTACCTTTCCTGTAATACCATGGACTCTTATCTTGTGAAACAGCCCCATGTGTGGCATCTTGTCAAAAGCATTCTGAAAATCCAAGTAAACAATGTCCGCTTTCTCTGCCTGTTATTTCCTCGAAGAATTCTAACAGATTTATCAAGCAAGTTTTTCTCTTAAGGATAACCATGCTGACTTTGGCCTGCTATATCATGTGCCTCCAAGTAACTTGAAACCTCATCCTTAATAATGGACTGCAAGATCCTCCCAAACACTGAAGTCAGGCTAATTGGCCAATAATTTCCTGCCTCCCTCCCTTCTTGAAGAGAGAGTGACATTTACAATTTTCCAGTCCTCCAGAACCATGCCTGTTGTGCATTTAAATCTCAGTGATACTTGAGTGATATTATATATATAGTTTGATGAAGCATTCCTTTATTTTTAAATAATTTTTTACAGGTTACATGTATAAATACATGAATTGTATACGTCATTGCGCTACCACGTAAGTGATTTGTTTAAAGTAAACCCAAAGTCTGACCTGTATTTTGATTTCCCATGTCTTCCTTTAAATTAATTTATTGTTTTGAAGTTACAAAGTATAATACTGATGACAAGGTATTTTTAAAAATGATCCTGAGATGGCTACTGTCCTGATGAACCATAGCAAGATGTTCGAACTGAAAAAACCACGGCAAAGGAAGCTGAGTTTAAAAAGAAACACCACAGCACATGTTCTTTGGAATGGAAGAGACAAACGAGTTTTTAAAAAAGGCAGTAAATGAGGGAATTCATGGGTTCATAAAGAGTGAGTATCCGGTGATAATAATTACAAAAAAAAAGAAATGGCTGATTAATTTTGGAAAAATTGACACATTTCATTACAGAAAAAATAACTGGAATATGTGTACTGAGCTAATTCAGCAATATTTTGAAGCAAATGAAATGGCCATTGAAAAATGATTGCCAATTCTGCTGAGTTCATTGAGGTGAAAGGCATACAGTTTGCTTTGAAGTTTAACTACTCCAACTAAAGCATCCGAAATTAGCTTTGCTGATATTGTAAAAGTAATGCAGGAATATTTGAAACCAAAGGCTTTGTTGATTGCAAAATGCTTTAGGTTTAATAAGTGGAATCAAAAAGAAGGGGAACTCATTTCAGTGTACATTGCTGAATTGAGGAGATTGCCTGAGCATTGTCAGTTCAGTAATAGGCTTAATGATGCACTGAGAGATCATTTACTTCAGGGGGGTCTTACAAGAAAGCATTCAAAAATAGCTCCTCACTGAAGCACAACTTACATTTAAAAGAACAGTTGAAATCGCTATTTCAATGGAAATCACAGACAGAAATGCAATTGAGTTGCAGTCAGGAATGAAAGTGAGCATGAACAACATTGCAAAGTCTAAACAGAAACTGGCCTGGTGAACAAGGAGTTACTGTTGTGGCTGAGGCTCACATATTCCAGACCAATGCAGGTTTGAAGACGAAACTCGCAGAAAATGCAACAAAGTAAGACACATACAAAGAGCATGTTGGGCAGACAAAAATAAATGGACTGCTCAGGGAAGAGAAAAAGCTAATAGGTCAAGATGCAGTTTCAAATTGACACTAATCTGTTTGCTGTTGATGAAAAAATTGATATTGGTGAGAGTGACACAGGACTGGGCACTCTTGAGATTTACAATCAAGGAACATCACGACTTACACCAGAAGTGGACAGCAAATTAAGTGAAATGGAATTGGGCACTGGCTCAGTTGTTTCAGTCATTCCACAATAATGAGTTTGAATGACTTTTCAAAGCTATCAAGCTGAAGCCTGCAGATATTCAACTAAGAATTTATACTGGAAAAAAGATCATTCCTGTGGGAATGATATTCATAACTATGAACTATGAAACAGGTGATCAGTTGAGACAGCTAGAACTTGATTGGAGATTCACCCACCATTTGCATGCCACATTCCCTGCAATGAAGGCAACTGAAAGGGAATTAAGAAAGGTACTGAATGGTGCCACAACTGTCTCCATGCCAAACACCATGTACCATTGCCCAACTGAGGGCAAACAGGTGTTGGTGCCAATCTCTGTATCCCTGGTTGGAAAGCATATTGGACCAAGGAAGGCCCATGCTGCTCACAGGCGTGGTGAAAGTCACAAAAGCAGTTATCCAACTACAACAGTTTTTGTAGGCAACGCATCTGAGAAAGCTCCTGATATGTTAATCAGGCAGTTACCCGTGAAATATGGCTTGGTTTTCAGCTAGAAGAGAGTTCAAGGAACTTCAAAGACGTTGCAAGCATTCAGTTTTTGTGAGTATAAAGAACCGTAATCTACTTTGCAAGCATTAAGATTATTGCATGAACTTCAAAAACGGGAGATAAAAAGCTGCTTGTAAAAGTAGATGCAAAGACCAGAGCCCAGCTGGATGAATGGAAGGTCAAGAAGAAATGAGTCAATGAAGATACAAAAACAAAGGATTTGCCAGATCATGTTGTGGATGAGGAAACCAAGAAGAGAGATCAGATCATAACGGGAGCAATAGAAGGATTAATAATAGAATACTTCAGCGAACTAAATGCACTCTCTGAAGATCAAGATACACAAACTTGAGAAAGAAAAAGAAAGGCATCTAAGTTGGTACAGAAAGAGAAAAGAAGAAGAAAGGTGCTCAGAGCTATCAGAAACACTTACTGCAGTCTCAGAGTTAACTCCTACGAGCAGATTGTTTCACAGCCACAAGTCTCACCTGCCAGGCAGAGTGACCCCCTTCGTCAGTTAAGACGTTATCCCACAATAGTAGGAAAGCTTCCACAGCCATTAAATCTTTAGGGCTGAATGGGACAATTTAAAATTTACTATGCTATAGATGTCTTTATGTGGTAATTGTATTATATAGTATATTGGGTATATAGTTGAGATGCATTCTCTGTTGAGTTGGCATTTATAGCTAAGCAGGGAGGAGTGTTGTGTATTTAATATTTCAGTAATATTTGAGTAATCTTGTATATATATTGTTTGATTAAGCATTCTTGTTCTTTTAAATAATCCATTGCAGGCTATATGTATATATGTGAATGGCATACGTTGTCATGTTACCACGTGCCTCGCTTAAAGCAAACCCAAAGTTAGACCTGCATTTCAGACTCCCGCGTCTTCCTTTTTGAAATTACAAAACATGACTATGCCAGAATCTATTGGTTCTTGAAAGGCCATTATTAAAGCCTCCACAATCTCTTCCAGATGTAGAACATCTGCTTCTGGTGACCTGTCTTTCTTCCTGACAAGCCTCGGCTGCTTTCTAAACCTGGTGTGCAAAATCCACAAGGAACTGTCTTCAACTCACTCCGTGATCTCCCGCTGTGCAGACCATATGCACTGCCCACATGACTCTTTCCTCATGTCTCCAGATTGACCGCAATGAGAAACAGCCAGACCTGGGTGGAAGCTCCATCAACAAAGAGTCCATCTCCATGTGGCCCTCACTGGCAACTCACAGGCTTTTTGCCACACCTCGGCTTCCAGATCATGTACCAACCGCCTCAGGAATTTCTCCATGGTCTAGCCACCTTTTCAGGACTTTATCTCTCCTGTTCTCTCATTTTTCTACACAGTGGATTCTAGTTAATCTGGGCAGCTGTTTATTTAGGGCACTAAGCTGCTTAGGTGGGACAGGGTACTGTTGCCGAATAGTTTCTAATTAACGCTAGTCGCGTGCACTTTCATGGCGTTCTTAGAATGATCTGTTTTTGCTGGTGCCTGTGTTCAAAAAGCAATGATTTTTGTCACAAATTGTTGGCGAGAAATAAACAGTAAGACTAACTGGAACTGTTTTCCTCACTGCAGTTTCAAGCATTCAGGCTCGGAGATGTTAGAAACAGACAGGAGTGAATTCATTATTCATCAAGTTGGAACTACAAAGAATTTGAAGGTATTGACAGTCATCTTGAACGTTGCAATTAAAATGAAAATTAGGAAGATGCAATCATTGCATGAAGGCAGTCCATTATCAGCACTAGGTGCCTGTACTGACTTTGTTCATTTACAATCTTCCCTGAAAACTATTAGGAACTAATACAAGCAACACACACAAAATGCTGGTGGAACACAGCAGGCCAGGCAGCATCAATAGGAAGAAGTACAGTCAACATTTCGGGCGGAGACCCTTCGTCAGGACTAACTGAAAGAAGAGATAGTAAGAGATTTGAAAGTGAAGTGGGGGGGGGGGGAATCCGAAATGAAAGGAGACGACAGGAGGGGGTTCGAAATGATAGAAGAAGACACGAGGTGGTCCAAAGTGATAAGAGAAGACAGGAGGGGGTCTGAAGTGATAAGAGAAGACAGGAGGGGATCTGAAGTGATAGGAGATGACAGGAGGGGATTAGAAATGATAGGAGAGGACAGGAGGGGGTTTGAAATGATAGGAGAGGACAGAAGGGGGTCCACTTAACATTCTGGCATCTTATTTGACCTCAGTCCAAGCTTCCAACTTTCACCCAGAAAAATGCCTGTTATTGGCCAATCTCCAGTGAAACGCTCATTCATTCTTTAGACCCATCCAGACAAGACACTCCAATGCTTTTTGACTGGCTTTTCTGCACTCAGTCGCATCTTGTCCACTAATCGTATCCTGTCACATAGCAAGTACAACATACAGTGCAGTTGTGGCCCCACTCCCATGCAATTGAGTACTACAGTGTTCATTAGAACAGAAGCTACACAGCATTACACAGAACTCTCTACACATCTCTGAATGAACCAGATCCCAGATGAACTGGGAAAGTGGGCCACAGAATGGCAGATGGCATTTAACTCTGACAAGTGCAAGGTGCTACATTTTGGTCAATTAATTCAGTGATTAGTGTCCTATTTTGATTAGTCTTACCAAAATGTAGCACCTCATATTTATCAGCATTAAACTCCATCTGTCATCTTTCAGCCCACTCTTCTAACTGGCCTAAATCTCTCTGCAAGCTTTGAAAACCTACTCATTATCCACAACTCCACCTATCTTAGTATCATCTGCATACTTACTAATCCAATTTACCACTCCAGCATCCAGATCATTAATGTATATAACAAACAACATTGGACCAAGTACAGATCCCTGAGGCGCACCACTAGACACCGGCCTCCAACCTGACAAACAGTTATCCACCACTACTCTCTGGCGTCTCCCATCCAGCCACTGCTGACCTCATAACAGACAAACAATGTGCAAAAGTTAAACTACAGAAATCAGAATAATACTGAGAACCTGAGCTATAATGTTCTTTGGAAAGTGAGTAATTAGGTCATAGAGTCAGTTCAGAGTAGTGATGAATACATTTATCATCACAGGTTCTGGAGCCTGATGGTTGTAGGGAAATGACTGTTCCTAAAGGTGACGGTGTGGGATCTAAGGCTTCTGTAGCTCCTGCCTGATGGTAGTAATGGAAAGAGGACATGGCCTGGGTGGTGGGGGCCTTCGCTGGTGGATGCCGCTCGGAACTGAACCTGGGTGACTGGACCTGTGAGCCAGCAGCAGGCACACCATAATGTCAGGAGCTGAGATGGGCAAGTTGCTGAAGATCAGTTACCTGAAGTTTATAAGGGTAGTGGATGAAGTGATGCAGAAATTGTGACAATGGAAAAGTCATGGAAGGTGGAGTTACTCTGAGAGCTACAATAGACTCGATATGTAGAATGGTTTCCTTCTGTGTTGCATGGAAAATGGTCCATTGAATGAAAGAACAAACCGGAATGGTTAAATGACTGCTTGATCATAACCTCCCAAATTACTTCATATATTACCTCCCAAATTCACTACCCTGGCCATCAAGAAAGATGAGAGCAGCAGACAGACGGGAAGCACTTTCTGCAGGTCCCCTCCAAGGGAGACACCACGCTGAAATGGAATTACTTCATGGCTCCTTTATCATCACTCGGTCTGAGTGCTAGAACTCCCTCCCCAACAGCACTGTTGTAGTTAGACTCCGTGGGAGCATCTTCACCAGCACCACTGTGGTTTAAGGCAGCAACTCCATACCCCTTTGCAAGGACAGTAAAGGCTGGGTAACAAATGGAAATGTTGCATACAATAGCCAGATCCTCCAATAAGTGAACAAACTTGTACGAGGCGTTACGTACCCCGTAACTAGGTTGCCAAACCAGCAGAAATGGATCACTCAGTTGGAGTCTGGATTACTAGAACTAAGAAAGTTTTATTAAAGAAACAAGCAACACAGTACTCTAATCAAAAGGGTAATAAATGCAACAGTTCAGCAATGATAAACACACATGTACACAGAATTAGGATAACAGGATCAATCAAGCTCTATCATCGTCTAGGGGCAAATGACCAGTTTCAAAGTGACGCAAAGTTCAGTTCAGTTGAGCTCAGTTCAGTTCGCAGTAATCACTGCTGTGGGAGATGGACGGTGGGGGGGAAGGAGAAAGAGAGAGCAAAAACGAATGAATATTCAAACGGCTTCCACACAGATCTTCAATGTTCTTCACAGTCAGCTTTCGGGCGAGCCCTTTGTGATGTCTTCTGAGGTCACCGACCGTGACCCCTCTGTTTCCAGATACGATCGTTTCTCTGCGGTGAACCTGGCACCCAGGCAAGGGCAGACACACACCAGGTTCCCGCCGATCGTGCCTTTCCACCCTATGCGTCTATGGCTTGGTCCCGCGATCAGCCCTCCAAAACTTCCCACCGACTTGTGGGAAACGCACTGCTTCCAGGGTCTCGTTACCTCGGGGTGTCGTGTGTGTCTTGCCTTAGCGAACCTGTCCCCTTTTATCCCCCTGCTGGGCTATCGCCTGTCCATCACTTCAAACAGTTCAGGGTTCAAAGGGGGAGCCAATCTTGACAGCTCTCCTTCCGTTAAACTGTCCCATCCCTTCACTAACATCTCCAAATGCTGCTCCATTGTTTTCCTTATCTCTCTTTCTCCTGAAGACAGGTGGCAGACCAACTGCTGATCCCACTGGTGCCAGTACAGGACAGCTAACATCTTAATCTATGTGTACTCTCGTCACACCTCCCACCTTTAAGGATTTTTACCGGGGTAAAAATTACAAACATGAATACATTATTTGATACACACAAATATACATCTTTATCAGCTATTTGGCTAATACAGCGAATTTGAAATTGTCAACACCTGACAGACAGTCAGCCATCACATTTTCTGTTCCTTTGATATGTGTTATTAATAATCCCTTAGACCAGACTCCAACTTAGCAAACTTCATAGTGGCCAAAAACACTGATGAATTGCGATCAATGTAACCTCTCATTGGGTTTCGTCCTGGACCACAATAACAAGGGTCGTCCCATTCCGACTTAGTTTTCTCTCGCAAGGGCTTAGTAGGAGGGGGAGGGGTAGTAACCGCAGAGTTATTGCAAAACTTCCTACAGTACCCCACCATCTCCAGGAGCCTTCTGAGGGCCCTCTTGTCTGTCGGGGTTGGGATGTCAGAGATAGCCCGCACTTTAGCTTGCATCGCTGCCAGCTGCCCCTGTGTCACCACAATTCCCAGATAAGTGACCTTCGTGTGGCCGAACTCATTTTTTTCAAGGTTCACTATCAAGCTGGCTTCAGACAGCTGTATTACATCACCAATACACACCTCTGTGTTCGTCAGCCCTTTCATCACTGAATTACTCATTCTATAGGAATGTTGCTCACTAGGCTGACCTAGCTAAACAAACACCACCCAGTGTCCCAGCTCTTTGCATCGCCTCGGGACAATCAAACACATGTGTACGAGTCGTTTAATTACTTCTCCTAAGGAGTCGCTTTGTTCGGGGATTAAGGGAGAGACCTTATCAGCAGAGCTGGCCAAAACAATAGCCTTCTCCCATCTGGTCGATACCATACTCATCTTTTCAAAATGTTTTTTTTTTCTTATCAGGGGGACCCTAACTTCATTGATTTCCGTGCTAACATCGACTAGGTTTGTTAGCATGTCAAAAGCCTGCGACCGTCTCAGTTCGCGTCTGCCATAATCAATAACATCCTTTCTCCTGTGCAGCCGGTAAACCTCTTTCATGAATCCACCAACTGTTTCCTCCAGCACCGCAAAATGTCCACCGGGGGGTGCCTTGTGGGCCAGGTTAAAAATCTCATCCCCATAACTCTTTTGCACCACCCCCCATTCCTTATCTGCGGGTACGGCACTTGGTCTCCCTTTCTTCCTTAGCACTTCCTCCTCCACACAATAGCCTACTGGTTCCTTTTTTAATTCTGCGTCAGAGAGAGCTGTCTCCACCAAAACCATCCGCTCCTCGTCTCGCTCCTGTGCCTGTATAAGGTCTTTCCTGGCTAATGCTATGTCTGTCTCAGCTCCCTCACTACCTCTTGTTTCACTACACTCCTTCTTTTCACTTTCTACCCCCTTCTCGTACAAGGCCGGCAGAAACGTCTCAGCTAAATTTACTTTGGCAGTCCCGTGATGAACCTGTGAGTCCATGGGCGGGGCCTCAATGCTGGCAGGCTGACCTGTCAATCTCATGGCTGGGAACACGATTCCCCCAGCGAGGTCATTACCGAGCAAGACTTCCACGCCTTTCATCGGTAATTCGGGCCTCACCCCGATCGTGACTAGTCCAGAGACCAAGTTGCTTTGTAGGTGTATCTGGTGCAAAGGGACTGCCTCTGTCCCTTCCCAAAACCTTTGACCTTGACCTCCCCAGTCTGGGTCTCTGAGCTAAACTCTAATACACTCTTCAATATCAATGACTGACATGCTCCCGTGTCTCTCCAGGTCCGCACTGGAACTGGTTTTAGTCCCTCCTTCACTGACACCAATCCGGCCGAGATAAACCTCTCGCGCCCTTCCTGAACATTGGCAGACCTGTCCTCTCCTAGCGGTTCGTTTACTAGCTCGATACAGCCAGTCGAAATTGCCGTTTTTCCTTTCCCCGTCTCCTTCTTTGGGGCAAAGCACCTGGACGCAAAGTGTCCGACTTTCCCACAATTATAACAGACGACCCCAGGAGACTTCCTACCAGACTGCTCCCGGTCTACCTTATCCTTCTAACTAGTCCCCGGCTTACTTTCTGACTTTTCTGGGGGACTCTCCCCGCCGTCTTGACTACCCTTCTGGTAGCCTTTACTCGGGGCAAACTTCATTTTATGCATCAACGCATACTCATCCGCGAACTTAGCAGTTGCGGCTAACGTGGCTGCCTCTTTCTCATCTAGGTAGGGTCTCATACCCTCAGGGACACAACCTTTAAACTGCTCAATCAGGATCAGCTGTAGCAGTCTGTCATAATCGAGGCGCACCAACGCTCACAATATGTCTGCATCTCTCGGGCAAACTCTAAATATGTGCGGTCCCACTGCTTCCTCGCATTCCGGAACCTCTGCCGGTATGCCTCTGGGACCAACTCATAAATCCTGAGGATGGCCTCTTTCACCACCTCATACCTCTGGGCATCCTCCGCGGACAAAGCTGAGTAAGCTTGTTGAGCTTTCCCTTTCAGTACACTCTGAGGCAAAACAGCCCACTTATTCCTCGGCCAGTCCTGACTGGTAGCAACTTTTTCGAAATGGAGAAGGTACCGATCCACATCGGTATCGTCAAATGGGGGAACCGGCCTAACCTCCTGGGTCGTCAGAACCCTCCACCTTGGTTCGGCACGGGCCCCTGCTCTGCCCTTATCTTTAACTTCTCCAGCTCGAATTCCCTTTCCCTCTGTTTCTCCTCTCACTCCAACTGTCTCTCTCTCTCTCTCTCCTGCCTTTCTGACTCTCTCTCTTTCTCCTGCCTTTCTAACTCTCTCTCTTTCTCCTGCCTTTCTAACTCTCTCTCTCTTCCTCCCGCCTTTCTAACTGCTTCTCTTCGTGTTCTAACTGCCATACCTGGAACTCGTGCTCGAGTCTCAGTTTTTCAAGCTGCACCTGTACTGCTTCTCCAGCAGGTTTTTACAATAGACACCACCTCCAGCTCGCCTTGGGGAAACACACCTTTAGATACATAGTGCTCTACGATAGCTCTGTGTATCTCCTCTCTCCTCATTGTCTGTCTTTTCTTTCTTTCGGGAATTTTAACCCAATCAATTTACTCCGTCCCAAATTTAGCGTTCAAAATCCCGGACGAGCCCCCACTTATTTTACGTACCCTGTAACTGGGTTGCCAAACCAGCAGAAATGGATCACTCAGTTGGAGTCTGGATTACTAGAACTAAGAAAGTTTTATTAAAGAAACAAGCAACACAGTACTCTAATCAAAAGGGTAATAAATGCAACAGTTCAGCAATGATAAACACACATGTACACAGAATTAGGATAACAGGATCAATCAAGCTCTATCGTCGTCTAGGGGCAAATGACCAGTTTCAAAGTGACGCAAAGTTCAGTTCAGTTGAGTTCAGTTCAGTTCGCAGTAATCACTGCTGTGGGAGATGGACAGTGGGGGGAAGGAGAGAGAGAGCAAAACGAATGAATATTCAAACGGCTTCCACACAGATCTTCGATATTCTTCGCAGTCAGCTTTCGGGCAAGCCCTTTGTGATCTCTTCTGAGGTCACCAACCGTAACCCCTCCGTTTCCAGATACGATCGTTTCTCTGCGGTGAACCTGGCACCCAGGCAAGGGCGGACACACACCAGGTTCCCGCTGATCGTGCTTTTCCACCGTGTGCGTCTATGGCTTGGTCCCGCGATCAGCCCTCCAAAACTTCCCACCGACTTGTGGGAGACGCACCGTTTCCAGGGTCTCGTTACCTCGGGGTGTCGTGTGTGTCTTGCCTTAGCGAACCTGTCCCTTTTTATCCCCCTGCTGGGCTATCGCCTGTCCATCACTTCAAACAGTTCAGGTTTCAAAAGGGTGGAGCTGATCTTGACAGCTCTCCTTCCGTTAAACTGTCCCGTCCCTTCATTAACATCTCCAAATGCTGCTCCATTGTTTTCCTTATCTCTCTTTCTCCTGAAGACAGGTGGCAGACCAACTGCTGATCCCACTGGTGCCAGCACAGGACAGCTAACATCTTAATCTATGTGTATTGTCGTCACAGAGGCTTCCACAGAAATGAGGTTCAAACAACTGCAGAGCCTGGAAAACAGAAATTAAAAGAACAATTAGCTAAGATGCAGGAAACACACAGCCAGTCAGGCAGCATTTGTGGAGACAGTGGCCTTGAAGCCACCTGACCTGCAGAGAGTTTGCAGCAACTTTTTGACTTTCTTTCTAAAGGGAGTTATCAGTTTTTGCCCCAGAGCTGTTAAGCTGGTAGTGCTTGACTGCAGGAGAGTCCGTGTCCAGCTGCTCTCTGTTCTGGAGCAGCAAATGAAGCCTCCTGACCTTTCAAAACTCTTTGTCAGACCAACCCTTAAGGAATAGTCTGCATGGTCCCTATGAGAACAATTTCTTTTGTCTGTGCCTTGGAACTCAGAGGTGAAGTTGCACAAGGGATGGTCCACACCCCACTGCCCACATTACATCACAAATTTACAAGTTCACAACCTCCCGCCACCCCAACCCCCACCGAGTGAGACTCCCGCATGAAGGAGCCTGTGGGATTCCAGAAACACAATGGAGCACAAAAAAGGCTTAATGCTTCACCCTGCATTTCCGTGCAATGGAACCTGTGTAACCTGTGTAACAATGGAACCACGAGGAACCTTTGTGATTACCAGAGATAGATGTAAAAACAAAATCAGATAAAAGCAACTAAAATATTAGTCAACGTAGTGACTCATTGGAACCAACTAAGTACAGGTGGCAAACTTGAGTTCCAGCCTAAAGGACTGAGTCACCATCTCTATCACAATGTCAATCTACTGAAAAAGAAATATGGTCTTTAACTCTGGGTCTGTACCTTTGAACTGAATTTGTCCTCTGTATCTCTCTCCTCACTGGGAGAGTCTATCATTGACCAATCGAGATGATGATAGACTGAGTTACATTGGTGTTAAGAGGTTCCCAGTAAGTATATTTGCCAAAGGTTTTCAGTTTTCAGTAGTGGGAAAACATCCAAAATACAAGGACCAACAAACACAAAGTATTGTTTTGTTAGTGTCACACGTATCGTGAAAAGCTGGCCTGGCGTAATGTTTATATTGATCAAATCATTACAAAATAAAGCAGTACAATGCAGGATAAAGTGTAAAAGCCACAGACAAAGTGTAGGTAGACAATACAATTCAAGGTCATGAAGAGGTAGAGGGTGAAGTCAAGAGTTCTCGCTATCATACACAAGAGTCTGATTACAGTGGGATATTAGCTTAGCGGTTTTGTATCTTCTGTCTGATGGGAGAAGGAAGAAGAGAGGGCGGGGTAGTTGTGACTAGAATCAGGTATTTGCTTCCTGGAGCTTGCTTGGCTGTTCAGAAACTTGGCTAATCAAGTGTTGTTCTTCAAGCACCTCACGGTTATCAAGAAGCTGAGGAGGAAGATGGCACCCATGACCCAGGCACTATAATGGCGGAGGGTCCAAGTGCCAGGTGAAAACTGCACCGCTGTCCACTCAGTCCGCAGTGGGGTCCTGTGGTGGGAGTCCCATCACATTGATGACCCCCTGACCCCCGCCCCCTCTTTGCCAGGGCACTTTCACTGAGCCAGCCACATGCCTCAGGCAGCAATCCCAGATTGCTCCATTATCTGACAGTCTGCAGCAGCCTACCCAATGGTAGCTGGGCATCTGAGGTGCTGGGGAAAGAGAACAGCTTCCAGCAGCCACCTTGATAAGCCACCCAGGTCAGAATCAGAATGAGAAGCCGTTTATCATCACTGGCAAAAATATATTGTGAGGTTTGTTGTCTTTTGGTCCTGGAACAGTGCAAGACTGTAAGTCACAATAATAAATCATAAACAAAACAAACATACAAAACAGTAAATGTTGCAAAAAAGAAAGAATCGGGTAGTGTTCGTGTGTTGATGGACCTTTAAAAACTCTGATGGCGGCTGGGAAGAAGTTGTTCCTAAAACATTGAATGTGGCTCTTCTAGCTCCTGCTCTTCCACACTGATGGTAGGAGTGAGAAGAGGGCATGTCCCACCTAGCTGTAGTCACTAGGCAATGGCACCAGGACACTTATTGCAAGACAGGCTTGTGATATTTCCATTGAAGGCTGGCATAGTTCCATTTCTGAGATGGTTCCATTTAATTTTACACTAATTCACAGCAGCTTTGCAGTACTATGTACCATCTCACTGAGGAGACTTCCTTCAGGAGGTGAGTGGGAAGGAGTCCCTGTTTCATTGTGCCCACACAAAGCATTCAGATCCAATCCGGTTTGATAAACCATTCCAGACACTAGAATTTAGATGTTCCTGGGGAAGACACTTCACCATTAGCATCAAACATATGTAGCTGTGGGTTTAACATCATTGAATAAATTTGTTTGATTTAAACTTTGTCCAAAGGTAAATGATTTGGACAGAAATATAGATGGGCTGATCATCAAGATGCAGTGGACATTGGCAGAGTCGTGGACAGTGAGGAAGGTTGTCAAAGGATGTAGCAGGTTATAAACTTATAGGAGATATAGGCAGAGGAATGACAGATGCCAGGTGGGGTTTAATCCAGACAAGTGCAAGGTTGCACTTTGTGAGATCAAATGTAAGAGGAAAGTATATAGTAAGTGGCAGGATGCTTAATAACATAGAGGGACCTTGGTGTGCAAGTCTTCAGCTCTCTGAAAGTGGCAGCACAATTGAATAAGGTGGTAAAGGTGTATGGCATTCATTGGCCAGAGCATTGAGTATAAAAGTTGGAAAGTCATGTTGCAGTTGTGTAAAACTTTGGTTTGGCCACATCTGGAGTATTACTGCTCTGTTACAGGAAGGAGATGGAGGATTTGGAGAGGGTTCAGAGGAATTCCACCAGGACGCTGCTCAGGTTAGAGAGTGCTAGTTATACAAAGAGCTTGGACAAACTTGGATTGTTTAGTCTGGAGCATCAGAGACTGAGAAGAGTCCTGATAGAAGTTTATAAAACAATGAGAGGCACAAATAGGGTAGATATTTTTCCCAGGGTGGAAATGTCAAGGATTAGAGGGCACAAGCCTCTAAGAGTGGGGAAGTTTAAAGGGAGTGTGCAGGGCATGTTTTTGCAAAGAGAGTGGCGGCTGTTGGTAATGCAATGCCAGGGAGCAGGTACAGTAGTGATGTTTAAGAGGGATTTAGAAAGGAACATGAACAGGCAGAGAACAGAGGGATGTGGATCATGTGCAGATGGGATCACTTGAATTTTGCATAATGGATGGAACAGAAACAGTGGGTCAAAGGGCCAGTTTGATGTGTGGGATTGAGCAAGACTTCTGTTGTCCCTCAGAAACACAAAATACTCTGCAGATGCTGGGGTCAAAGTAACACTCACAATGCGCTGGAGGAACTCAGCAGGTCGGGCAGCATCCGTGGAAAAGATTGGTCAACGTTTCAGGCCGGAACCCTTCATCAGGACAGTCCTGACGAAGGGTTCCAGCCCAAAACATCGACCGATCTTTTCCACGGATGCTGCCCGACCTGCTGAGTTCCTCCAGTGCATTGTGAGTGTTGTCCCTCAGAGTAAGGCAGCATTAAGATGAGCTGCCGGGTCAGTGTATATACTGAAGATGCTTGTTAAAAGATAAACACAAAATACTCTGCAGATGCTGGGGTCAAAGCAACACTCATTCAACTTCCCATTGTGTTTTCCCCTATTCCTTCTTCACCTTTCCTGCCTATCCCCTCCCTGCTTCCCCTCCCCCACCCCTTTATCTTTCCCCTTACTGGTTTTTCACCTGGAACCTACCAGCCTTCTCCTTCCCACCCTCCCCCCACCTTCTTTATAGGGCCTCTGCCCCTTCCCCCTACGGTCCTGACGAAGGGTTCCGGCCCGAAACATCGACCGATCTTTTCCACGGATGCTGCCCGACCTGCTGAGTTCCTCCAGCGTGTTGTGAGTGTTACTTGTTAAAAGATGTTTTGATGGAACAAGAAGCTTCTTTCTGCTGCACTGTACACAGGACAACAACAACTAACACCTTGTTCCTCATCTGAGAACATTCAGAAATCAGCGCTCTGTACAGACAGCTCCACAATGCCTGACGTTACTCTCCCAGTACAGACAGCTCCACAATGCCTGATGTTATCCTCCCTGTACAGACAGCTCCACAATGCCTGACATTATCCTCCCTGTACAGACAGCTCCACAACGCTTGACGTTATCCTCCCTGTACAGACAGCTCCACAATGCCTGACATTATCCTCCCTGTACAGACAGCTCCACAATGCCTGATGTATTCCTCCCTGTACAGACAGCTCCACAACGCCTGACGTTATCCTCCCTGTACAGACAGCTCCACAACACCTGACGTTACCTTCCCTGTACAGATAGCTCCACAACGCCCGATGTTACCCTCCCTGTACAGACAGCTCCACAACGCCTGACGTTATCCTCCCTGTACAGACAGCTCCACAATGCCTGACGTTATTCTCCCTGTACAGACAGCTCCACAACGCCTGACATTATCCTCCCTGTACAGACAGCTCCACAACGCCTGACGTTATTCTCCCTGTACAGACAGCTCCACAACGCCTGACGTATTCCTCCCTGTACAGACAGCTCCACAATGCCTGACATTATCCTCCCTGTACAGACAGCTCCACAATGCCTGACGTTACCCTCCCTGTACAGACAGCTCCACAATGCCTGACATTATCCTCCCTGTACAGACAGCTCCACAACACCTGATGTATTCCTCCCTGTAAAAGACAGCTCCACAATGCCTGATGTATTTCTCCCTGTAAAAGACAGCTCCACAATGCCTGACGTATTCCTCCCTGTACAGACAGCTCCACAATGCCTGATGTTACCCCCCCTGTACAGACAGCTCCACAATGCCTGATGTTACCCTCCCTGTACAGACAGCTCCACAACGCCTGACGTTACCCTCCCTGTACAGACAGCTCCACAATGCCTGACGTTACCCTCCCTGTACAGACAGCTCCACAATGCCTGACGTATTCCTCCCTGTACAGACAGCTCCACAACGCCTGATGTTACCCTCCCTGTACAAACAGCTCCACAACGCCTGACGTTACCCTCCCTGTACAGACAGCTCCACAACGCCTGATGTATTCCTCCCTGTACAGACAGCTCCACAATGCCTGACGTATTCCTCCCTGTACAGACAGCTCCACAATGCCTGATGTATTCCTCCCTGTACAAACAGCTCCACAATGCCTGACGTATTCCTCCCTGTAAAAGACAGCTCCACAATGCCTGACGTATTCCTCCCTGTACAGACAGCTCCACAATGCCTGATGTATTCCTCCCTGTACAGACAGCTCCACAATGCCTGACGTATTCCTCCCTGTACAGACAGCTCCACAACGCCTGATGTATTCCTCCCTGTACAGACAGCTCCACAACGCCTGACGTTACCCTCCCTGTACAGATAGCTCCACAACACCTGACGTTACCCTCCCTGTACAGACAGCTCCACAACGCCTGACGTTACCCTCCCTGTACAGACAGCTCCACAACGCCTGACGTTACCCTCCCTGTACAGACAGCTCCACAACGCCTGACGTTACCCTCCCTGTACAGACAGCTCCACAACGCCTGACGTTACCCTCCCTGTACAGACAGCTCCACAACGCCTGACGTTACCCTCCCTGTACAGACAGCTCCACAACACCTGACGTTACCCTCCCTGTACAGACAGCTCCACAACGCCTGACGTTACCCTCCCTGTGCAGACAGCTCCACAACGCCTGACGTTACCCTCCCTGTGCAGACAGCTCCACAACGCCTGACGTTACCCTCCCTGTGCAGACAGCCGGAGACAGTGGGCCGGCCAGCAGTGAACCATGCTGCATCTCCTCATTGCTGTACAGCACAGAGATGGGCCCATTCTATCAATGCTGGTCACTGTGCCAATCCATAGATATCCCAACTTGCCTGTAACGGATCTGGTTGCATCCTGGTATATATGACAATAAACTAATCTGATTAGTTAACAAATTTCACGACTCATGCCAGTGATAGTAAACTTAATTCTGATTCTGAATCTGAATGCAGGCCTGCGATAATCCCCATCTGTTACTTATTTTTATGCACACATTCTTTCTCTCACTCTCCTTTTTCTCCCTCTGTCCCTCTGAATATACCTCTTGCCCATCCTCTGGGTCCCCCCACCTTGTCTTTCTTCCCGGACCTCCTGTCCCATGAACCTCTCATATCCCTTTTGCCTATCACCTGTCCAGCTCTTGGCTCCATCCCTCCCCCTCCTGTCTTCTCCTATCATTTTGGATCTCCCCCTCCCCCTCCCACTTTCAAATCCCTTACTCACTCTTCCTTCAGTTAGTCCTGACGAAGAGTCTCGGCCTGAAACGTCGACTGTACCTCTTCCTAGAGATGCTGACTGGCCTGCTGCGTTCACCAGCAACTTTGATGAGTGTTGTTGCGATAATTCCATATCTCTCTATTCCCTGCTCCTTCAAGTACCTGTCCAGATGCCTCTGAAATGTTGTTACAGTTCTTTCCACCACCACCTCCTCTGGCAGCTCATTCCAGATACCAATCACTCTTTGTGTAACAAAAATTACCTTCAAATCCCCTCCTCTCACAGTCTCCGAGAAGGTTCCAGGAGGCAAAGCATGAGCCCATGATCAACTCCATTTCTCGCTGATCTAGCCGATTAAAGTGTTGAGGAAGATTGGAACATCGAGGTGAGTGCAGAAGGCAGGTGAGTGTCCTGCAGATTCTACCGGCCTCTCACTCCCTGCTGCAAGAGGAAGATCTGTGTGTGACGGCCTCTCTCTCCGTCTCTCTCGCTCTTCCTGAGGGAAGATCCCTGCATTCGAATGGTCTCTCTCCCTTGATACATTCGGAGCATGGTACCAAATTTCTGGGTTTGTGGTTTGTGGATTAGACTGCAGTTCCTGATTGCTCCTTTATCTGTGCTATTTTGGGCGACCGTGACTTTGAATTGGGATGGCGTGCAGATAATGAATGCTGAGCTGAACTGAATATGAACTCTTTCAATTTTGTGTTTTATATTCCATGCTTTCACTTGCTCTTTCTTGTTGCCGTTTGTGCGATTTGTTTTTGTGTGTGTGGGGGCTGGCTGATGTTCTTGTTTACATGGGCACAATTTGTTTTTGTGGGGGGGGTGGTTGATGTGCTTGTTTACATTGGCATGATTTGTTTTTGTGGGGGGGTGGTTGATGTGTTGTTGACATTGGCATGATTTGTTTTTGTGGGGGAGGTGGTTGATGTGTTGTTGACATTGGCATGATTTGTTTTTGTGGGGGGGGTGGTTGATGTGTTGTTGACATTGGCATGATTTGTTTTTGTGGGGGGGTGGTTGATGTGTTGTTGACATTGGCATGATTTGTTTTTGTGGGGGGGTGGTTGATGTGTTGTTGACATTGGCATGATTTGTTTTTGTGGGGGGGGTGGTTGATGTGTTGTTGACATTGGCATGATTTGTTTTTGTGGGGGGGTGGTTGATGTGCTTGTGCTTGTGCAAGACTACCATGGTGGTCTGAGTTAGTTTCTGCTGGTGAGTGGTTGTGGAGTGCGCAGCAAAAGTGATCCCCTGATGAGACAATCGGTGACTTATTGAACACTCACAGCATCGCCCTGTGCTGACAGTCAGCTCCTGGTGCCTTGATGGCCCCTCATTCTGCAGTGACTCCAGATTGTGTTGTTACACTGGGACAAGATGCTTCTCAGAGGGGGTTCTCCCTGAGGTTGAGGAGGCTACACATCTCACAGAGCACTCCAGTGACGTCTCCACATGTGGGCACTTCAATAAGCAGGCTTAGGGCCTTCCCCTTGCTGCCCTGGTTGTGTCATGGTTGCCATGGTAGCAATGCTCAGCTCAGTGTGTCGGATGCCATGGGACTGCATGTGGTCCACCTGCCAAGGGCTATTTGTTGGGACAGGTTGTGACGAGCAAATGCTTAGTCAGGAAGGAGATAGAAACACTTTCCCTCCTATTGGGCAGAAGATACAAAAGCTTGATAACATGCAACACCAGGCTCAAGGACAGCTTCCATTATGCCGTTATCAGATTCTTGAATGGACCTCTCGTATGCCAAAGATGAACTTTTGATATTCATGGCTATTGAACTTTATTTGTCTACCTGCAATGCTCTTCCTCTATAGCTACAGCACTATATTCTGCAGTCTGCTTTCTGCTCAATGTGCTTATAAACACAGGAGATTCTGCAGATGCTAGAAATCCACAGCAACACGCACAAAATGCTGGTGGAACTCGACAGGTCAGGCAGCATCTGTGGAGGGAAGTAACCAGTCAATGTTTTGGGCTGAGACCCTTCATCAGGACTTGAGTGTATTTATGTATGGGCTGATCTGTCTGGGTGGCATGCAAACAAAAGCTTTTTAGATTAGATTCTAAAAAGATTTGCATTGTATTTCAGGAGATTTGACAGCAATAAAACGATTACCAAGAATTAAAGGTCTATCGGGGAGCAGTGGGAATTTACATCAATCTTCGAGTAGGCAGCACAGTAAAAACTCAGCAAAGTACAATCAAATGTTTGGACCATCATCATTTGGTGATTGGAAACCAGGAGTATAAACAGAAAATGCTGGAAATGTTCAGGAACACTGCTGCACCTGCTGAGGTATAGACAGTTAATGATTCCATTTGGTGCATTTTTTGTCTAAATAAAACAGAATATCTGGTCACTTGTCTCACTGCCGAATCATTAAGTATGCCTGATACTGAGTACATGAAGGCACCAGATCAGGTAGAGGATTTAAACCAATAATCAGCTCAGCTACAACTCACTGAATAGCACGATAGACTTAAGGACAACGTGGCTACTTACGCTCCTGTTTTCAATGCTCTTGTGTTGATGTGGGATCTTGCTATGTACAAATTGGCAACCATGGCAACAGTGACTGCTCTTTGAAAGTACTCCACTGGCTGTAAAGTTCAGGGTAAATTGAGATTTGGGCATATAGTGCATGTGCTTGGTTGAGGAGGTAATGGTGTGAAGCTACGATCCATGGGATTAGGACTGAATGTTTCCAAGCCAGAAAGCTGCCTGAATATAATGAGATCTTCCTTATCCACTTCAGTGGACATCAACCTTACTTCCATTGCAAGTGATTGCTTCCTGCACAGGACTACTCCACACAGAAGGGTTTAAGACCTGTCTCGGTTTGTTTTTCTGAATCCGACACTCTTTATAAAGTTCAAAGTAAACATATTATCAAAGCATGTGTAGTTGCTACGTTCTTGTTTTCATTTAGAGATACAGCGTGGTAACAAGCCCTTCTGGCCCAATGAAACCTACTAACCCATACGTCTTTGGGATGTGGGAGGAAACCGGAGCACCCGGACGATGCACACGTGGTCACGGGGAGAAGGTACAGACAGCGGCAGGATTGAATTCCTGTCCCTGGCGCTGTAAAACGATGTGCTAACTGCCACCGTACTGCCCTATATACTACGTTCAGGTTCATTTTCTTGCAGGCATTTACAAGAAAATGAAGAACTGCAGTAGAGTTTATGAAAAGCTATAAATAAACAAAGGCTAAAAACTAATTTTCAGATAAGGGTTATACTAAAAACATGACTTGTAAAGAGTCCTTCAAAGTGAGCCTGTAGGATCAGTTCAGAGTTGTGGTTAGTGACGTTGTCCTCACCAGTTCAGCAAGATGATAGTTATAGGGTAAATTAACACTCAAGACTCACAAACTCTGGATATGAGGAATGTCATAATTATCAGATGTGTGAATCACCAAACCCAATGGAACCTACTCTTCTCATTAAATAATCAGCCTTAATATGCGATCCAATCAATCAGTTACTGAGGTGGATGGTAAACACAGCAATGAAATGATCAGGGCATGTTCATTGGCGTGTAACTCAGAATATTGATAACAAAGGTTACTGTTCCAAGTTGGTGATGTTTGTAGAGGCCATCTTTACTGATAATTTGAGTTCTGATTGTGTTGCCTTAAGTGCAGTTTGCAAACACCTTTGTACTTCCTCTTGCTCCCTGACTGTGCCAACAGCTTCAGTATAGAAGGTGTGAGTAGGCTGAGGGTTTACTGTGAATCTTGCACTGGCAGGACAGCAAGCTCCAAGTGCAGATCTGATTCCTTTCCGGTATGAGGAGATGACTTCCCGCACAATCCAGGAACTGCTGCAGTCTGACTCTGCCTCTCCATGACCGTGTCTCAGCTGGCTCCTGGAGTATTATGGGCCGGGTTCACACACTAGTTCACACTTTGTGGCCTGGTGTGTCCAAGACACTTTTCAAGTATTCACACAGACACAGTATCTACTTGAACTTTAACACCCTCTGAGTCTGGGTTCCCCTTTTCATGGGTCTTTCAGCCTGTGGGGTCTGTGCCAACCATTAATTCAAACTAACCTCTGTTCATTTGAGTCACATGCCCTTCTCCCATATTCCTACAATTTGATGTGGCCAGTTGCATCTTTGCAAAGTGGCAGAAGGGAATCCTACACTGTCGCAGGGAGAATGTTCAGACGCCACACTAAAATGGATCTAATTGCATTCTTTCTTGTAAAAATGGTTGTTTTCTTGTGATTGTGATTCCAATCAGCACCAGAGGTCAGGGTTGAATGGGGGGTGGGGGGTCACTGGAAATGGAAGGCAGCGGAACTGGATTTAGTAATTCACAAGCAATGGTGAGTGTGGTTCTTGGGTGTCAGTTGGAGAGATGCTGGGGTTTTAATCCAAGTTATAATTCAAGATTCATTTCTAAGAACTACCGAGATGGTGAGAGCATAAACTGAGAGTTTGTGAATCAGAGAGAAAGGGTCACAATGCAATAGGGTGATTGGAGCAGAGTACTCCCTAAATTATAATCCAGTTCCAAAAGTATAACCAAAATTAGTACTTTAGCTCAAATTATAAAGGAGCAACCAAGAGGTTTAATTGTTAATTAAAATTTAAGTCATTACAGATGCTGTGACTGGGTTGTGCGTTGTGCCTGTAATGTTTGGCTGCTTGAGGAGACAACGGTGATCCACGGTGACACATCGGTAGTAAATAACTGCATCGAGGAGAGTTGGAGGTGATGATCTGGACTCTGAGCTTTGGACACCATGGTGATGGGGAGCATCTTATCTGGAACTCTTGCTCAAAGGGTGCAGACAGACACTCCAGGTTGAGCTCTGCAGGTTTGATCAGTGGAAAGGTGCCACAGCAGTCATAGAGCTCCAGAAGGACTCCTCAGCCTGTGTGTAAGGGAGCAGAAACGATGCAGCCAAATAACTACAACTCAGTGGTTATGGGTGCCCTTCCAGTCTAGGGAGTGAAAGTTACTCTGTAAGTGGCGGGCAGCAGCACGGTTATAGGCCTAAGATTGAACACAGCGTCCAAAGTGTATCTGAAGGCTGAGTTGCCTTTACAGAATTGTGAGTGTTTACCTCGGGGGTGGAGATGAGAATGTAATGGCAAGTCGGAATTCATGTGGGATTGGTGACATGGGGACATGGACTGGACTCAGGAGGAAGCTCTGCTGAGGGAATACGAGAAATTGGGGTCTAAATCAGAAAGCAGAACTACAGAGGTAACAATCCAGAGAGACAGAACAATAAAGGGAAAGAAAGAGGGAGAGAAAGGTGGAGAGAGAGACAAAGAGACGGAAAGGCAGGGAGAAAAAGAGAGGGAGGGAGAGAAAAAGAGAGGGAGGGAGGGAGAGAAAGAGAGAGGGGGGAGGGAGAGAGCGAGGGAGAGAGGGAGGGAGAGAAGGAGGAAGGGAGGGAGAGAGAGAGAGGGAGGGAGAGAGGGAGGGAGAGAGAGGGAGGGGGAGAGAGAGGAGAGAGAGGAGGGAGAGAGGGAGGGAGGGAGAGAGAGGGAGAGAGAGAGGAGGGAGAGAAGGAGGGAGAGAGAGGGAGGAAGAGAGAGAGAGGGAGAGAGAGAGAGAGAGAGGGAAGGAGGGAGAGAGAGAGGGAGGGAGAGAGGGAGGGAGAGAGGGGGAGAGAGAGGAGGGAGGGAGGGAGAGAGAGAGGGAGAGAGAGGAGGGAGAGGGAGAGAGAGGGCAAGAGAGAGGGAGGGAGAGAGAGAGGGAGGGAGAGAGAGGGAGAGGGAGGGAGAGAGAGGGAGAGAGAGAGATGGAGGGAGAGAAAGAGGGAGAGAGAGAGGAGGGAGGGACAGAGGGAGAGAGAGAGGAGGGAGGGAAGGAAAGAGGGAGGGAGGGAGGGAGAGAAAGTGAGGGAGAGAGAGAGAGGGAGGGAGGGAGAGAAAGTGAGGGAGAGGGAGGGAGAGAAGGAGAGGGCAGGAGAGAGGGAGGGAGGGAGAGAGGCAAAGCAAGAGTAGACACATAGAATTCACAAACACTTTTGTGGCACCAAGGACACGCAGCACATGTGGCAAGGTATACAAACCATAACAGATTACGGGCCCACCCTGCACATCAACAACAGCGACTTCTCCATTCCTGATAGGCTGAATGCCTTCTGTGCACAATTTGATGCACTGACAGATGTGATATTGAGGAAAGACCTTCTCCCCCAGGGGAAGAGGCAGCCTGCCTGACCGTAGCCGATACGAAGAGAGTCCTAGCCAAGAGTAAACCCACGCAAAGCTGTGGGCCAGAAAACACACCTGGTCAGGTGCTGAGTGATTGTGCGGCCCAGCCAATAGAGGTCTTAATGGACATCTTTAACATCACTTTGCAACAGTCCACTGTACCTACAGGTTTCAAGGCAGCCGCCATCACTGTGGTATCCAACAGAGTGCAAGTTACTGGCCTAAATGATTACCGCCCCGTGGTGCTAAACTCAGCAATCAATGTGCTTTGAGCAGCTGGTCATGAATTGTATAACATCCCACCTTGCAGCGACATTGGACCCGTTCCAGTTCGCCTGCCACTCAGGCTGCTCCACTGATGAACATAGCCTCGGCTCTGCATTCCGTCCTGTCCCACCTAGAAAAGTGTGCCTCAATTGTTCATTCACTTCAGCTCGGGGTTTAACACAATCATTCCTCAGAGGTTGGTGGCTAAACTGTCCTCGCTGGCACTCAGCAACCCTCTCTGTAACGGGAACTTGGACTTCTTGATTCAGTCAGTCTAAGCCGGCCGCACTATCTCAAGCTCCATCACGCTGAACAATGGTGCCCCCCACCTACCCTCGGGCTATGTGCCCACCCCGTTGCTGTTCCTGCTGCTGACTCACAATTGCACTGTCAGAGCCAGCTCAAACAGCTTCATCAGGTTTGCTGATGATACAACAGTGGTTCACCTCATCAGCACCATACAGAGAGGAATACAGAGGCTTGTTAACTGGTATGAGAAGAACGACATGAGTCTCGACAAGGACAAGACGAAAGAGATGAGTGTGGACTTCAGGAAGGTGTAGACCAACGACTGTCCATTGCACATCAGTAGTTGTGCTGTGGAGAGAGTGAAGAACTCCAGGTTCACATATCAGACGATCTAACCTGGACGTACGACACCTCTTCATTAGTCAAGGAGGGAGAGCAGCTGCTAGATTTTCCGTTTGGCTGCATCATTCTGTGGTATCGAAGCTGCAAGGCATTGGATTGCGAGACAGTACAAAGGACGGAAAAATTCTCCGAGAAAGTCATCGGGGTCTCCCTCCCACCTATTTGCGACATTTACCAGGATCATTGTAGACGAAGGACCTGCAGCATTGTTGAGGATCCCTACCACCATCCAACAATCTTTCTGACACACAACTGTCAGGAAGGAGGTAGAGGAGCATTTGGACTAGGACCGTCAGCCTGGGTGACAGCTTCTTCCCCCAGGCTTGAGACTAATGAGACTACCGAGGTTTTGTCATTAGGACAGCAGTCTGTTTACTGTTTACTATTTACCTGTGCTGCACACTTCACTTGCATTTTAAATTATATTTTGTTTATATGCTGTGAGTGATATAGGTCCAGATGAATGTCGTTTTGTTTTGTTGTATTTAGTCAGATGACAATAAACTTGAACTTCAGCATGGGTGTAGTGAACAAATGTAACACTTATAAATTAAGTCAGAGTAGGGATGAATAACAGGCTTCCTGAATACACATAGCTGGATGAATCGATGCACAAACAGAGGTGAATGGGGGTCATCTAGTGGCCATACAGAGACGCAACTGGAAGTCAACAAAGCTGTATAAAAATATTCTGGGGTACAATATTTTTGGAAGGATGGACATAAAAGGAATGGAGCTTTGTTGAATAAAGGATGATGTCAGTATAATAGTGAGAAGTGCCTTGGAGCGTCAGGGTGCTGAGTCAGTGCTGAAGAGATGAGATGGTACTGGTGAGAATGGTTATAGACCCCAAACAGAAGCATACCCCACAAGTCAAGGCTCTCAAGAAAAGCAATGCAATCATTGCACACAACTCATATTGTCTGGCCAAGTCAAAATCAGCAGAAATTCATTAAGGTAATTCAGGGCAATTTCTTGCTACCTGCCTGGGAACAGGCTACTTTGTCACATGCAGTAATGATCATTAATGAATGATTATAAAGATAAAAAATTGGAGCAGGAGTAAGCCATCTGGCCCTTTGAGACTACAAGTATGACTGATAATTAATTTCAATACCCCCTTCCCAAGCTCTCCCTATGGTACTTCATGCTTTTTCTCTTTGGAATTTTGTCCATCTCCTTAAAGGTACTCACAGGGGCACAGAAACATGCCCTTTGGCCCACCACACCCGCGCCAACTTATTTACCATTGACATCTAATTTGCCTGCTTTCCGATTGTTTCCTCAGCAAGATGATTTTTGCCCCTTTGGTGCCTTGTCTATTTAAGTGCCCATCTAAATGGCACATAAACGTTTGGCAATCCTTTACTACTTCTCTTTGAACACAATTAAATTCCTTTTCTCACATTGAATGGTTAACTGTTCCTTTTTAAAATTTTTACATCAGCTAGAGCATGTAACCGTTACAGTTCTTGCATAGTTCCTTAAACATGAAGCGTTGCTGATCTACCACCATGTCTTGCAATGTATCACGGCTGACTAACTCCTGAAACCTTTGTTTATCCTTTGTCTAGGCTACCTTCACATTTTACTCTATCACTTTCCATCTTAATGGAGAATATTATCACATTATAGTCATTCTGCCCTTTTCAAACCTTATAATCTCTGACTTTGTCTCATTGCAAGCACCCACACTGGTAACTTGTTGGCTGGTCAATACAGTGGTCCACAAGCCAAACCCTATCCCAGAAATTAATCCTCCCCACTATCATTGCTGCAAATGAGCAATTTGATGGAGAAAAGGAATTGATGATGCTTTGGATTGAGACCCTGAAATAGAACCCTATCCTTGAAATCAGAGGCATTGTAGTCATCAAAATCCCATAGCATTAGTTGGTGCCGAGTGGACCCAGGTGACCCAGAGGTTTTATTGGTTTGTGTCCAGTGACCCCAAGTAATGACATCAAGGTGAGAACAAAGCTTTGCAAATGCTTGAAATCTGAAATAAAAGGGAACTTTTTTGAAAACACTCAGCAGGCCAAGCAGCATCAGTGTGGAAAGCAAATGAAACTTGAATTAGTAACTTCGCAACTTGAACTTGTTTGATGTCTAACCTTTCCCAGCTCTGATGAAGGGTTTGACTTAAAATGTTAACTCTTTTCCTGTTTCCACTGATGTTACTGGCACTATTTGTTTAGATGGTAATTCATCATAATTTTTATGTCCTGCCCTCTCCTCCTGCTGCATGGCATATTCTATAAGTCAGTGATAATAAAGCCAATTCTGATCTGGGGATAATAGGTGTCCTTCCCTGAAGCATATTAGTGGATCATGATGCATTTTGACAATCCAGTCAGCTTGTTGTTTTGATTCAAGTTCAGTTTGTTCTTGTGAGAATTGTATTCACATTTAGATATTTATTAATGCAACCATTTAAACACTGTACCCTTCAACCTCCACTAGTCTATTGCACAACCAAGTAACAGAAATTAAAGCCAGTTTTAGACCATAAGACCATAAGACATAGGAGCAGAATTAGGCCATCTGGTCCATCGAGTCTGCTCTGCTATTCAATCATGGCTGATCCTTTGTTCCCCTCCTCAGCCCCTTTGTAGGTAGGAACCTCCAAGAGAACCACAACCCTGTTGTGGTTTGGAGGCTTGCGTGTCTCAATGTCCCAGAGGGCTATGTTGGCTGGAGTCAGGGATTTATGCTTTGGTTCTTGGTAGGGTCCCTCATGCCAAACAGGTCTAAGGGCAGGGGCCAGACTAAGAGTGGTCCATCGGTCCTCCAGGGTCAGAGGTTCAGCTCAGGACTAACAACCCTAACTGCTAAAACAGAATTGTTACAGAAACAGCAATGAAGAATCGTTCTGTATCTGAGTGCGATGGTACTCCTGAGTCTCCACCTGGAACTTGCATGACTAACTGCAGTGAAAACCAAGAGGAAGCTACTGCCATGAAGAAGGAAGCCCTGAACACCACCAGAGATGGAGGACCTTCATTGATACCCGAAATGCCAGTGGTGTAATGAGGAGTAAGTAAGTCTGTAGGTAGGAAACTAGTTTTTGTGACAGATATCCATGCATTAACAATGTTAAATGTACTGAATGAAAGGGCTGTTTGGTTTATGAATAATTGTAATAAGTGAGAGATACTTTTAAGTGAAAAGCTTACAGCTACAGCACAAGAAGTTGCCAAAATCTTCCTGCAGGGAACTGTTAGCTCTTCTACCCTGACTGCACTTTTGTTAAGTGAATTAGACTTGGTATTGGTTTATTACTGTCACATGTACCAAGCACAGAGAAAAACTTTTGTTTGTTTATTGGACAAATCATTCCATACATATTGTATGTACAGCAGGGCAGCAAAAATGAAAACTAAACGCAGAATATAGTGCAGCTCAGTCAGGCAAATATGTTGCAGACGCAGTGAGGTAGGTTGGGAGATCAAGAGTACATCTTTTTGCATATGAGATGTCCATTCCAGCATCTGATAACAGCAGGATAAAAGCTGTACTTGGTCTGGGTCATAAGGAGGTCATAGCTGGAGACATAAGAGACTGCAAATGTTCTATTCGAGAGAAAGGCAAGTTGCTGCAAGAACTCCGTGGATCTGGCAGCATCTGAGTAGGCTGAAGATGAGTTGAGGCTTTGAATCAAGACTGAACGTGTGAAAACATACATCAGAGTGCATGCATCTGTGAGTTCAACTGTGCGTGTGTATATGTGTGGGGTGGGCGATGCAAGCATGTGCACTATGTGTTAGTGAGACTTCCACCTACATACTCTTAATTACTGTATTATACAACGGGAGTGCATTGTGCTAAAAGCACAATATGTCATTTGCATCATATGTGATTTCAGTTTTCTGTTTGAGCTATTAAAGGTGTGCAGTGTATAAGATTTGTACCCTTGTGTTCTGTGTTCTCTCAGTCAGTGGACTGCAGGCCACACTCATGATACTTAAAGCATATGGTATTTAGAGCATGATATTTTAGGACTTCCTATAACTGGAAAGATATGACAGCACTAGTAATTCTGTTTTGGGAAGCTTTAGAAGCAAAGATGTCTTTACAGGTGGGGTCAGCTCTGGCTTGGAAACGGAGAAACAGTTAGAGCATAGAAGAGTATATCACAAGAACAGGCCCTTCAGCCCACATTATCCGTACCAACCATGATGCCAACCAATACTAATTCCAATTGCCTGCACATGGTCTATGTATCTGCATTATCTGCCTGTTCACGTGCTCGCCTAAAAGTCTCTTAAACATCACTATTGTATTTGTGTCTAACACTTCCCCTGGCAGCAAATTCCAGTCACTTGCCACCTACCGCTGTCTGTATAAAACACCTGATTTATAACTATCCTTTCAACCATTCCCCTCTCACATTATAGTTAGATCCACTAGTATTTGACATCTCTATCCAACCCTGAGAAAAGAATTCTGATTATCTACCCTATTTTATCAACTTCCATCAGGTCTCCCCTCAGCTTTCAAAGCACCAAAGGTTTGACTAAATGAGGTTCCCTGCCAGTATGAAGGAGTGCTGTATCATCTGACACACATTCTTTCAGTGACAAGACACAAATATATTTTCTGAGAGCTATAAAGCCAAGCAGCACATTTCCCTAATGTTGTGAACAGGGTCACAGAAAACAAATTCTTCTGCCATTTTATGCAGTGAGCACATCAGCTGGTACATCTCCACATTATAAACATTTACCATGCTACTAGCTATCAGTTGTCATAAAGTCATAGAGCAACTTGAGAAGGAGAAGCTAAAGTCAGATGTATCAGTATTGCAGTGGTGTAAAGGGAATTAGAGAGGCTTGAGAGAGGAGCTGGCCAAAATTGATTGGAAGGGAACACTAACAGGGATGATGGCAGAGCAGCAATAGCTGGAATTTCTGGAAGCAATTTTGAAGGTACAGGATAGATACGTCCAAAGAAACAGAAGTATTCTAAATGCAGGATGACACAACCACAGCTGATAGTGGAAGTCAAAGCCAAAATAAATGCCAGAGTGAAGGCATATTATAGAGTAAAAATTAATGAGAAGTTAGAGGATTGGGAAGCTTTTAAAAACCATCAGAAGGCAATTAAAAAGTCATAAAGAAGGAAAAGATGGAATATGAAAGTAAGCTAGACAATAATATTAAAGACAATATTGAAAGTTTCTTCATATCTATAAAGTGTAAAGGAGAGGTGAGAGTAGATATCCGATCACTGGAAAATGATGCTGGAGATAGTAATGGGGGACAAGGAGATAGCAGATGAACTGAATAAATATTTTGCATCAGTCTTCACTGTCACTAGCAGTATGCTGGAATTTCCAGTGTCTCGGGAGGGAAAAGTGCGTGAAGTTGCCATTACTAGGGAGAAATAGGTCACCTGGACCAGATGGTGTACACCCCAGTGTTATGAAAGAGGTGGTTGAAGAGATTGTGGAGACATTAGTAATGATCTTTCAAGACTCAGTTGATTCTGGCATGGTTCTGGACTGGAAAATTGCAAATGTTACTCCACTCCAAATGGGGAGAGAGGCAGAACAAAGGAAACTATAGGCCAGTTAGTCCAACCTTGGTGGTTGGGAAGATGCTGGAGTTGATCATTAAGGATGTGGTTTTGGGGTACTTGGAGGCAGATGATAAAATAGGCCAAAGACAGCATGGTTTCCTTAAGGGAAAATCTTGCTTGACAAATCTATTGGAATTCTTTGAAGAGATAACAAGCAAGATAGACAAAGGAGAACCAGTGGTTGCTGTGTACTTGGATTTTCAGAAGGCCTTTGACAAGGTGCCACACATGAAGCTGCTTAATAAGTTAAGCGCTCATGGTATTAAATAGCCCATGGATAGAGTATTGGCTGATTGGCAGGAGGCAAAGAGTGAGAATAAAGGGAGCCTTTTCTGGTTGGCTGCTGGTGACTAGTGGTGGTCCACAGGCGTCTGTGTTGGGACTGCTTCTTTTTACATTATTTGTTAAGGACTTCAGTGATAGAATTGATGGCTTTGTGGGCAAGTTTGAAGATGATACGAAGGTAGGTGGAGGGGCAGGTAGTGTTGAGAAAGCAGAGAAGCTACAGAGGGACTTAGACAGATTAGGAAAATGGGCAAAGAAGTGGTAGATGGAACAAAGTTGGGAAGTGTATGGTCATGCTGTTTGGTAGAATAAATGGACTATTTTGTAAATGGAGAGAAAATTCAGATATCTGAGGTGTAAAGTGACTTGGGAGCCCTTGTATAGGATTCCCTAAAGGTTAATTTGCAGGTTGAGTCTGTGGTGAGGAAGACAAATGTGATGTTAGCATTCGTTTTGAGAAGACTAGAAAATAAAAGCAAGGATGTGATTTTGAGGCTTTATAAAGCACCAGTGAGGCCTCACGTGAGTATTGTGAGCAGTTTTGGGCTCCTTATAGTCATAGTCATACTTTATTGATCCCGGGGGAAATTGGTTTTCGTTACAGTTACACCATAAATAATAAATAGTAATAAAACCATAAATAGTTAAATAGTAATATGTAAATTATTTATGCAGGAAATAAGTCCAGGACCAGCCGATTGGCTCAGGGTGTCTGACCCTCCATGGAAGGAGTTGTAAAGTTTGATGGCCACAGGCAGGAATGACTTTCTATGACGCTCTGTGTTGCATCTCAGTGGAATGAGTCTCTGGCTGAATGCACTCCTGTGCCCAAGCAGTACATTATGTAGTGGATGGGAGACATTGTCCAAGATGGCATGCAACTTAGACAGCATCCTCTTTTCAGACACCACTGTGAGAGAGTCCAGTTCCATCCCCACAACATCACTGGCCTTACGAATGAGTTTGTTGATTCTGTTGGTGTCTGCTACCCTCAGCCTGCTGCCCCAGCACACAACAGCCAACATGATAGCACTGGCCACCACAGACTCGTAGGACATCCTCAGCATCATCTGGCAGATGTTAAAGGACCTCAGTCTCCTCAGGAAATAGAGACGGCTCTGACCCTTCTTGTAGACAGCCTCAGTGCTCTTTGACCAGTCCAGTTTATTGTCAATTATCTAAGAAAGGATGTGCTGTCATTGGAGGGGATTTAAAGGAGGATCACAAAAACAATTCCGGGATTGAAAAGCTTGTCCTGTGAGGAGTGTTTGATGGCTCTGGTCCTGTAGTCACTGGAATTCAGAACAGTGAGTGGTGACCTCTTTGAAACATATTAAATGTCGAAAGACCTCCAAAGTGTGGATGTGAAGAAGGTTTTTCCTATGATGGGGGAGTCTAATACCGAGGACACAGCCTCACAATACAGGGACGTCCTTTTAGAACGGAGCTGATGAGGAATTTCTTGACTTAATCCTGTCTCCCTTGGTCCAGCCCCTGGCACTTACACCCATGATAACTGTGATGCCCTCTGACAATCCTCACCTGGTCAATTACATAATGCCTCAGTATATTCACTCCCTTGATTCCAATATCTTTCTCTAGATTAAAGTTGTAGCAAAGGGGTTTGTTTCGGCTCCATCTATTACTGTTAGATATCTGAAATAGTCCTTGTTCCGGACTTCAATAGAAACACTCCATAACTCTTTCTCTGATATATTATTGACTGCTTTGGTGTCACATCCCAAAACTATAGAGTATTAAACTGTAAACACGAGGAATTCCGCAGATGCTGGAAATTCAAGCAACACACATCAAAGTTGCTGGTGAATGCAGCATCATCTTTGATGTGTGTTGCGAGTATTAAACTCTCATCATTTTGTGGTCAATTTCCACTTTGTGCCCACCTTCAGATCTTTAATTCTTCACTTCCCCTCTTCCAAACATCTGGCAACCCAAACTACCCTTCCAGGTGAAGCAATGATTCATGCTTCTGGTGTTAACTCTGTAGCCTCCTCTGAAACAGACTGAGTGATCCACTTAGCAGAGTGCTAATACTCAGCCTGCGGGGACAACCCAGAGCCTCCTGTTGCCTGACACGTTATTTCTCAATCCCGCTCCTATTCTGACTTGGCCGTGACTTCTTCCACTGCAATAGTGAGGTTCAACAGACACTAGAAAAATAACATCTTATCTTTCATCTAGGCAGTTTGCAACCTTCTGGAATGAGCAGTGAAATTTTATAACTTCAGACACACAGCTCTCTCATTGTTCCCCACTATTGGTCTAATGTCTTTTTCCCCAACTCATTTCTTTAAAATACCTTCCAAATGGTCAGTACTCATGCACATTGTCATCTGCTCTGACTTACCCAATTTCCATAAAGTCTTGGTATTACACCTCACTCCTCCCCCTTCCCTCTTCCCCCAATTCTGAGGGAGAGTTCCAAACTCGAGATGTTAACTGGATTCTCTCTCTACAGATGTTGCTTGGCTGACAGAATTCTTCCAACATTTTTGTTCTCTTCTCCACTTATTCCTACTCCCTGCTTGCTGTCTGTCTGATCCACAGAAGGAAGACTCTGCAGGTTACATGTTGGTACATCTGTTACCTCAGAACCCACAGGACCACCTCAGAAGGGAGGGGAGGTGGGGAGATACCGTTACTGTGAGAGGGCAGTAGGAGAAGGGTTGGCAGCAGGATCTCGAGCTGGAGCAATCATTGATTCTGGAATAGTAACACATAGGATCTGCATTAACAATCTAGAGGTATAAATTCAAAACCCACCAATGACAGATGCAGTATTCCAATCCCATTTATTAATTCAATTCCAGGCATAGTGATAAGCACAAAACTGCTGGATTGTGGTAAAAATCCATTTAATTCAATTATTCACTTTAAGGGAGGAACCTGCCACTCTTACCCAGTACTGCCTACACATAACAGGTGGTTGACTACACAGAGGGAAGTAGTCCACAAATTTCTTGGTTGTATCATGGCTGCTCCATTAAAATAGAGAGTTGGCTGAAATGGTTCAAGGTGGTTTCTTACCAATTCCTCCTCATGAGTACCTAATGATGGATAATGAATATTGCCCCAGCTATCAGTATCCAGATTGTGACAAAAAAGCTCATGAAAAGAACAAGAGGGTCATAATAGAAGAAGAGAAGGAAGGGTATTCCTTATTTTTGTGTTTCCTCTGTAGCTCAGGGTTGGAACCAGCAGGAAGCTGTAGTGTGAGATATAAGTCAAACCAAGCCTGTTTCACCTAATTCTGTCCTGGGCGGGTAAGTAAGTAGATCAAGTGAGCAGAACCTCACTTCTGGTAACAACCACCAGCTAACCGCCATCCTTACACACTTCCATTGACAGGCACATTCTCTTACATGCACTTTGTTGGCTGAACGTAAACCATAAGGTCAACCAATAATCAGAACCAATAAGGTATGAGGAGATTAGCTTTTGGATTGGTATGGTGGTATCTCTGATAACCTCATTGCTACTGGCCTTCTTGCTGCCAGACAAGGAAGTGCCTTTACTGCAATGTTGTGGGCTAGGAGCTCCTTGGCCATTAGACACAACCATCCGCATCTGATCTGAAAGGTGATTTCCCACCCCACCAGGAGATAGTTCATCTTCTGACCACGAAATGCATGTTAAGACATGGGGAGGAAGCAGGAAGATGGCATTGAAAGAGGCTCAATCATGAAGAAGTCTCTAAGGGCTGAAGGAAATCTCAGTGTTTCCACAGATGAGAAAATGACAGGTGGACAGGTAGATTTCTGCTCCTTCCTTGGTTTATAGTGGACATCGATGTGTTCCTAACGGACAGACTTAAGGTTCTCAATCCCATCCTGAATTCTCCTTCTCCCCTGTGAGTGGTCCTGTGTCAGGGATTCCCACAGCTCAATGGGAATGTTGCAATCTTTTATGGTCACACATTCCCAGGAGTTGGTGAGGAAGCTTTGATCTGATCCTTGAAACACTGGATCCATCTTCCCAGTAAAACAGAACAGCTAATTTGAAAGTCTGGAGCTGGACATGTGAATGAGGTGACCTCCATTACCTCTTCCATAGCTACATACTTCCTGGAACCATGTTCCTGTCACACAATGGAAGACTTAAATTCAAATAATTAAATAAAAATCTCCTGAAATTAATCGTGCCTATGAAAAATTCTCCAGTGTGATGACAGTCCATCTGATGGGCAGTCATGTGTCATGGTCCGGTCCGTGAAGTCCGCATTCCGGTTCATGGTCCGGTCCGTGGACTCAGGACTCTGGGTCTTCCAGCTGTCCCTCGTTTGGGTGAGTTAATCATAGGCATCTGATTCCCACCTTTGGGCTTGTAATATAAGTAGCCTTGGGGTTGAGTGTGGGCTGCTGGTTTGTCTTGTCAGTCTCCCTTAGGGTAATCTGCTAGTGAAACTGATTGTGATCTCAAGGTCTGGTTGGAGGATCACTGCTCTCATGGAGCCTTGTTGCCAATCATTGGAGTAGTCTTTGTGGTATGGATTTGGCTGTTTCCTGGGCCAGCTGAGTGGCTGTCAGCTGCTCTGAGCTAGGTAGGGATCTGGCTGCTTCTGTAGCCAGTGGAGATTGCTGGTTGTAACTGTGACTTGGAGCAACCCTGAAGCAGAGATAGAACTGTCTGTTGTTCTTTGGTGTTTGTCTCTTCTTGTCCTTGCCTCTGTGGGGTAAGTCAGGCTGTTCTGCTGTTGCCCTGTGGTGGGGTCATGTCTTGTCTTGTCTTGTCCTTGCCTCTGTGGGGTAAGTCAGTCTGTTTTGCCATTGCCCTGTGGGGGGGATATGTCTTGTCTTGTCTTTGCCTCTGTTGGGGAAGTCTGGCTGTTCTGCTGTTACCCAACAGGTGGATGTGTCCCACCTTGGTGTAGAGAGGTTGAGTCCTGGCTTGTCTAAGTATAAATCCAGGCTCTATGTCTATGTACTGACCTGTCTCATGTTGGTGTTGTGTTAACAATGAGCCCTGGCTTTTTGAAGGATAAGTCCTGGCTCTATATTGATGATCAGTTCCTAGTCTGTCTCTCAACTCCAGCCTCTGAGTTATCAGCATCTGCATTTCAAGATGAGGATCCTGCAGCTGAGCTCCGAGCACCCGAGCCCCGGAGGGCCCCGCAGCCGAGCCCCAGTCTCGAGCCCAGCCACGTCCTGTCCTGAAGCCATGTCATATCATTGCCTGGTTCTGGGCTCCGAGCCCGAGGCAAGACCCAGGTTCTGGGTCCTTGTCCAGTCTCAGGCTCGGAGCCGAAGCCTTGTCTCCTAGTCCATGGTCTCTAGACCTGGTCCCGCCTTTCCCTAGCCCAAGTCTACGTTCTTGTCCCTGTTCCTGGTCTGAATCCTGTCACGTCCCTACTCTAGTCAAGTTCTTTTCCTTGTACTTCAGTGTCTGTGTCTCACATTTGGGTCCGTTCCTTCATTCTTCAGTCCTGACGAAGGGTTCCAGCCTGAAATGTTGACTCATCGCTTCTAACTGATGCTGCCCGACCTGCTGACTTCATCCAGCGTACTGAAAGTGTTGCTTTGATCACAGCATCTGCAGATTATTTTGTGTTTTAGCTCTGTTCCCAGGACCCCATTGTGACATCATGACAATGAATAATATGCCATCCTCACAAGGTCTGGCCTGCCTGCTTGTGATTCCAGCCTCAGGCACACCTTCTATAACAGCCCAGTCAGCGTTCAGTTCAAGGGTTATTATGGTTTAGTGAAACTGCTGGAAAGGTGTGTGAGACCTTTAAATCACCCTGAGCAAAACCTTCTCTGTCACTGCCACTGTCACCACACTGCCACCAGCCTGTCATTCCAATACTCCTTGTTGCCAGTCCTTTGTTGTTGTTCCACCTCACCTTCCCCAGCTGGGCTCTGTACAGTACCAGTAGGTGAATCTAAAGCTAGAAGTCATGCTTCTACCCAGATCCAAAGCTGAACCTATCGATTGGGATTGTGGGATGTTTCCCTTACGTCCAGTGTGGATGCAATTCTTGTATATAATTTGTGGGTGTCAGTATATGTGAATGTGAGTGTATGTATGTGATTGCATGTGCTTTTGTGTGAATTTGTGTGAGCACATGGGTGTGTGGATTAGAGAGGGTTTAGAGAACTGAAGAAATGAATTAGAAAGGAGGGGTCATGAAACATTCTTGGCAGGTAAGGAGAGCCCCAGGATACTCTACAAATATTTTGGAAGCAAGAAGGCAGACAGGGAAAGAACGGATCCCCCTGGGGAACACTTGTATCCTCTGACTTCAATCACGTTTTCTTATTTATCCCTGATCAGTCCTACCCTCACCCTGGTCATCTTCCTGCTCTTCACATATGTGAAGAGCATCTTGCGGGTCTCATTAATCCATAAGACAAGTCAATAAATCCATTCAGCCTATCAAGTCTGCTCCACCATTCTATCATGGCTGACTTATTTTCCTCTCAACCCCATTCCCCTGTCTTTCCCCATAACCTTTGATGCCCTATCAAACTCCACTTTAAATATACCCATTTTCTTGGCCTCCACAACTGTCTGTGACAATGAATTCCACAGATTCGCCGTCCTCTGGCTAAAGAAATTCCTCCTCATCACTTTTCTAAAGGCATGTCCTCTATTCTGAGGCTGTGCCCTCTGATCTTAGATTTGCCCACTTTTGGAAGCATCCTCTTCATGTCCACTGTATATAGGCTTTTCAATAAGCAGTATGTGTCAATAAGATCTCTTCATTCTTCTAAACTCCAGCAGGTACAGAACTAGAATCATCAAATGCTCCTTGTATGTTAACCCTTTCATTCCTGGGATCATCCTCGTGAACCTCCTCTGAAACCTCTGCAATGCCAGCACATCCTTTCTTAGATATGGAATCCAAAGCTGCTCAATATTCAAATGTGATTTGTTCAATCCCTTATAATACCTCAGCATTACATCCCTGCTATCATATACAGGTCCTCCAAAAATGAATGTTAACATTACATTTGCTTTCCTTATGGCAGATTAACCTTTAAGGAACCCTACACTAGGACTTCTGAGGCACTTTACACCTCTGACTTCTAAACTCATTCCCCATTGAGAAAATAGTCTACATCTTTATTCCTTCTACCAAAATGCATGACACTACACTTCCCTATACTGTATTCCATCTGCCGCTTCTTTGCCCGATCTCCTAAACTGTCCAAGTCCTTCTGAAAACTCCCTATTTCCTCAATACTGCCTGCCCTTTCATCTATCTTGGCATTGTCTACAAACTTGGCCACAAAGCCATCAATTCTATCATTCAGAACATTTACATATAACATGAGGAGTAGTGAACTCAACACTAACCCCTGCAAAACGTCACTAGTTACTGGCAGCCGATCAAAAGAGGACCTCTTTATTCATACTTTTTTTTTTCCTCCCAGTAGCCAATCTTCTATCCATGCTTGTAACTTTCCTGAAATACCATGGGCTTTTGTCTTGTTAAGCAGCCTCATGTTAGGCACATTGTCAAAGGCCTTCATAAAATCCATGTAAACAACATCCACTGATTGTTCTTTGTCTATTTTACCTGTTATTTCCTCAAAGAATTTCAACAGATTTGTCAGGCAAGATTCCCCCTTAAGGAAAACATCCAAGTACCCTGAAACCTCATCCGTAGTAATGGACTCCAACATCTTCCCAACCACTGAAGTCAGACTAACTAGCCTATAATTATCTTTTTCTGCCTCCCCCCGCCCCCCCCCACCCCCCCCACTTCTTAAAGAGTGGAGTGACATGTGTGATACTCCAGTCCTCTGGTCCAGAAGCTAGTGATCCTTGAGAGATCATTAATAATGGCTCCACAATCTCTTCAGCTACTTCTTTCAGAATCTTTAGTGTAGTCCGTCTGTCAAAATGACTTGCCTACCTTAAGACATTTCAGCTTCCCAAGCACCTTCTCTTTAGTAATAGCAACTATACTTGTTCTTGTCCCATGACACTATTGAATTTCTGCTATACAGCTTTTATCTTCCATAGTGAAGACTGAGGCAGAATACTTATTCAGTTCATCCACCATTTCTTTCTCTCATTACTACCTCTCCAGTGTTGTTTTCCAGTGGTCCAATATTCACTCTTGTCTCTCCTTTACTGTTCATATATCTGATAAAAAATTGATATACTCTTTTATATTTTTAGATATATCAAGTGTAGGCAAGATGGCAGCTAAGGCAGTGGAATGCTCCTCCTGTGAGATGTGGGATTTCAGGATACCTAACAGTATCCCTGATAACTACATCTACAGGAAGTCAAGGAACTGGAGCTGGATGTACTCAGGATCACCTGGGAGTCTGAAGACCTCACAGATGAGACTTTTCCTGAGGTGGTCACACCCAGAGGGCAAGTTTCAGATAATAGATGGGTGACCACCGGAAGTAAGGGGAGTAAGCAGTGGTTCTCCTGTGGCCATTCCCCTCAGCACCAGTATAACCCTTTGGATACTGCTGGGGGGATGACCTATCAGGACACAGCAGTACGAGCCAGGCCAGCTCTGAGGATCAGCAGGGTGGGGTAAAGTCATGCAGAGGGATAGCGATAGGACACTAAGTATTGGGGTACGGAAAGGAGATTCTCCGGCTGTAAAAGAAATGCCAGGATGATGTGTTGCCTCCCAGGTAGTCAGTCATAGTCATACTTTATTGAGCCCGGGGGAAACTGGTTTTTGTTACAATTGCACCATAAATAATAAATAGTAATAAAACCATAAATAGTTAAATAGTAATATGTAAAATATACCAGTAACTTGTGAAATAAGTCCAGGACCAGCCTATTGGCTCAGGGTGTCTGACCCTATAAGGGAGGAGTTGTAAAGTTTGATGGCCACAGGCAGGAATGACTTCCTATGACGCTCTGTGTTGCATCTCGGTGGAATGAGTCTCTGGCTGAATGCACTCCTGTGCCCACCCAGTACATTATGTAGTGGATGGGAAACATTGACCAAGATGGCATGCAACTTAGACAGCATCCTCTTTTCAGACACCGCCGTGAGAGAGTCCAGTTCCATCCCCACAACATCACTGGCCTTACGGATGAGTTTGTTGATTCTGTTGGTGTCTGCTACCCTCAGCCTGCTGCCCCAGCACACAACAGCAAACATGATAGCACTGGCCACCACAGACTCATAGAACATCCTCAGCATCGTCCGGCAGATGTTAAAGGTCCTCAGTCTCCTCAGGAAATAGAGATGGCTCTGACCCTTCTTGTAGACAACCTCAGTGTTCTTTGACCAGTCCAATTTATTGTCAATTGGTATCCCCAGGTATTTGTAATCCTCCACCATGTCCACATTGACCCCCTGGATGGAAACAGGGGTCACCGGTACCAGGGTCAAGGAAGTCTCAGAGCGGCTGCCGCGTATTCTCAAGTGGGAGGGTGAGCAACCAGAGGTTGTGGTGCACATTGGCACCTATGACATTGGTAGGAAGGGGAAAGAAGTCCAGTACAGCGAGTATAGGGAGTTAAGGAAAGGCTGAGAAGCAGAACCTCCAAGTAATCTCTGGATTACTGACAATGCCACATGCTAGTCAAGGCAGGAATAGCATGACAGTATAGATGAATGAGTGGCTGAGGAAGTGGTGCACAGGTCAGATTTCAGATTTCTGGATCATTGGGATCTCTTCTAGGGAAGGTATGACCTCTACAAAAAGGGTGGGTTACACCTAAACTCAATGGGGACCAATATTTTTGTGGGAAGGTTTGCTAGAGTTATTTGGGAGGGTTTAAATTAATTTGGTAGGTGGATGGTAGGTGATAAGGCTGAGGACGGAGCAGTTGTTATACAGGTCATTTAGGTGTGTGCTGAGACTGTGAGGAAGGACAGGCAGATAGGGCAAAATTGCAGTTAGTAGGTTGAGTTGAAGTGTAACATGGCAAAATCAGAGGGTGATGAATACAGGACTGAAGGTGTTATATTTGAATGCACGCAGTATACAAAATAAGGTAGCTGTCTTTGTAGCACAGTTAGAAATTGGCATGTATGACTGTGGCCATCACTGAGTCGTGCTGAAAGAATGTAATAATTGGGAGCTTAACATCCAAGGATACACATTATATCGAAAGGACAGGCAGGTGAGCAGAGGGGGTGGGATGGCTCTGTCGGTAATGAATGAAAGCAAATCCTTAGGAAGAGGTGAATCATTCGAAAGATGTAGAATCGTTGTGGGTAGAGTTAAGAAACTGCAGAAGTAAAAAGTTAAATAAAGGCCTCTGAACAGTAGCCAGAGATGGGATACAATTACAGTAAGAGATAGAAAAGTCATGTAAAAAGGGCAATGTTACAATAGTCAAGGGGGATTTCAATATGGAGATAGACTGGGAAAATCAACTTGGTGCTAGACCCTAAGAGATGACATTTGTAGAATGCCTATGAAATAACTTTATAGAGTAGCTTGTGATTGAGCCCATCAGGGGAAAGACAATTTTAGATTAGATGTTGTGTAATGGACCAGATTTGTTTAGGGAGCTTAAGGTAAAGGAGCCCTTAGGAGACAGTGATCATAATTTGATGGAATTCACCCTGCAGTTTGAGAAGGAGTAGATGAAATCAGGTGTATCAATATTGCAGTGGAATAAAGGGAATTACAGAGGCATGAGAGAGGGGCTGGCCCAAAATTTGATTGGAAGGGGACACTATCAAGGATAACAGCAGAACAGAAATGGCTGAAGATTCTGGGAACACAACAGGAGTTCTGCAGATGCTGGAAATTCAAGCAACACACATCAAAGTTGCTGGTGAACGCAGCAGGCCAGGCAGCATCTCTAGGAAGAGGTACAGTCGACATTTCAGGCCGAGACCCTTTGTCAGGACTAACTGAAGGAAGAGTTAGTAAGAGATTTGAAAGTGGGAGGGGGAGATCCAAAATAATAGGAGAAGACAGGAGTGGGAGGGATGGAGCCAAGAGCTGCACAGGTGATTGGCAAAGGGGATACCAGAGGATCATGGGACAGGAGGTCCGGGGAGAAAGACAAGGGGGCGGGGGACCCAGAGGATGGGCAAGGGGTATAGTCAAAGGGACAGAGGGAGAAAAAGGAGAGTGAGAAAGAATGTGTGTATAAAAATAAATCACAGATGGGGTATGAGGGGGAGGTGGGGCATTAGCGGAAGTTAGAGAAGTTGATGTTCATGCCATCAGGTTGGAGGCTACCCAGACGGAATATAAGGTGTTGTTCCTCCAATCTGATTGTGACTTCATCTTGACAGTAGAGGAGGCTGTGGATAGACATGTCGGAATGGGATGTGGAATTAAAATGTGTGGCCACTGGGAGATCCTGTTTTCTCTGGCGGACAGAGCGTAGGTGTTCAGCAAAGCGGTCTCCCAGTCTGCGTTGGGTCTCGCCAATATATAGAAGGCCACATCGGGAGCACCGGATGCAGTATATCACCCCAGCCGACTCACAGGTGAAGTGTCGCCTCACCTGGAAAGACTGTTTGGGGCCCTGAATGGTGGTAAGGGAGGAAGTGTAGGGGCATGTGTAGCACTTGTTCTGCTTACAAGGATAAGTGCCAGGAGGGAGATCAGTGGGGAGGGATGGGGGGGGGACAAATGGACAAGGGAATTGCGTAGGGAGCGATCCCTGCGGAATGCAGAGAGAGGGGGGGAGGGAAAGATGTGCTTAGTGGTGGGATCCCGTTGGAGGTGGCGGAAGTTACGGAGAATAATATGTTGGACCCGGAGGCTGGTGGGGTGGTAGGTGAGGACCAGGGTAATCCTATTCCTAGTGGGTGGCAGGAGGATGGAGTGAGAGCAGATGTGTGTGAAATGGGGGAGATGCGTTTGAGAGCAGAGTTGATAGTGGAGGAAGGGAAGCCCCTTTCTTTAAAAAAGGAGGACATCTCCCTCATCCTGGAATGAAAAGCCTCATCCTGAGAGCAGATGCAGTGGAAACGGAGGAATTGCGAGAAGGGGATGGCATTTTTGCAAGAGACAGGGTGAGAAGAGGAATAGTCCAGGTAGATGTGAGAGTCTGTAGGCTTGTAGTAGACATCAGTAGATGTCTCCAGAGATAGACAGAAAGATCTAGAAAGGGGAGGGAGGTGTGGGAAATGGACCAGGTAAACTTGAGGGCAGGGTGAAAGTTGGAGGCAAAGTTAATAAAGTCAACGAGCTCTGCATGCGTGCAGGAAGCAGCGCCAATGCAGTCGTCGATGTAGCGAAGGAACAGCGGGGGACTGATACCAGAATAGGCACGGAACATAGATTGTTCCACAAAGCCAACAAAAAGGCATTGGCAGGTGGACTATGATACTGAAAAAGATAGCTGAAGAGATTGGGGAGGCATTAGCAATGGTTTTTCAAGAATCACTCGATACTGGAATGGTTCTGGTAGACTGGAAAATTTCATATCAATCCACTCTTTAAAAAGGGAAGGAGGCAAAAGAAAGGAAATTACAGTATAGGATAGTTAGCCTGAAAATGTTCCAAAGATGTTGGAGACCATTATAAAGGATGAGGTTTTGGGGTACTTGGAGGCGCTTGATAAAGTAGGCCAAAGAAGAAATGGCTTCCCTTAAAGGGAAATCGTGTCTGACAAATCTGTTGGAATTGTTTGAGGAAGTCACAGGCAGAAGACAAAGAAAATCAGTGGATGTTGTTACTTGGATTTTCAGAAGGCCTTTGACAGATGCTGGAGATGTAGAAAAGGGGGACAAAAATGGCAGACAAACTTAATAATTATTTTGAGTCATTCTGCACTGTAGAAGACACTAGTAGTATTCCAGAAATTTGAGAGTATCGGGGGCAGAAATGAATCTAGTTGCAATTACTAAGGAGTAGGTGCTCGGGAAGCTGAAAGGTTTGAAGGTAAATAAGTCACCTGGTTCAGGTGAACTAGACCCCAGGGTTCTGAAAGAGTTAGCTGAAGAGATTGTGGAGGCAATAGTAATGATCTTTCAAGAAATCACTGGATCCTGGAATGATTCCAGACCAATGGAAAATTGCAAATGTCATTACTGTCATAAGGAGGGCGTCGGGAGTGGACCCAAATGCAAGACACAGACGCTGAAGTACTAGGAACAGGACTAGGTTTAGCCGGATAACAAGGTGAGTACAGAAGAAACGACGCTGGACATTGACACAGGCCCTGGACGAGACTAGGATTCAGGGTCTAAGCTAGGACTTGGACTAGAAACACGGGACTCAGACAGGGAACTAAGAATGAGGAGCCTGGACGAGGAACACGGAACTCTGGAACCAGAGCCTGAACAAGGACCCAGAACCTGGGTCTTGGTTGAGAATTGGAACCTGGGTCTTGACTAGGAACCGGAACACTGGTCTAGGCTAGGACTCGGGACTAGGATCTTGGCAAGGACAGAACATGGCTACAGGACAGGACGAGGTACTCTAGCACCGGGCTGGGCGAGGAACCCCTGGGCTGGGCAAGGCACCAGAACTAGATGAAGACACGAAGCTCAGATTTGGACAGGGCTGGAACACAGCGCCTGGACTTGGTCTTGAAACACAGGATGCTCAGAGCCTTGGACGTGGACTGGACGCTCAGAGCCTTGGACATGGACTGGACAAGCTACTCCAGGGCAGGATGAGTCTCTTGGACTAGGCTTGGCTCGGCTCTTGGACTCAGCTTGGTGAGGCTCTTGGGTACAGAGCCGGGACTCCTCCTTGGAGTGTAGGGCCGGGACCCTTTCTAGGACTGCTGAGGGACTCCTGGACTGGATGAGAACACAAAGCCTTGACTCGGACAGGACAGGGACACGGCGCCTGGAACTTCGAACACAGAGCCGGGACCCCTCCTTGGGAACAGGACTTGGGTCCGGGGCTTTACACAAATTCAGGACCCCTTCTTGGGAACAGGACCTAGGGCCGGGACTCTTCTTTGACACAGACACTAAACACAGGGACACAAAGAGATAGTTCCAAACTCAATGATAGATGGTTCCTTGTATTGGTGTGGCAAGGCTCTGGTCTCACTCCAGCAGTTGAACTTGATGGGGATTCAGGCAAGGCTTTAGAAGGAAGGGGAAGGGAACAGTCCAGCAGGGAATCCTTGGTTTGAGAGGTATTTATGTGCCAACCCAAAACAAGAATCAGATGCCTGAATTAAGGCACCCAGTGGAACTGGGGAAAACAGGGAAAATCCAGAATACGGATCGATGGACTGGACCGTGAACCAGAATACAGATTTTACAGACCGGACCATGACTATTACATTGTTTAAGAAGGGAGAGAGGCAAAAGAAAGGAAATTATCAGTCAGTTAGCCTGACTTCAGTGGTTGAGAAGTTGTTGTAATTGATTGTTAATGAGGTTTTGGGATACTTGAAGGCACATGATATACTAGGCCAAAGTCAGCATGATTTCCTGAAGGGGAAATCTTGCCTGACAAATCTGTTGGAATTTTTTGAGGAAATAACAAGCAGGATAGACAAAGGACGTTGAAGCAACACACACAAAATAATGGAGGAACTCAGCAGACCAGGGAGAATCTATGGAAAAGAGGAGTTATTGTTTTGGGCCAAGACCCTTCATGATAAGCAGTTTTGGGTTCCTGATCTAAGAAAAGATGTACTAGCATCGGGGAAGGTCCAGAGGAGTTTCACGAGAATCATTTGGGGAATGAAATGATTAACATATGGGTGTTTGATGGCCCTGGGCCTGTACACGCTGGAGCTTAGAAAAATGAGGAAGGATCTCATTGAAACCTATTAAATATTGAAGGACTTAGATACAGTGGATGTGGAGAGGATGCTTCATATAGTAGGTGAGTCTTGGTCTAAAGAGCAGAATAGAGGACATCAATTTAGAACAGAGATGAGAAGTAATTTCTTTAGCCAAAGGGTAGTGATCTGTGGAATTCCTTGCCAAGGACAGCTGTGGAGGTCAAGTCCCTGAATATATTTAAAGCAGAGATTGATAGGGCCTTGATTAGTCAGGGCATCAAAGGTCACAGAGATGTGGCAGGAGAATGGGATTAGAGTGATAACAAATCAGTCATGATAGAATGGTGGAGCAGACACGATGGCCAAATGGTCTAATAGCCCTATGTCTTATGGCTCTTATAGTTTCAGTGACTAGCTTATTTTCACATTTAATCTTTGCTCTCCTTATGGATTTTTTAGCCTCCTTCTGTTGGTTTTAAAAGTTACCCAATCCTCTAGCTTCCCATTAATTTTTGCTATACTTTTTTCCCTCTCTTGCTTTTATTCTGTCTTTGACCTCCCTTATCAGCCATGGTTAGCCCTCATTCTCCCTATAGAATGCTGCTTCGCAGGGATGAACCAATGCTGCATCTTCTGAATTACACTCAAAGTCCAGCCTTTACTGCCCTACCATCGTACCTGCTAGTGTCCCCCTTCCATTCAACTTTGGTCTTCTCCTCTCTGATGCCTCTGTAGTTTCCTTTACTCCACTGTAATTCCAATACATTCAGGGTGAATTCTATGTTCACCAACGCAAGAGATTCTGCAGATTGACACACAAAATGCTAGAGGAACGCAGCAGGTTAGGCAACATTAATGGAAATGAATAAAGAGCCTGCAAATCAAACACAAAAGATATTGCAAATGCTAGAAATCCAGAGTAACTCGCACAAAATTCTTGAGAAAATAAGCAGGTCAGGTTCATCAAGGGTTTTGGCCTGAAACGTTGACTCTTAATTCCTTTCCATAGATGCCCTCTGACCTGCTGAGTTCCTCCAGCAGTTTGTGGATATAATGCTCACTGCCTCTTAAATGCTCCTTTATCTAATCAAATCTGGTTCATTGAACAATATCCAGTCCAGAATTGCCTTTTCCCAAATGAACTCAAGCACAAGCTGCTCTAAAAAGCCATCTCCTAGACATTCTAGAAATTCCAGCACCAACATGATTTTCCCAACCAACTTGCATATTCAAATCCCTCATGACCATCATAACATTGTCCTTTTTATATACCTTTTCTATCTTCCTTTGTAATTTGCACACCACATCCCGGCTACTGCTCGGATGTCTGTATATACTTCCCATCAGGGTTTTATTTTATCCTTGCAGTTTCTTAAGATCATCCATATAATCTTATTCTCCAAGGTCTTATCTTGTCACCTAGCTTTCTGAAGTCCATTCTTCAGTACCTTCCTGGCCACTTTATAACTCACCAGATCCCTGTTTGATCTTTGCTTCATAAACCTAACTTCCTTCTTTCTCTTGACTAGATGTTCCACATCTCTTGTCAACCATGGTTACTTCATGATCCTTTCCCTGCCTCAAAGGGACAAGCCTATCTAGAACCTCATGAAAGTGCTCCCTAAAAAACCACATTTCTGTTGAGCATTTCCCTGAGTACATCTGTTTCTAACTCAGTGTCATAATTAAACATATTTCCATACTGTCTGCTCCTATCCCTGCCTAAGGCTATGGTAAAGGTCATGGAGTTGTGTTTTCCATCCCCAATACACTCACTCACTGAGAGATCTGTCACCTAACCAGCTTCATTGCCTAGCTTTTTACAAAGAGCTGTTGATATTAAGAACTTACAGGCAGAAGAGGTGGTAGAGTCAGATATCATCACTATGTTTAAGACACAATCAGACAGTTCAGTAGAGAAGTTATAGAAAGATATGGGTTCAATGTGGACAAATAGGATTAATACAGATGGGTAAAAAGTTAGCATGGAAATGCTGCACTGAAGGTTCCTGTACTGGGGGAAGGTCATGCTAGCACAATTGTATTACAGCTTGGGTTGTCAGAGTTCAGGTTTCATTTCCGACAATATCTGTCAGAAGTTTGTATATCCATTTTGAGTGTGTCTGGGTTTCCTCCCATATTCCTGTTAGCAGGCTAATTGGTCATTGTGAATTGTCCTATGATTATGATAGAGTTGAATATGTGGGTTGCTGGGGGGCCTGTTCTGCACTATCTCTGAATAAATAAGGTCTGTCGTTTAACTGGAGAGTGTGTTTCCTGGCCAGCACAGAGCTGGAATTACTCTCACCTTGCAGCTGCTCAGGGCCCTCTACTGAGATTCAGAAGCATATCCAGTGAGTCTGACGCGAGTCACGATGGAGTGCCGTACTGTGACCTGTCCTTGGGTGGGTGGACAGAGGGTATTGTCCATCAACTGATATCGTGGTCATTGTCACTCTGAGTTTCACACATTACAGAGTGACTAGTCTTCTGAATTTCCCTTCATGGCTGTTCATGGTTTTGAAACTAGTGCTGGTACACCAGGACACTGTGCACGTGCCTGTCACCGGTACACCGGGACACTGTGCACGTGCCCATCACCTTCTATCTGCGAGGGAAGGTAATCACTGAGGGCACCCACTGAGGTTCCAGGTAGTTATGTGTACGGTCAAGTGTACACACGGGCCAATGTGAAGGTACATACCTATGGAAGTCTACACACAGCTGGATCTACACACTTACAGATGTTTATGTCCATGTGAGTGTAACATTTCCTGGGATGGCAGCTGGTAAGGCTCAGCTGTTACACAGAAGCTGGCCAATGACTGTATAACTTCATTGTGGTCTCATAAATATAGATAAAACTCTGGCAGGTGACACTGGCAAGTACGGAGGAAGAACTACAAAACTTAATTGATATAATTATTGAAGAAAGACCCATTTTTACACTATCTATCAACTGCAAAAAGACAGAATGTGTGGTGATATCCAAAAAGAAGGAGAATCCTATCTGCAGGCTGATAATAAACAGGGCAGACATAAAACAATTACAGAACTTCTGCTACTTAGGAAGCTGGGTGAGATCAGATGACAGGTCTGACATGGACATCAAAAGAAGAATAGGGATGGCAAAAGACACCTTTACGAGAATGAAGAGTATACTGACCAATACTAAACTAGGCATGACAACCTGCCTCAAAGTACTGAAATGTTACATTTATCCAGTTATGTTATATGGCTCAGAATGTTGGACAATATCTAGTAACATGAGGAAATGAATTGTAGCAGCAGAAATGCGGTTTTTGAGGAGGATGCAAAGAATATCACGGATGAAACAAATATCTAACGAGGATGTCATGAACAGAGCAAACACAAAAACAGAAATAATATATGAGATCATGAAAAGGCAATATAACTTCATTGAACATGTGATTAGGAAAGAGGAGTTAGAATGCATGGTAATTATGGGAAAGTGAAGGGAAGAAAGCAAGAGGAAGACAAAGACAAATGATGATGGAGACAGCAGCCAGAGAACTGGAAATGAATACCAATGAACTGATCCACTTGACCTGAAACAGGAGTGTGTGTGGGCCATGGCAGTCAAAGCTCAAACTGGGCATAGCACCTGATGATGATGATGTATGTCTCATGCTAGTTCCCATTGGGGAGGGAGAGAGAGAGATGGATGGATGGGGGTGGGGGGGGATACCAAGTTACATCTGGCACTCACCTGCTATTATAATCAGAATTGGCATTGCTTTATTATTGTCACCTGCACCAAGATACACTAGTTTTGCTAGCTATCTATACAAATCATTTCAAAACTTAGGTTTATTGAGGTGGAATACGGGGGAAACTAATACTAGAGTGCAGGGTCATGATGAGATAGATTCTGAGGTCAAGAGCCCATCTTTAATGTACAGGAGATCCATTCAAGAATCTTCTAACAGTGTGGTTGCTGCCCTTGGCTCTGGTGGTAAGTGCTTTCAGGGTTTTTTAACTCCCACCTGATGGGGGAGGGGGAGAAGAAAGAATGTCCAGGGTGGGTGGGGTCTTTGGGATCTGATTATGTTGGCTGCTTTACCGGGGCAGCGAGAAGTATAGACAGAGTCCATGGAGGGGAGGCTGCTTTTGTTGACTAGTTGATTGGAATACTTGAAATAGTTCTGCAGGAAATGTTATTGAATGATTTCTAGCCATATGGCATGTTTGCAGCTGGCTAAAGGTTACAGTCCCTCAGAGGATGACCTGCTTCTCACCTGCTCATCTTATGTTCGTGTGTGCGAGATAGAAGTTAATTACAGATGGTTTGCTCTGCGCCATGGAGTTCAGTTATAGGAACGAATCACAAAGACTGGAGACAGTTCCATGGCAACCCCATCCCACACCTCCATCCCACACCCCCACCCCACACCCTCATCCTACACCTCACACCCCACACCCCACACTCCCATCCCACATCTCACACTCCCACCTCACACCCTTGTCCCACACCCCATACCCCCATCCCACTCCCCACACCCCACTCCCCACACCCCACGCACACCCTCACACCCCACACCCCATAACCCCACACCTCATACCCCCACACCCCACATCCCCACATCCACACCCCCATCCCCATCCCACACCCCCACCCAACACCCCATAACCCCACACCCCACACCTCACACCCTCACACCCCATAACCCCCCACCTCACTCCCACACCTCACACCCCACTCCTCGCACCCCACAACCCGCATCCCACAACCCGCATCCCACACCCCACACCCCCACACCTCACCTCACCCCACACCCCACACCTCACACCTCACACCCCCATCCCACACCCCACACCCCCACCCCACACCCCACACCCCACACCCCACACCCCACACCCCCACCCCACACCCCACACCCCCTCCCCACACCCCACACCCCACACCCACACCCCACACCCCACACCTCACACCTCACACCTCACACCCCACACCCCCACACCTCACCTCACCCCACACCCCACACCTCACACCTCACACCCCCATCCCACACCCCACACCCCCACCCCACACCCCACACCCCACAACTCCACACCCCACACCCCACACCCCCATCCCACACCTCACACCCCCACCTCACACCTCACACCCCACACCCCACACCCCACACCCCACAACTCCACACCCCACACCCCACACCCCACACCCCACACCCCCATGAACTCTATCAAAGGTGTGTGTTACAAGGTCATGGACAGCCTGCAATAATTTGGTGCTTTTCGTACCCTGTGGACAAAGTGACGTGTTCCCAAGTAAGGGAAGCTCATGTGAAGTGCAGCCACAGTTATCATGCAGGAAACATGTCCCTCAACCTTTTCACAGTAAAATCAACAAATAAGATGGACTCTCACAATCTTCCTTGCAATTTATTGTCTGTCTGCATCACGTTCTCTTTGACTGTCACCATACTGTACATTCTGTATTCTATTTCCCTGTGCACTGTCTCAATGTACTTTCCGCTTTGAGATGATCTGTATGGATGGCTCGCAAGTGAGCCAGAGAAAAACTGGAGATATTCAGAATGTCTGACAGTATCTTTGGGGAGAGCAGCAATTCAGGTCAGTAACTGTCAAAATTTTCAATTGATTAGTCATCAACCTGAAATATTTTAGTAATTTCAGTCTCAATGAACAGCTGGAAGAGGTTGGGTAGGAATAACCAGCAGGCTAATCAGCAGACTAAGAATGAAATCATGTTAATGATCAGGCAATAGAACAAGAGGGAAGGAGCCAATACATTTATGGAGGGAATTAAGAATGTGAGCAAGATTTGAGGCTCTGTTCAGAGTTATGTATCTAACCTGAGGAGAGGCACCTGTAAGCAGATACCATGCACAAACATGGCAATTAGACAAGCATGCAGTACAGTTTTAATGTGGAGATTGATTGTGATGTGTTTGGCTGAAACACAGTAAAATTCAAGATAGTTTTCTGCAATATTACACCCAAGAACCATATTTGGTTCACAGCTGTATTGTGTGTGATTGTCTTCAATGTTATGTTTAGGAGGAAGAAATGTCAAACAATTTCCAAAATTCTCCATCTGCAGATAACTAATTTCCATGTGTCAATCAAAGACCTGTCCACAATAATTTGAGCGTCTGTTATTGTATAAAATGATTGTAGGTCCACAGAATTATACAATGCAGGACAATTTAAATCTCGAAGAGGCAAGAGCAGTACTTGACAAACATAACCATCCACAGTTGATTGAACGGTACACAGAATCCAGGCTATGAGCAGGCAGAGGAGATTCACTGTCCATCCCCTTTGCTCCACTCATCCTCTCCCCCACTTTCTCTGCCATGTACACTAACTTGTTTTCTCTCTTTCTCAGTTTTGATGAAAGGTCTTTGACCTAAAATGTTAATTGTTTTTAATTGCATGGATGTTGGTTAACTAGCTGGGTTCTTCCAGCATTTGGTTTCCATTTCCAGCATCTGCAGTTTCAGATGCTTTCAGGTGATATTGGGAAATGTCAGATATAAAATGATTGCATTATGTTGGTCTTCACAAAAGAGGAAGATGGCTTGAGAAAGCTAGTATTAAATCAGATTTACATACAGTTCCTTCCCTCATTAAAACAACCTGACTAATTATTGTTCAGTCTATCTTAGAGGACAATGCCACAGTCAGCACCTGGTCATCAGTAATCTACCAAACACACACCAAAGAGCTAAGCGTCACAGCAGTACTCAGAGAGGACACACCAGAGGCCTCATCCACAGAGGCAATTTTGGGTGGAGCTCTGAAATAAGAAAGATGAAATTATGCTAATAGGATTACACTCTAGTCCCCCTAATAACAACCCAGAGGTGGAAGAACAGACATGTAGACACCTGGAAAGGTGCAGAAACAACAGGATTGTCATAGCAGGAAACTTTAACTTCCCCAGTATTAATTGGAACTTGCTTAATACAAGAGCCTTAAGAAGGGGCAAAATTCCTTCAGTGCATCCAAGAAGGGTTCTTGAAACAGTACATGGAGAGTCCATCTAGAGGAGAGAACATGCTGGACCTGGTTTTGGGAAATGAACCAGGATAGCTGACAGTCCTGAATCTGGGTGAACATTTTGGCCACGATTCATTATGTTTTAAGAATGTTATCAATAAGGATAAAGTCCAATCTTATGGGAAGCTACTGAACTGGTGGAGGGCAAATTGTGTCAGAATAAGATGTGAGCAAAGGTGTGCTGATGGGAGCAGCTGCAGTTGGACAAGTCTGTGTCTGACATGTGGGAATTGTTTAAAGATCATCTGATCAGAGTTCAAGATCGGCGTGTTCTAGTAAGGATGGTAAGGTACGAGAACTTTGGATGACCCGAGAGGTTCTAAATTTAGTCAAAAGGTGAAAGGAAGCAAATGTAAGGCATCGAAAACTAAATTCAGCTTGACCTTGTGGAATATAAAGACAGCTGTAAAGTGCTTAAGCAGGTAATTAAGAAGTCTAAAAGGGGGCATAAATTATCCTTAGTGAGCAGAATCAAGGAGAATCCTAAGCATTTTATAGTTATGTCAAGAAAAAGGGGAAAACTAGGGAGAGGGTAAAGGAAGGAATTTATGCTTCGAGTTGGAACAAGTGGCAAGTGAGTACTTTGTGTTGTTATTTACCAAAGAGAAGGATTTGAAGGATATTGAAGCCAGAACTGGGCATGCTAATGTGCTGAGACGTTCTGAGATTAAGGAGGAGGAAGTGCTAAGTCTTCAGAAAGGCATGAAGAGGATAAGTCCTCAGAGTCTGATGGCCAATATTCCAAAATATTGAAAGAAGGAGGTGAGGAGATTGCTGGGGTTTTGACAATGATCCTTGTTTCTTCACTAACAATGTCAGAGCTTGTTTGAAACAGGCCGTCACCAGGATTGTTTCCAGTTATGTATCATGGCTTGCATGCCTTCATGGTGACAGATGAGGTTCTGTGGTCAGATGAAGTTATACAGCATGTTCCACAATCCATCATGATTAATGACATCAAAGGTTTTAATGAGTCTGGAAGAGATAAGGTATGGTGGCCGGTGCTCCCTACATTTTCCTTGGCATTGTTGTGGGGTGATTTAGGGAGCAGCCTTTTGACAAATGGGAGCTGATAAAGATCCTGGCAAGGTCTTTCCCTGTAGCTGACAGCAAAGAGATCACTCTGTAATTACTGCAGTTGGACATCTTTTTTGCAGAGTATCATTAAGTACCTCATTAAATATGTTAAAGACAAAGATATATTTTTGCAAAGCAAAGGAATTAAGGGTTATGGGGAACACACACCCACACACCCAGCCCCTGCCCTCTGCTTCCCTCCTTGCCTCTCCAACGCCTTTTCACCAGTTCCCTAGCCCAGACACATACCAAGTCTGGCAATCCTGTTTCCCGTTGCACCCTCAACTCATGCTCTTGAAACCCTAACCATACTCCCCATTCATGTTTTAATGTAAGATTTCAATGTTAGTAAATGCCTTCTATTTTTACCAAAGTTGTTTGGAACGGTGTAATGACTGTAATAGTGGAAATGATCATTGATTGTAAATGATCAATGATCATTGAGGTGCCAAGGTCAGGTTCAGTAATTTATCATAAAGACCACTTTAAATTTGGCCTTAGAACCAGAGGACTGGTGTACAAAGGGTTTGAATTTATGGCAGACATATACAAAGACCACATCTGCTGCACTCAAAACAGTTCTGGGCATCACATCTTACAAAAATATATTAGCTTTGGAAGGGGCAAAGCATGTAGTTGCCAGAACAAAGAAAGATTGTACAAACTAAAGCTATGTTCTTTGGATTTTAGAAAGTGAAGTAGGTGTGATTAAACTAACATTTATAAGATATTATGACGAACCAATGAAGATGTGGAATCTATAATGAAGGATGAGATAACGGAACAGCTTCGAAACAGTAATAGGATTGGACAGATTCAGCATGGATTCAAAAAAGAAGAGCACATTTGACTGAAAAAGATTGGTGAAGTGAATCAGTGGATATAGCGTATTTAGGATTTTACAAGGCATTTGGAAGATTAGACTTCATGGAGCTGCGGTAATGTGTTGTCAGATTGAGAAATGATTGTCAAACAGAAAGCAAAGAGTGGTCTGAGAGTGGAAAACAAAGTAAAGGGATGGTTCTCAGATTGTCCGGATGTGACCATCTGTTGCTCACAATCTTGATCAATTTATCTGAAATGACCCAATGCAATTGTTTTCAAATTTGTTGATAAGACAAACTAGGTGGTCTCCTTTTCAAAATGATATCATTGTCATTAAGGGCGAACATACAGTGGATTCACCTGACTTGTACCAGGGTTGGTAGACTCATGGAGTCATAGAAAAGAACAGAACAGGAAAAGGCTCTTTGGCCCATCTAGTCCATGCTGAACAATTTAATCTGCCTACTCCCATCAACCTGCAGCTGGATCATATCTCTCCATACCTCTACCATCCATGTACCTGTCCAAGCTTCTCTTAAATGCTGGAATCAAGCTCTCATGCTCCACTTGCACTGGAAACTTGTTCCTCATTCTCAAGACCCTCTGAGTGAAGAAGCTTCCCCTCATGTTCCCCTTAAACTTTTCACCTTTCACCCATAACACATGACTTCCAGTTGTGGTACCACTCGGCCTCAGCAGAAAAAGCCTGCTTGCATTTACCCTATCTATACCCCTCATAATGTTGTATGCCTCTCTCAAATCTCCCCTCAATCTCCTATATTGCAAGGAATAAAGTCCTAACCTTTTCGACCTTTCCTTATAACTCAGGCCCTGCAATCTGGTAACGTCCTTGTAAGGTTACTCTGTATTTGATGAACTTTATTACCACCTGTCCCGTGGCCAGGACTGCACACAACACTCCAAATTAGACCTCACCGATGTCTTAAACAACTTCAGCATAACATCCCATCTCCTGTACTCAATACTTCGATTTATGAAGGCCAATGTACTAAAGGATTTCTTTATGATCCTATCTACCTGTGACACCACTTTCAATGAATTACGTACCTGTATTCCCAGATTCTTTTGTTCTACTGCACTCCTCAGCGCCTTATCATTCACTGTGTGAGACCTACCCTGGTTTGTCCTGCCGAAGGGCAACACCTGGCACTTGTCTGCATTAAATGCCATCTGCCATTTTTCAGCCCACTTTCCAGCTGGTCCAGGCCCCCCTGCAAGCTCTGAAAGTCTTCCTCACTGTCCACTACGCCCCCAATCTTGGTGTCATCCACAAATTTACTGATCCGCTTAACCCCATTATCATCCAGATCAGTGATATAGATGACAAACAACAACAGACCCAGTACTGATCCCTGTGGCACTCCACTAATCACAGGCCTCCAGTCAGAGAGACAGCTATATACCTCCACTCTCTGCTTCTCCCACAAAGCCAATGTCCAATCCAGTTTATTACCTTATCTTGAATGCCAAGTGACTAAACCTTCTTGACCAACCTCCCATGTGGGACTTTGTTAAATGCCTTACCAGTAGACAACATCCACTGTCTTGGCTTCAGCAACTTTCCTGTTAACTTCTTCGAAATACACTGAAAGATTGATTAGACATAACCTAACACACACAAAGTCATGCTGACTATTCTTAACCAGTCCATGTCTATCCAAATACTCATATATGCGGTCCCTTAGAATACCTTCTGACAACTTTCCCACTAGTGATGTCAAGCTCACTGGCCATATTTTCCTGCTTTACTTTTGTGTCTTCCTTAAACAACAGAACAACATTGGCTATTCTCCAGTCCAATCCTCCAGCACCTCACCTGTTACTCTGTCACTGAGAATGATTTCAATATCTCTGTTCGGGCCCCTGCAATTTCTGCACCTGTCTCCCACAGGGTCCAAGGGAACACCTTGTCAGGCCCTGGGGATTTAGCCACCCTAATTTGCTTCAAGACAGCAAACACCTCCTCTTCTGTAATCTGTATAGGGTCTATGGCCTCGTTGCTGCTTTGCTTCAATTCTATAGACTCTGTGTCCATCTCCCGAGTAAATAGTAGATGCAAAAAATCCATTTAAGATCTCCTCCATCTCGTTTGGCATAGATTACCATTCTGATCTTCCAATTTTGGCCCTTACGATCTTTTTGTCCTTAACGTATTTGTAGAATCCTCTAGGATTCTCCTTCTCCTTGTCTACTAGGGTAACCTCATGCCTTCTCTTAGCCCTCCAGATTTCTTTCTTAAGAGTCCTCCTGCATTTCTTATACTCCATAAGCACCTAATTTTTCCTACCTGCCCATACCCACTATATACCTCCTTTTTTTTCTTGACCAGGACCTCAATATCTCTTGAAAACAAGGTTCCCTACAACCTTTTAATCTGACAGGCTTTGTACTCACAAAATTTCACTTTTGAAGTACACCTTTGCCAGAAAACAGCCTGTCCCAATCTACACTTGCCGAATCCTTTCTGATACCATCAAAATTGGCCTTTCTCTAATTTAGAATCTCAACCCATGGACCAGACCTATGTTTTTCCATATTTACTCTGAAACTAAAGTAGATGCCCTACACAAAGTTCTGCCAGCTGCCCTGACTCATCCCCTAATAGCAGATCAAGAATTGCACTTTCTCTAGTCAGTACTTCTATGTACTGATTAAGAAACTTTTCTGAACACGTTTGACAAACTCTATCCCATCTAGTCCTTTTACAGTATGGGAGTCACAGTCAATACTGGAAAATTTAAAATCACCATAGTATAACAACTTCACAAAATGCTGGAGGAACTCAGGCCAGGCAGCATCTACGGAAAAGAGTAAACAGTTGACGTTTCAGGCCGAGACCCTTCAGCAGGATTGCTAGCATCAGCTGATTTTCTCTTACTATTACGATTCTGCGTTTCTTACAACAGTCTGTATTCTCTCTACAAATCTGTTTTTCTAAATCCCGTGGATTGTTGGGTGGTCTATAATACAGCCCCATTGACATGGTCATACCTTTCTTATTCCTCAGTTCCACCCATAACACCTCACTAGACAAGTTCCCCAGTCTGTCCTGACTGAGAACTGCTGTGACATTTTCCCTAACTAGTAATGCCACCTCTGGGGAAATGCCTGTTGCTCTATCACATCTAAAACAATGGAACCTCAGAATATTGAGCTGTCAGTCCTGCCCCACCTACAACCAATTCTCACTAATGACTACAATATCAAAATCCATGTGTTGATCTATGCCCTGAGCTCATCTGCCTTTCCCAAAAAAATTCTTGCAGTGAAATATATTCTGCTCAGATCATTAGTTGCACCGTGCTCAACCTTCTGATTCCTGACTTTGTCTGAGGTCTTAACAATATCTATCTCCACAATCCCTGCACTAACTGCTCTGTCACTCTGGTTGCCATCTCCCTGTAGCTCTAGCTTAAACCCCACCATGCAGTACTAGCAAACCTTCCTGCTAGGATATTAGACCCCTCCGTCTCTTCTGTACAGTCCCCCCTTCCCTGGAAGAGAGCTCAATTAATCAAAAATCTGATGCCCTCCCTCCTGCACCAACTCCTTAGCCACTTATTAAACTGTACGCTCTTCCTATTTCTGGCCTCACTAACACATGGCAAGGATAGCAGTCTTGAGATCACAACCCTGATGGCCCTGTCCTTTAACTTAACACCTAACCCCCTGAACTCACTTTGCAGAACCTTGTCACTCTTCCTGCCTACGTCATTGGTACTTACATGGACCATGACATAGTAGGTTTGTCATCTAGGTAGAGATTGTGTTGACGGGGATTGCATTATTTAGAGTTTAGATAAGTGCGAGGAAATCTCATTACAACATTTTCACAGGTTCCACCAAGCCGAAGACATGAATGATCTATTGTTCTAGAATCCAGAATCTCAATCTCACAATAAGTGGTTGGAAGAGGGTTGAAAGGTGAGGAGAAAATTCTTCATTCAAAGGATAGTGAATATCTGGAACTCTTCAAGCCAGGGGTAGAGTAGGCTTGGACACTGGCATATTCAGTGCAGATTTACATATATTTCTGCATAATGAGAGTATCAAGGGACTTGGAGATAGTCTGGAAACATGGCTTTGAGATAAAATATCAGCTGTAGCCTTGGTAAAAAGCAGTGAAGCCTGGAAGGGCCAAGTGGTCTGGTCCTGTTCCTATTTTAAAGATGGCGCCGGTAACCGGTGACTTTGCGCGTGCTCTCCTGAGCAAACTGCCCTCTCCACTATCCTATACCCGAGAAACCCTTCTAAACCTCCAATCTAGCAAGATCAAGATCAACAACACCCTGGCGAAGCTACTGACCCAGCTGGAGACCACCGCGCCAGAACTGCTTCTTAACCTCCGGACCGCACCTGGACCCGACCAGCGAGGTCCACCACGTTCCCGGAGACCTGCCGTGCTGGAGTGCTTGGAGACTCGGCCCATTCCGACCAGCACCTCTCCGGAGCAGACGACAACGCAGAAGTGATGGCGGAGACCTCAAGGTGCCCCAGACTTTTTGCTGGAGCAACCACAGTAAAGCCTCGCTGGTGGCCATCCACAGCTGCCAGAAGTGAGGCCTCCGCCGCCGACCTCGGAAATCAAGCCTGAAGCTTGGCTGGACCGGAGGCCTCCGCAACTGTGACTCGGCTTAAGGACTTGTTTCAGCCAGGAACCCGGCCATCCGGGATTAAGTGTTGGCTTCGGGGCCCCCGGCAGCTAGAAGTGGCAGTGAAGCCTCCCCCGTTACTTGGCCTGACCTGGTGCGTCCGACAATGCGACTCGCCAAGGGATCCCCGCGGGACACGTCCATCTACCTCAAAGAGCTGACAACAACACTGCGTCGATGGAAAGATGCACTATTTACAGAGGAAGCGTGGGAAAAGAGCTGGGCTGCTGGTCAGATTGAAGCTGAGGGGCTTCAGGGTCCCTATGCCCAACATCCTACTAGCTAATGTGCAAGCCATAGAGAACAAGGTGGATGATCTTAAAGGGAGACTCACCTACTGCAGGGAGATGCAGAATTGCTGTGTATTCTGTTTCACCGAGACCTGGCTCTCCCCTGCCACCCCCGACTGTGCCATCCGACCGGAGGGATTTTCAATCCATCGGATGGACCGCACAGCGTCTTCGGGCAAGACGAGGGGAGGTGGTGTCTGCCTACAGATCAACACTGCGTGGTGCTCGGACACAGTGGCACTGACAAGCTCCTGCAGCCCGGACCTGGAACACCTGTCCGTGAAGTGTCGTCCCTACTATTGCCACGGGAATTCACCTCGGTCATACTGACAGCGGTCCACATTCCCTCCCAGGCAGACGTGGAGTGTGCTCTGAACATACTGTATGCCAACAGCAGTCAAGGATGCCTACCGTTCCGTCCCACGACCTCACTTTGGAAAATGGGACCATCAGGCCGTACTCCTCCTCCCGGCTTACAAACAGAAACTGAAGTGGGAGGTCACGGTGTCAAAATTAGTGTTGCGTTCGACGGAGGAAACGGATGAGGTCCTCCGTGACTGCTTTGAATTGGTGGACTGGTTAGTATTCAAGGACTCGGCAGCTAACCTCGATGGGTATGCCTCAGTTGTCACGTACTTTATTTGGAAATGCACGGAGGACTGTGTGTCTCGCAAGATGATCCGGGTATTCCCTAACCGGAAACCTTGGATGAATGAGGTCAAGTCCCTTTTAAAGGCTAAAGCTGGGGCTTTTAGCTCCAGGGATACCAGTCGCTACACGGAATCCAGGTGTGAACGCAGGAAAGCCAAGAAGCAATATCGAGCCAAGTTGGAAACCCAGGCTAACCAGAGGGTTGCCAGTAGACTATGGCAGGGTCTAAATGAGATCACTGGGTGCAAAGAAAAGGCTGGGAATATCAATAACTGTGGCCCTTCTCTTCCTGATGAACTTAACATATTCTATGCAAGATTCAAACAGAAGAGAAGCGTCCTGCTCCCTCCGGATGAACCGGACCTGGTCATCGAGATTCATCGTCACCGAGGAGGACGTTAAAAGGATCTTCCTGAAGATAATTCCAAGGAAGGTGACGGGCCCAGATGGTATCCCGGGACAGGTTCTCCGGGCCTGTGCAAGCGAGCTAGCTGGCGTGTTTGCTGACATCTTCAACTGCTCCTTGCTTCAGTCAAAGATCCCCTCGTGTTTTAATAAGGCAATGGCAATCCCAGTGCCGACGAAGAGCAAGATGGCATGCCTGAATGATTATTGACCTGTGGCTCTGACATCAACTGCTATGAAGTGCTTCGAGAGATTGGTAATGGCACAGCCTACCGGTCAATCTCGACGTTTTGCAATTCGCCTACCAGAACAACAGGTCAACAGCAGATGCCATCTCTCTGGCCCTACATTCCTCCTTAGAACACCTGGAGAATAAAGGTGCATACGTAAGGCTCCTTTTCATTGACTACAGCTCTGCCCTTAATACCATCATTCCAAATAAACTGATTCCTAAGCTCTGGAACCTGGGCCTTAGCACTCAGATCTGCAGCTGGATCTTCAACTTCCTCACAGACAGGACTCAGGCTGTAAAAATAGGGGACAAGCTCTCCTCTACAATCACTCTGAGCACCGGTGCCCCACAAGGCTGTGTACTCAGCCCCCTGCTGTACTCACTGTACACCCATGTTTGTGTAGCCAAGTTTCCATCAAACTCAATATATAAGTTTGCCAATGACACAACAATTGTAGGCCGTATCTCGGGTAATGATGAATTTGAGTACATAGAGGAAATTAAGAACCTGGTGGCATGGTGCGAAGACAATAACCTATCCCTCAACATCAGCAAGCCGAAGGAATTGGTTGTTGACTTCAGAAGGAGTAGCGGACCGCACGACCCAATTTACATCGGTGGTGCGCAAGTGGAACAGGTCGTCAAAAGCTTTAAGTTCCTCAAGATCAATATCACAAATGACCTGACTTGGTCCAACCAAGCAGAGTTCACTGCCAAGAAGGCCCACCAGCACCTTTACTTCCTGAGAAAGCTAAAGAAATTTGGCCTGTCCCCTAAAACCCTCACTAATTTTTATAGATGCACCGTAGAAAGCATTCTTCTAGGGTGCATCACAACCTGGTATGGAAGTTGTCCTGTCCAAGACCGGAAGAAGCTGCAGAAGATCGTGAACACAGCGCAGCACATCACACAAACCAATCTTCAGTCCTTGGACTCACTTTACACTGCACGCTGTTGGAGCAGAGCTGCCAGGATAATCAAGGACACGACCCACCCAGCCACCACACTTTTCATCCCTCTTCCTTCCGGGAGAAGGCTCAGGAGCTTGAAGACTCGTACAGCCAGATTTGGGAACAGCTTCTTTCCAACTGTGATAAGACTGCTGAATGGATCCTGACCCGGATCTGGGCCGTACCCTCCAAATATCCAGACCTGCCTCTCGGTTTTTTTTTTGGACTACCTTACTTTCCATTTTTTATTTTCTATTTTTTATTTATGATTTATAATTTAAATTTTTATATCTACTGATTTTTTACTATTTTTAATATTTAATATTTGTAATCCAGGGAGCGGGGAGCACAGAATCAGATATCGCTGTGATGATTGTATGTTCTAGTATCAATTGTTTGGCGACAATAAAGTATAAAGTATTTCATATGTTCTTATCCTATCCTAGGTCAGACCCAGAGATAGAACAGCTCACAGATGCTACTGACCTAAGAAAAAGCAAATACAAGTTGGTTTTTATTTGTGGCGAAGTTGGGGAAGCAATAAGGGCAGAGTGAATATCTACATTTTGGAGAGGCTAGGGTGTTTGTGAAAATAAATATTGACTAGAACAGTTAGAGGGTGACAAAAAATGTGTGCCTCATAAAGAAACACACACAAAATGCTGGAACTACTCAGCAGGTTATGTAGCATCTATGGAAAGGAATAAATGGTAGATGTTTTGTTCCTAAACCCTTCATCAGGACTGGTAGTTGAGGAGGTTTCAATGGAGGAATAAACAAGAAAGTATGCCAACTTCTTGGGGACATTTTCAGCTTTGTCTAATATACTGCACAATGCAGTATTGCTGTTGGTTCAGGTTTCTCCCTGATGCCTTGTGAAGACACTGATGTTGCCTGATGTTCAGTTCTGACTTCAGCACTGATGTTAGATGCTGGCTTACCACCCTGTTGCTGTATTGATGCTGGGTCCATTTCTAAATGACCTTGATGTGATGGGATAGTTGGGGCATTTTTAACAATTATTCATTGTCCAAAGAATGAAATACTAGTGAGTGTTCCTAAAACTGGATGATAGTGGAGCACATCAGCATCCATAGGACATAGTTTCATACTCCTAGGAAACTGTCTGAAATTTCTCACAACTCTAGAGACCCAGGTTCAATCTTGACCTTGGCCTCTATATTTCTGGAGATTGCACATCCTGCATGGATCTCCTGGGCTTCCTCTGTGTACTCCAGTTTTCCCTGACATCCCAAAGACATGCAGTAGGTTAACTGCAGGTGCATAGCTGATGGATAGAAACTGGAGGAGATGCTGAGAATGTGAGGAGAATGGGAGTATTGTAGGATCAGTGTAGTAGGTGGTTGAAGGGTAGCATGGACAGAGGGCTGAAGGGCCTGTTTCTATGCTGTATCTCTTTAATGCACTGCAGTGTCCTGCTATTTTGCTGGTTAGTCAATGGTAAGGTGTGTGATGGATTGGATCCCACGTGATATGCCTTCCCATGACCAAGAAGCAGGCTAGGAAAGCTTCACCCTGTCCTCCTTGTATGTAGGCAAGCAGTAGATCTGGGAAGAGTGGATTGAATTGGGAGGAAGTTGATGGGAATGAGGGGAGAGTAAACTGGGACTGGTGCAGGAAGAAATGGATGTTTGACAGTCAGCACCAACTAAGTGGGATGAGGGGCCTGCTTCTGTGCTCTATATCTTTATGTTTGATGGCTGTAGTTAACCTCAGTAAACTACAACTGGGACAATGTGTTGAGTGCTTGGATGAGTGAAAGTCCAAACTGGGAACTCGGGAACTGTCAGGCTGCCCTTGGCGTTCAAAAGGTGTAGCAGCCCACCCTAAGTTGAAACACCGAGCAGCTAGAGCACAGCAGCTCGATGTAGCAGCCCACCTTAAGCTGAAGCACCGAGCAGCTAGAGCACAGCAGCTCGATGTAGCAGCCCACCTTAAGCTGAAGCACCGAGCAGCTAGAGCACAGCAGCTTTTAATGGAGCAGCTGCAGATCAGGTTGGCAGAACATGAGAGTGACCTGAGTCCATAGGAACCGGATGGATCAAAATGATTTTAAATACATTTCTTTGATTGTTTGTGAGCAGAATTAACCCAGAGAACTTTACAGTGGCAACCAGAACTCTCACAGTTTGTCATGTTCAATATTTCCATTGCGTTTAGGCCTGTCGACTGTCATACATCAGCAGAAACTAATTAACCCACAACTGCTGGCAACATCACTGCTTGAGTCTCTGAAGGCACATCTTCCCCAGAAAGCTCCACCAGGTAAATGTCTGATGCTTAATGTTTCATTCCATCAAAATCCATTCTTCGGTATTGTCTTATAATTATGTAGTGCTTAAAGTACTGTACATCCTGTTTGTTGACTGTACCTATATGCCTCTGATGTTGCAATCAAGTCTTTCATCTGAACTTGAGCACATGAAAATAAACTCAACTTGACTCATCTTTTAGCCAATCAGAAATCATAATTTGAAGTTTGTGTCTCCCATGCACGGTGTGGTCTGAGAGTGACCACAGGCAGGTTTGGTGGGGGTCCTGGAGTGGCAGGTAAGTGTGCAGGTGAGTGTCTGTAGGGTCCTCCTGCCTGCACTCAATATGTCTGACTGTGCCGCCTGTTACTGGAGTAAATGCTCAGCCAACAGCCCACAGCTAGGGCTGTTGTGGGAGAGGGAGACAGCGGGCAAACAGAATGACGGTCAGCAGTGCATCAGGCTCTCTGATGGGCACTTGAGTATGGTGACATTTCAAATGACTGTAAGTTATCATCAATAAATAAATAAACAAGCAGATAAATAGTACAAAACATGAATAATGAGGCAGTGTTCATGGTTCATGGACCATTCAGGAATGTAATTGCAGAGGGGAAGATGCTGTTCCTAAAACATTGAATATGCTTTATAAATGGCAGTTGAGCTGTGCCTAACCACACAGTGATAAGTGTAGAGAGAGTAGAGTAATAGGCTAAATATGCATCCTCGAGATGCACCTGTGTTGACTGTCAGCGAGGAAGTGAAGGACGACTTGACTTCTCCTGATGAAGAAGTCAAGAATCCAGTTGCCAAGGGAGGTACAGAGGCCCGAGTTTTGAAGCTTGTGGATCAGTAAAGATCGAGAATCTACATTGCTTCAGGGAGCTGGAGAGGCTTCTGTTTCCACACATTCTGCTTCCACAGTGCTGGGGCATTGATATCTCAGAGCAGCCGGGGGGAATTTTGAGGGGACGTTGTGATTCATGTCAGTACTCTTGTCACAAGTTGGATAGGATCAAACAGGCAGATTACAAAGACAGGATTACATTGAAATATTCTCCTCAAGACTGCTGATCATTCACAGTGCTACATGCCAGGGATAGGTCAGTGGTGCAGATGTTTATGTGTGGCTGGGAAGAGATGGTGCAGGAAGGAGAGCGTTGGATATTCCAGAATTAGGATTGTTCCTAATGGAGGTGAGACATGTACATGACAGACAGATCGCATCCGAAACAGGGCTGGGACCAATAGCCTTGCTAGTGTCATTGGAAAGGGTTCATTATGGGGATGTGGATGTCTGCAATTTCAAAGGGAGAGAGAGGTGTGAAAGGGAGGGAATTAGACAAGACGGAAAAGCAGACAAATAGGCTTGTAAAGCTGAGAAAACAGAGGGAGGAAAAGGGAAACAGAAGCTTTGCATTAATGAATTAGGGTCATACAGTATGGAAACAGGTCCAACTAGACCAAGATGCCAGTCCTAGCTAATCCCATTTGCACATGTTTGCCCCATAACTTTCTAACCCTTTCCTATCCATGTATCTGTCCAACTATCTTTTAAAAGTTGTTGTTGTACTTGCCTCAACCACTTCCTCTGACAGTTTATTCAATGCGTGCACCAACCTTTGTGTAAAATTGTTGTCCCTCAAGTACCTATTAAATCTTTCTCCTCTCAACTTGAGCCTATGCGCTCTAGTTCCTGATGCCCCAACCCTGGGAAAAACATCATCTCTAAGTCTCCTACACTCCAGGGGATAAACTCCTAAGTTGTCCAAACTCTCCCTATAATCAGTCCTTCAAGATCTGGCATCATCCTTGTAGATCTTATCTGCACCCTTTCCAGCTGAATAGCATCTTTCCTATTGCAGAGTGACCAAAACTGAACACAATACCCTCATTGTGTTTGCTTAATTAAAAGCATAAAGTTTGGAAACATTCAGCAGCTCAGGCAGCATCAGTGGAAAGAGAAACGTTTAATGCTTCGGTATGGGGCTCTTCATCAGAATGAGACTTCCCAGCACTTTCAGTTTTTATTTCAGATACCCAGCTACCGCAGATCGTTTAGCTTCTATCTCGTGTTTATGTTAATGCAGGTCCGAGGAAATAAAAGTGGTAAACAGAGGTTGCAGCGGGTATGATATTGTGGTTTGACAAACACAAGACTTAAAGATGGGTGAGAGAGACAGCTGAAATTCCTGGTTACAAGGTTTTCTGTTAAGATAAAAATGGATAGAAAAGATGGGTGTGTTGCAATATCGATTCAGGAAACATTGATAGGATTGAAGAAGAATGATATCAAAGAAACATCATCAAATAAGCATGTTTGTTATTGAGGAATGACATTAGGAAAGTCACCCTAAAGGGGCCCCCTGACTGTTAGAAGCAGATAGAAGAGGAAATATGTAGGTGTTTCTGAGAAAAGCAGAAATAAAAAGTAACAGTGGGGGATTTCAACAGCCAACATCAGCAGTTCAGTGACAGCGTTGAGAGCGTAAAAAAATACAAAGTTCTTAAATGGCTTGCGTAGAACTTATTTAATGAATTGTAACAAGCATTACTGGATTTAGTTTCAGAGAATGCTCCTCAGAGTGTGGAGAGCATTTTGGAAGCAGTGATCAAAAAGTACAGTTATGACAAAAGGAAAATGGAAGGCTGGGTGTGAAAGTTTTAAACTTAGATGGTGAAAAAGATCAGAGCAGAGAGACATTTGATGATGAAAAAGATCAAAACAGAGGGAGACATAAGAGAAGAACAGAGCAAGACTTCAGCCTTGATATCTTTCCAATGATAGACAAAGTAATTCTCAAGTCTGGACTCAGACATCAAGGAGAGGTACTGGCTTGGAGAGATAAAGAGGGACAATGCCACAAGCTCCACACTGCAGATGGTCTGGAAGAGAGCAGGAGGTGCAGGGTGAAACCTAGAAGTAAAATGGGGAGGTAAGGAGGGGTTATGGAAACATGCAAATGGGTAAAAAACAAGGAAAGGCTCAGATTTCTCAAACACATGAAGGGAATGAGGGGAACAGGGAAGGAGTGTGGCCAATTAGAGATCAAAGTGTGGAAATAATAAGAAGTATGATTCCAAATGATTACTCTGTACCTTTGTGGAAAAGGGAAACAATGAAAACATTGACACTAAACCTTGAAATGGGGACACCTCTTTTTCCCTAATTAGGGAGAGAGAGAGAGCGTGAGCCTGTGGTACGTCGAATTACCGGGTGAACGAGTAGTCTTTGGGGTACTGCAAGTCTGTGCCTTTTGTTGATGCTTGCTGCATGTTTGAGTGCTCGGTGGAGGGTGCAGATGCTTTTTTTTTTGCTGGTGGGAATTGGGGTGGGGTTGTTACCTTGTTGCTACTTGTGTGTGGGAGGGGGAGCTGGGGGGGTGGGGTCTTTGGGTTCTATCGTTTAACTGTCATTCATTCTTCAGGGCACTCCTCTGTTTTCATGGATGTTTGCAAAGAAAAAGAATTTCAGGGTGTATATTGCATACATTTCTCAAACATTGAAACCTATCGAACCTATTGATTAAGGAGGAAGAATGGGAAATATTGAAAATAGCAAACTTTGTGTGAGAGAGAGAGACAGAAAGAGAGAGAGAGCTACAAAAAGCAAAAGATAGAAGGGACAGAAGGAGATGAATGTAAGTTAATGTAAATAATGGTGGGGGCAGTTCAAGCTCTGAGTAATACATTCCAAAGGATGATGCGTCTTGCAGTTTGAAAGGGAGAGGACGAGGAATCAGAAGCTGTTCAGTTTGTCACAGGGTGTGGACAAAGTGTGAGACAGAAATCCTGAGGAACAGCACAAATCAGCAGTTCCAGAGGCACAGGTTAATCAAGTTTTTAGTTGGCATGGATTTGTAAAGGGAGTCTGGCTAGATTGATTGAATTATTTTTGAAGCAAGATAAAGGGTGTAGAGGAGAAGAATGGATTTAGAACATAGAAAACTTACAGCACAATACAGGTCCTTCGGCCCACAAAGCTGTGCCGAACACATACTTACCTTAGAAATTACTTAGGGTTACCATAGCCCTCTATTTTTCTGAGCTCCATGTACCTGTCCTGGAGTCTCTTAAAAGACACTATCGTATCTGCCTCCACCACCGTTGCCGCAGCCCATTCCATGCACTCACCACTCTCTGTGTAAAAAAAACTTACCCCTGACATGTCCTCTGTACCTACATCCAAGCTCCTTAAAACTATGCCCTCTCGTGCTAGCCATTTCAGCCCTGGGAAAAAGCCTCTGACTATCCACACGATCAATGCCTCTCATCATCTTGTACATCTCTTTCAGGTCACCTCTCATCCTCCGTTGCTCCAAGGAAAAAAGGTTGAGTTCACTCAACCTATTCGCATAAGGCAAGCTCCTGTGGCAATCAGAACTGAGCACAGTACTCCAAGTGGGGTCTGACCAGGGTCCTATATAGCTGCAACATTACCTCTCAGCCCCTAAACTCCTCCCACGATTGATGAAGGCCAATGTGCCATATGCTTTCTTAACCAGAGAGTCAACCTGCACAGTAATTTTACGTGTCCTATGAACTTGGACCTCAAGATCCCTCCGATCCTCCACACTGCCAAGAGGCTTACCATTAGTACTATATTCTGCCATCATATTTGATCTACCAAAATGAACCACCTCTCACTTATCTGGGTGAACTCCATCTGCCACTTCTCAGCCCAGTTTTGCATCCTATCAATGCCCCGCTGTAACCTCTGACAGCCCTCCACACTATCCACAACACCTCCAACCTTTGTGTCATCAGCAAATTCACTAACCCATCCCTCCACTTCCTCATCCAGGCCACTTATAAAAATCACGAAGAGTAAGAGTCCCAGAACAGATCCCTGAGGCACATTACTGGTCACCAACTTCCATGCAGAATATGACCCATCTATAACAGCTCTTTGCCTTCTGTGGGCAAGCTAGTTCTGAATCCATAAAGCAATGTCCCCTTGGATCCCATGCCTCCTTACTTTCTCAATAAGCTTTGTGTGGGTACCTTGTCAAATGCCTCGCTGAAATCCATATACACTACATTTACTGCTCTACCTTCGTCAATAAGTTTAGTCAAATCCTCAAAAAATTCAATCGGGCTTGTAAGGCACGACCTACCTTTGACAAAGCCATGCAGTCTATTCCTAATCATATTATGCCTCTCCAAATGTTCATAAATCCTGCCTCTCAGGATCTTCTTCATCAACTTACCAACCACTGAATTAAGACTTACTGGTCTATAGTTTCCTGGGCTATCTCTACTCCCTTTCTTGAATAATGGAACAAAATCCACAATCCTCCAATCCTCTGGAACCTCTCCTGTCCCCACTGATGATGCAAAGATCATCGCCAGAGGCTCAGCAATCTCCTCCCTCGCCTCCCACAGTAGCCTGGGGTACATCTTGTCCGGTTGTGATGTTTTTCTGTTTGCTGCAAGTATCCCTACAATCGCTAAGATCCTTTTGTGCAGTGAATACTGAAGCAAAATACTCATTAAGTACCTCTGCTGTCTCCTCCAGTTCCATACACACTTTTCCACTGTCACACTTGATTGGTCCTATTTTCTTACGTCTTACCCTCTTGCTCTTCACACATTTGTAGAATGCCTTGGGGTTTTCCTTAATCCTGTCCGCCAAGGCCATCTCAGGGCCTCTTCTGGCTCTGCTAATTTCTTTCTTAAGCTCCTTCCCACTAGCCTTATAATTTTTGTAGATCTCTCTCATTACCTAGTTTTTTGAACCTTTCATAAGATCTCCTTTTCTTCTGGACTAGATTTACAACAGCCTTTGTACACCATGGTTCCTGTACCCTACCATCCTTTCCCTGTCTCATTGGAACGTACCTATGCAGAACTCCACGCAAATATCCCCTGAACATTTGCCACATTTCTTCAGTACATTTTCCTGAGAAAATCTGTTCCCAATTTATGCTTCCAATTTCCTGCCTGATTAGCCTCATATCTCCTCTTACTCCAATTAAACGCTTTCCTAACTTATCTATTCCTATCCCTCTCCAATGCTATGGTAAAAGAGATAGAATTGTGATCACTATCTCCAAAATGCTCTCCCACTGAGAGATCTGGCACCTGACCAGGTTCATTTCCCAATACCAGATCAAGTACAGCCTCTCCTCTTGTAGGCTTATCTACATATTATGTCAAGAAACCTTCCTGAACACATCTAACAAACTCCACCCCATCTAAAGCCCTCGCTCTAGGGACATGCCAATCGGTATTTGGGAAATTTAAATCTCCCACCATGACAACCCTGTTATTATTACACCTTTCCAGAATCTGTCACCCTATCTGCTCCTCGATGTCCCTGTTACTGTTGGGTGGTCTATAAAAAAAACACCCAGTAGAGTTATTGACCCCTTCCTGTTCCTAACTTCCACCCACAGAGACTCCATATGCAATCCCTCCATGCCTTCCTCCTTTTCAGCAGTCGTGACACTATCTCTGATCAACAGTGCACACCCCCACCTCTTTTGCCTCCCTCCCTGTCCTTCCTGAAACATCTAAAGCCTGAAACTCTAAGTAACCATTCCTGCCCCTGAGCCATCCAAGTCTTTGTACTGGCCACAACATCATAGCTCCAAATACTGATCCACGCTCTAAGCTCATCCATTTTGTTCATAATACACCTTGTATTAAAATAGACACATCTCAAACCATTAGTCTGAGCGCGTCCCTTCTCTATCACCTGTCTATCCTCCCTCTCACACTGTCTCCAAGCTTTCTCTATTTGTCAGCCAACCGTCTCTTCCTCCGTCTCTTCAGTTCAGGTCCCAACCCCCCGGTGATCCTAGTTTAAACTCTCCCCAGTCACCTTAGCAAACCTCCCCACCAGGATATTGGTCCCCCTGGGATTCATGTGCAACCTGCCCTTTTTGTACAGGTCACTCTTGCCCCAGAAGAGGTTCCAATGATCCAGAAATTTGAATCCCTATCGCCTGCTCTAATCCCTCAGCCCCACATTTATCCTTCACCTCATTCTATTCCTATACTCACTGTCACGTGGCACAGGCAATAATCCCGAGATTACTACCTTTGAGGTCCTGCTTCTCAACTTCCTTCCTAACTCCCTGTAGTCTGTTTTCAGGACCTCCTCCCTTTTCCTACCTATGTCATTGGTACCAATATGTACCACGACCTCTGGCTGTTCTCCTTCCCACTTCAGGATATCTTGGATGCAATCAGAAACATCCCAGACCCTGGCACCTAGGAGGCAAACTACCATCCATGCTTCTTTCCTGCGTCCACAGAATCACCTGTCTGACCTCCTAACTATAGAGTCTCCTATCACTGCTGTCATTCTCTTCCTTTCCCTACCCTTCTGAGACACAGAGCCAGACCCTGCCAGAGGCATGACCACTGTTGCTTTCCCCAGGTAGGCCGTCTCCCCCAACAGTACTCAAGCAGGAGTACTTATTGTCAAGGGGCACAGCCACAGTGGTGCTCTCTAGCCTCTGACTCCTGGCCTTCCCTCTCCTGACTGCTACCCACTTATCTGTCTCCCTGAGCCTCGGTGTGACTACCTGCCTGTAGCTCCTATCACCTCCTCACTCTCCCTGACCAGACAAAGGTCATCGAGCTGCACCTCCAATCTCTATTTCCTTAACCCCATCCCTAAGGAGCTGCAGATCGACACACATGGAGCAAATGTGGCCGACCGGGTGGCTGGGAGCCTCCTGGACTTCCAACATCTGACACCGAGCCCAGAATACCGGCCTCACACACATTCTTCCTGTCTGTAATCTACACAGGCAACCTACCTTGCCTCAACGCGTTAATGCCATAGCCCTGTTGAGCCAAAGCCTTCCTACTCTGTCACCTGCTCAATAAGGTTCTCCTTTTAAACTCTTCTCGCTGCTCTCACTGGCTGACGTCCACACACTTGTGCAGTCGTGCACCAATCAAACCCCGATTTGCTGTAGTTTATATCAATTTCAATAAAACAATTGACAAAATCCCATGTGACAGATTGGTCAGGACATTGAAAGCCCAGGACTTTCATAAAATGTAAGTAACACATTGAATTCAAAGCAAGTTCAATGGAAGAAAACAAAGGATAATGCTTGACTGGAGTTTGTTACCAGAGGCCTGTGTGCAGTGAGGCCCTGGCCTTTGCTTTCTATTATTGACATTATTAATGACTTGGACTTAAATATAGGAGCCACGATAAACAGTTTGTCAATGATACAAAAGCTGACATTGTGATTGAAAGTGAGGAAGCAAGTGGCATCTATGGGAAGGACTCAGGTAACTGTACGGTTGGCACATGAGGACAAGTGGAATTCAGTCCGGAATGGTGTTGGGAACAGCAAACAAAGTGTGAGAAGACATGATGATACTGAGAAGTGTGCAGCATCTGACTCGTCTATGGACTCATGAAATTATGATGGTTAAGAAAGCATATAGGATACTTGTTTTTATTGGCCAAGTCACTGAATATAGAAAGACATAAAATATTAGTTTGACTGAAACTAGAGCACTGTGTATTTCTGATCACTCTTCCAGAAGACAGATGTGACAACATTAGTGATGAAGCAAACGAGATTGACCTGGATGAGATGGAGTGGAGGTGTTGAGCAGATAGCCCAAGCTTAACAAACTCAACTTCCTCATCGGCAGATCTCAATCAGTGAGGATTGCTAACCACATCTCCTTCTTGCTGACCATCAACACAGTGCACCTCAAGGTCGGGTGCATAGCCCTCATTCTACTTCCTATACACAATCATGGTGTGGCTAAGCACACTTCCAATATCATTGTCAAAATGGTTCCTGTGTACGTGTACTTGTGGTAAGACAATACACTCTACTTTGACTTTGAAAGCTTTTCCCATGTCAGAGAGGTAATTTGTTAATTGGTGGAGAGATCAAGGGGAGCTGAGCAAACAAAGGTACCTACTACAGCATAGAAGGACGCTGCTTGACCAACTGCCCTATGCTAGCTGCCAGCTGAACAATCTCATCAGTCCTATTTAAACACAACACGTTTCTCTCACATGCCCATCAGCTCAACTTTGTCTCTTTTACATAAACCAACACTAGGGGCTATTTACAGCAGTCTTTGGAGAAAGCTGGGGGGGGTGGGGGTGGGGAATCCAAAAGAGTCATGGGAAGAATGTGGAACATCCATGTAGACAAGTCCAAAACTAGGTTTGAACCTGACACTACATGCTGTAACACCCTCATGTTTATTTAAAGTGCAAAGAGACTTGAACTCACTGCCTAAAAAGGCAATGGAGATAGGAAAGACTATTGTAACTAAAATATGAGCTCAAAGACCATTGTACCTAAAACATGAGCTCAAAGAGCTGTAATCAGCAGAACCATGAACCAAATCAGCAGAATTGGGAAGTTTAAGTGATCAGACTTTTGGTCAACATGGGCAAGATAACGTGAGTGACTCCTACGTGAGGCATGCACCTTGAGGGTTCCGTGATTCAAGGCTATGAGAAAGATGCTGATATTCAATGTTCACGGAACTCATGGCAATGCGTTCACCACAGCAAAGAACAAGGGAAAAAGGGCAACAGCCCATTTCAACTTCCTCTCGTCAGGCTGCCCCTTAGCAGATCAGAGCACCATCCTCATCCAACCTTCAGAGGCTCAGATGCCACCTTCTCAAGGGCAGCCATGCACGGGCAACTCTGGAAGGAATGAAACATGTTCTATTTGTTTTATTTAGTGATATTGCACTGAATAGGCCCTTACGGCCCTTCGAGCCACACCGCCCAGCGACCCCCAACAATCCCGATTTACCCCTAACATAACCACAGGACAATTTACCCAGACCAATTAACCTACCTGGTTGGTCTTTGGACAGAGGGAGGAAAACGAGGATTGGAGAAAACACAGCATCCCATGGGGAAGAGATACAGAGACTCCTTACAGAGGATGTCGTGATGGAACTCCGAATTCCAACACCCCAAACTGTAATGACGCTGCACTAACCATTAAGCTACCGTGGATGGTGTTGGGAATGTAGGGAGAGTGGGGAAAATGGGGGAGTGAGTAACGTAGTGGGAATGGAGAATGCTGGGGAGTGGGGAAGTTAAGAGAATGCGAAATGTTGGGGTGTGGGGAATGTTGGAGGAATGGGGAATGTTAAGGATTATGGAATGTTAGCCATGTTTTAATTAATTAATTAATTTTGAGACATCAGTGTGGAACAGGCCTTTCTGGTCCAATGAGTCACACAACATAGCAACCCATCTATTTAACCATATAGCCTAATCACAAGAAAATTTACAATTAACCTACACCTTTGGGAGAGTGGGGAAGGTTGAGGGAATGGGGAATGTTAGGTGACTGGGGACTGTTGAGAAGTGGAAATATTAAGAATTGGGAAATGGGGAAGGATTAGAATGATGAATATTGGGTGAGTTGGGAATGTTGGGTGAGTAGGGAATATGTCATAAGGAGGGCACTGGGAGCGGGCCCAAATGCAAGACACAGACACTGAAGTACTAGGAACAGGACTAGCTGTGTCAGGAAAGGAAGGGAAGTGGGGAAGAAACGACACTGGACAAGACACATGCCCTGGATGAGACCAGGATACAGGGCCTGGGCTAGGACTAGACTAGGAAAACGGGACCTGGACGAGGAACTAGGAACTAGGAACCTGGACAAGGACTCCGAGCCAGAGACTGGACAGGGACCTGGAACCTTGGTCTTGACTCGGGCTTGGACTCCAGATCTAGGCGAGGACAAGATGTGGCTACAGGACGAGGAATGGCATCAGGACTGGACATGAGACTCCTGGACAGGACGAGGGAACCCCAGCATCGGGATGGGTGAGGTACTCCTGGGCTGGGCGAGGCACATGGATGGGATGAGAATATGAAGCCTTGACTTGGTTGAGAGAGACAGGAACGCAGAGCCTTGGTCGAGGCAGGACAGGAACATGTAATACAGAGCCGGGACCCCTCCTTACTAACAGGACTTGGGGCCGTGGCTCTACACAGAGTCAGGACCCCTACTAGGGAGCAGGACAAAACACTGAGAGACAGATCTCCACTCAATGTAGCAGCAAACGACCGGACCTACCCAGTGGAGGCAAGGGCACAAAGAGACAGCTCCCAACTTAAGGTAGCGGCAAACGGCCGGACCTACCTATCGAAGGTGTGGACGCAGAGACAGTTCCCAACTCAAGGTAGTGGCGAATGGCCAGACCTCCCTAGTGAAGGTGAGGACACAAACAGACAGTTCCAAATAATGAAAGACATTTTCTTATCTAAACACAGCAAGGCCCCGGCTTGCCCTAGCGGTTGAATCTGACGGAGTAACGGGCAAGGACACTGGTGAAGGTAGCAGGCGAAGCTTCAGCCAAGGGCTACAGAAGGAAGGGGAAAAGAAGGGAACAGTCCAGCAACTGAAGCTGAACCCAGGAGCTGTTTACGTAGCCAGCCCAAAATTGGAATCGTGTGCCTCAATTAAGGCAAACAGGACAAGGGAAAACTGGAAAATCTGGAATAAGGAACCATGGACCGAACCGTAAACCAGAATGCTGACTTCACAGACCGGACCATGACAGTACCCCCCCGCCCCCCCCATGGGAGCCTCCTGGCGACCAAACAGGCTCTCCGGGACTAAGGACGACACGGCCGGGTGGGAGGGTATTTAACAGAAGGGAAACCCGGGTGGCAAGAGTAAAATGACAGTGTCTGTGTCGCTGGGTCCATATTTGTCTGGACTGTTCTGTCATATGGGGAGTGCTGGGACTGGGCCCAAATGCAAGACACAGACACTGAAGTACAAGGAACAGAACTAGGTGTGTCAAGAAAGCAAGGGAAGTGAGGAAGAGATGACACTGGACAAGACACGGGCCCTGGACGAGACTAGGATATAGGGCCTGGGCTAGGACTGGACTAGGAAAGCGGGACCTGGATGAGGAACTAGGAACTAGGAACCTGGACAAGGACTCCGAGCCAGAGACTGGACAAGGATCCAGAACCTGGGTCTTGACTCGGGTCAAGGACTCCGAGCCAGAGACTGGACAGGGACCTGGAACCTGGGTCTTGACATGAGCTTGGACTCTAGATCTAGGTGAGGACAAGACGTGGCTACAGGATGTGGCATGGCTACAGGACCGGACATGAAACTCCTGGACAGGACGAGGGAACACCAGCACCGGACTGGCCATGCTACTCCTGGGCTGGGCGAGGCACATGGACAGGACGTGAACATAAAGCCTTGACTTGCTCGAGTGAGGAAAGGAACATAGAACACTGAGCCAGGACCCCTCCTTGGGAACAGGACTTGGGGCCAAGGCTCTATAGAGAGTCAGGACCCCTACTATGGAGCAGGACATAGCGCCGGGACTCATACACAGAACACTGAGAGACAGATTTCCACTCAAGGTAGTGGCAAACGGCCGGACCTACCTAGCGAAGGTGTGGACACAGAGACAGTTCCAAACAATGAAAGACAGTTCCTTAACTAGACACAGCAAGGCCCCGGTCTTGCCCTGGCAGTTGAACCTGACAGCATAACAGGTGAGGACACGGGAAAGTAGCAGGTGAGGACACGGGAAAGTAGCAGGCGAGGCTTCAGGCAAAAGGTAGCAGGCAAGGCTTCAGCCAAGGGCTACAGGGGGAAGGGAAAGGGAAGGGAACAGTCCAGCAACCGAAGCTGAACCCAGGAGCTGTTTATGTAACCCGCCCAAAATGGGAATCATGTGCCTCAATTAAGGAACACAACAGGACAAGGGAAAACTGGAAAACCTGGAATAAGGAACAATGGACCAGACCGTGAACCGGAATGTGTCTTCATGGACCAGACCAATGACAGAATTTTGGGGAGTGGGGAATATTGGGTAAATGGGGAATGTTGGGGAGTGGGGAATATTGGGTGAGTGAGGATTGTTGGAGATGTTGGTGGAATGGGGAATGTTTGGAATGAGGAACATGAAGTGGGGAATGTTGGAGAGTGGGAAATGTTGGGTGACTGGGGATGTTGGGAAGTGGGGAATGTTGGGGAGTGGGAAAAATTGGGGGAGTGGTGTTGGGAAGAAGGGTTTTATGTTTTATTCCATTGTTTGTGTATTAAGTTAATTTTACTCTCACTGTACTAACTTGATTACTTTGAAACAGTACTCACTCTTATCTGTGACTGGCTGTGAACTCTGTTTGGTGCTGGTGCTCACGATTCTGTGGAAGAAGGACGTGTCCAGCAGTTGGTGATGAGGATGAAAGCCAGAGTCACAGAAAACCGACATTTTAGGTCGAGTCCTGATGGAGGGGAGAAAACCAATGCAAAGGGGTGAAGAGAAGAGGAAGGCCAAGGTGGATCCAGGTGTGGAGGGTGGTGGGCAGATGGAGGAGGGGAGAGTGGAGGCAGTGACATAGACTGGGAGGTGATGAGTGGCTATAGACGATGGAGTCTTATAGGAGAAGGTAACTAAGGAAGGGAGGTGAGGAGGGCAGAAGGGAACAGTGTTGGAAGGGAGAGAGTGGGAGGAGTATTAGGAAGATGGGAGATGGAGTGGGTGGAGGAGAGGAAGTGGGGAATCAAACAGGGTGATGGGGCTTGGTGGGGGGGGGGTTGTAGAAAAAGGGACAGAGGGTACCCGAAACTGAAAATTCGTTGTTCGTGCCACTGGGCCGAATAGCACTAGGGTATGGTGAGGAGTTCCCCACAAGCTACCCCAGCAGTGCAGGGCATTACTAATTCAGCCGCCTGTGTCCTCATGCACTTTCCCCACTGCCGCAGTTCCCAGGCGTCTGCACTGGAGTGGTCTCAATGCAGTGGAATGGAGCCTGCCACTCAATGTTCACGGAAACAGCACAATCCGTATGGGTTTCCAGCCGTGAGGCGGGGTGTGGGTTCCTGACCACACCCTCAACCGTAGCTAAAGGAATGAATCGTTGCCACTCAGTAGCCCAACCATACTGTGGGGTGAATGGACGATTATCTGAGATTAGATTAGCTAATTGTCACTTCTACCAGGATTCAATGAAATTCCTTCCTTGCGTGAAACTCACAGAATAAATAGCACATGGTAACGGTAAATACAACAACGAACACCAACCAGTGGGATGGTGCAAAGGTTGTAGTGCAAACTGAGGTAGTGTTAAAAAAGCTGTAGTGACACTAGAATATCCAGGGAAGATTGAGCTAAGAGCCACAGAATCATAGTTATAGAATCGTAGAGTCACAGAATCGTAGAGTCACAGAATCGTAGAGACACAGAATCGTAGAGCCACAGAATCGTGGAGCCACAGAATCGTGGAGCCACACAATCGTAGAGTCACACAATCGTAGAGTCACAGAATCGTAGAGTCACAGAATCGTAGAGCACTACAGTGCAGAACCAGGCCATTTGCCAGCCGGGCCTTCTGTCCAGGGCCGTCCACCTGCATCCAGATCATAGCCCTCCTTACCTCTCTCATCTGAAAACATGGCAGCACCACGTGGAAGAGGTGAATGGTTCAGGAGTCTGATAGCAGTGAGGAAGAAGCCACTCTAAAATCTGGATGTCCGAGCTTTCGAGCTCCTCTATCTTTTTCCTGAAGATAGAAGAGAGAAAGGGAATGGCCAGAGTGGCAGGCGTTCTTGATGGTATTATTAGCCTTCCTGAAACAGCGTACCATGAAAATAGACTGGATGGAAGGAAGTGACAAGCCCACGATAGACTGGGCAGTGAGAGCAGAGCAATTGTTAAACCAGGCTGAGATAGAACTGACCAGGATTCTTTCTATAGCGCATTAACAGGAGTCCAAGAGAATCCTTGTGAGTAACTCAGATCTTTTTAGATGCTCAAGAAAGTAACTATACTGATGCTCTTTATTAATGTTTATTAGTCAGTAAGGAGGGACCAGGTGAGGTTGCTGATGATAGGGAGCACAAGTGATTCACGGCTGGTGGAGGGAGAGAGCCCAAAACAGCTTCAGCACAAGTGGGTCTGGAGAATCTCCTTCACCTCATGAAGCAGGAACCCCTGAGCCCAGGAGCAGGCAAAATGTTGCATCTGTTAGCCTGGCGGTGGCCTGCAGTGGATGTGAACTCTGTGTGCTCCATCATTCCACTTCACTCTGTACATGTATTTGCAAGTGTTGAATGTCTTTATGTATAACTGTGAAATACATTGTAAAAATTCTTTGACAGAAAACATGCTTCTTAGGAACTTGGGAAGTCTGTTTCCCATCAAGTGGTTTAGGGAAGTGGTGAAATATTGGATGCCTTTGTTAGTAAGAGTGCTGAATAAACTGTCTTCTCCATCTCAAATTCAGGGCGTTGCCTGGGCTTGAACCTTGCTCTTTGACCTCCAGGAACTAGTTTAGTTTAGGCAGTGAGTTCCCTGATACCATAGGGATTCCTGTATATGCTAGAACATTCCAGGCTTAATCCAGTCTGAATAATTCCAGCTCTCTTCCATTGGTTTAAAACACAGTACTTCAGCAGAAGATAAAGCTAGGAACAACCATCAGCCATTTTCAGGTGGTTACATGTCCCCAGGTACTTGACAGGGGCAAAGACTGGCCAATATTGGCACCAAAATGAGTAGGGATGAAGTAATGAGGAACATTCTCAAAGAAGATTTTGCAGGGTTTCCAGTGACCTGGGATTAATCCTAAAGTCAGGTGCTGTCTGTGTGGAGTTTGCATGTCCTCCCAGTGACCACACAGGTTTCTTCCTGGTGATCCAGTTTCCTCCCACACTCCAAGGCATCTGGGCTTGTGGGTTAATTGGCTGTTGTAATTTCCCCTGATGTGAAGGGTGGTAGTTGATAGGAATGTGGCGATATACATCAATAGGGGAGTGAGCATAGACGAGAGGCCAAATGGTCTCCATCTACCTTGTAAGTATGCAAATAGAGGAGAAGTGGAGGGAGATTTCCAAACCCCAGAGGTTAGGCATCTGAAGGCACAGCCAGTTATCAGAGGAGTAAAGGAAGCTGTAGATCAGTGCAGGTCAGGACCGGGGGAGTGAGGAGATGAGGGAAGCTTGCAGGACTGGAAACAATGCGGAATGATAGGGGTGGGAAGAGTGCAGAGAGATTTAATCATAAGGATGAGATTTCTGAGATGGAACAGTTGCTGGACTTGTCAGCGAGCACAGGGTGGTTGTCATTCATTCCCAGGCAGAGCAGTCACATTGTGGAATATCTCTAGAGATGTTTTGGACCCATAGCTATGAAAAAAAAAGTTTTGGAAGGGGATATTTCAGAGCAAGTCATCTAACAGAATAGAAAAAAGTAACAGGTCCGTGCCAGCCTGCAGTGTTACTGAGGTTGCCTGCACCATCCTCTGATGGACTGAGGTTCCTGGACCTTCGTCCAGTGGGACTGATGTTGCCTAGACCACCCTCCAGTGGGACTGAGGTTGCTTGGACCACTCTCTGGTGGGACTGAGGTTGCCTGGCCCACCCTCCAGTGGGTCTGAGGTTGACCTTTCAGTGAGGTGGCGGAAGAGCCAATGAGATCAGTAATTATGAAGCAAAGATAGATAGATAGACGTACTTAATTGATCCAGAGGGAAATTGGGTTTCATTACAGTTGCACCAACCAAGAATAAAGTATAAATATAGCAGTATAAAACCATAAATAATTAAATAATAATATGTAAGTTATGCCAGATGGAAATAAGTCCAGGACCAGCCTATTGGCTCAGGGTGTCTGACCCTCCAAGGGAGCAGTTGTAAAGTTTGATGGCCACAGGCAGGAATGACTTCCTATGATGCTCTGTGTTGCATCTCGATGGAATGAGTCTCTGGCCGAATGTACTCCTGTGCCCAACCAATACATTATGTAATGCATGGGAGACATTGTCCAAGATGGCATGCAGCTTGGACAGCATCCTCTTTTCAGACACCACCGTCAGAGAGTCCAGTTCCAACCCCACAACATCACTGGCCTTACGAATGAGTTTGTTGATTCTGTTGGTGTCTGCTACCCTCAGCCTGCTGCCCCAGCGCACAACAGCAAACATGATAGCACTGGCCACCACAGATTCATAGAACATTCTCAGCATCGTCCAACAGATGTTAAAGGACCTCAGTCTCCTCAGGAAATAGAGCCGGCTCTGACCCTTCTTGTAGACAGCCTCAGTGTTCTTTGACCAGTCCAGTTTATTGTCAATTCGTATCCCCAGATATTTGTAATCCTCCACCATGTCCACACTGACCCCCTGGATGGAAACAGAGGACATCGGTGCCTTAGCTCTCCTCAGGTCTACCACCAGCTCCTTAGTCTTTTTCACATTAAGCTGCAGATAATTCTGCTCACACCATGTGACAAAGTTTCCCACCGTAGCCCTGTACTCAGCCTCATCTCCCCTGCTGATGCATCCAACTATGGCAGAGTCATCAGAAAACTTCTGAAGATGGCAAGACTCAGGTATGGCAAATATCAGAATCTCAGGGTCTGGCTTCATCAGATTTGGCCATTTGGGAGGAAGTTGAAGTTAAAAACAATATGGATAGAAATTGATTCAATATATTTTAATGATGTTTAGACAGCTCTGTGTGTCAGTCTAACACAGCTTTTTATATGGCCTGTTAGGATCACAGTCTTTGATTATGAGATTCTCATAAATGAGTTTCCCTCAGAAGCGGGGATGAGAACTCTGTGTGTCAGTTTCACTGAGCAGTTCCATTGATCTCTTGCCAGACGTAACAGCTATGGACACCCAGTCTTGTAGCTGTGACATTGGAGGGGTAAACAGCGATATAACCTGCACTCTTCCAGCACCTGGTGAGTGCTGCTGCTTGAAGAATGGATGTTGCAAAGCTCCTAGTAAATGTGAGGTTGTCCGCAGAAACTTGGAATATATAGTATGCTAAATTGGTAAATTGTTTTATTACTGTCACAGGTACCGAGGTACAGTGAAAAACTTTGTTTTGCATGCCATCCATACAGATAATTTCATTGCAGCTAGGCACTGAGGGAAAACAATAGTAGAAAGCAGAATAAAGTGGTACAGTTACAGAGAAATTGCTGTGCAGACGGATGATAAGATGCAAAGTCAATGAGGTAAGGTCAAAAGTCCATCATTTGTACCAGGGGACCACTCAATAGTTTTATATCTGTGGGATAGAAGCCGCCTTTGAGCTTCAGGCTTTTGTATCTTTTGCCTAATGGAAGGAGGAAGAAGAGAGAATGGCCAGAGTGGATGGGGTCTTTGATTATGCTGCTATTTTACCGAGGCATTGAGAAATGTAGACAGAGTCTATAATCTTTGTGATGTGCTGAATTGTGTCCATAGCTCTCTTCTTGCAGTCATGGGCAGAGCATTTGCCATAGAGTGTAAGTCTTCCATTCATGTGCAATCCAGACAGATCATGAGACGCTTGTGTGCATTAGTGTAGAAAAAAAGAGAAACAGAATACACAACATGTAATTGTAGCTGGAGAAAGCACAGTGCAGGTAAACAAAGTGCATGGGGCACGATAAGATAGATTGGGAGCACAAGAGTTCACTTCCCAGCTTCCTTTCTTCATTTCCACCTAACACGCACCTTTCATTGGCACTTGCCCGTGCAGCTTCTGTTCCTTCCTACCGTTCAGGAACCTTTAGGGAAGCGTTTACGCTTTCCCTATCTACCATTCTGCATTCAGTGTTCACAAAATGATCCCTTCTGCAGTGGAGAAACCAATCACAGACTGGGTAACCACACTCTGTTTAAATTCAAGTTTAATTGTCACTCAACCATACACGAATACTCATGAATACAGCGAAATGAAACAGTGTTACTCTGGGGCCAAGGTGTAAACATTGTACCAACAGTCACACACAGCATAAAGCACATATAAGTTAGCAAGCACGTATAAATTATCAGTAAAATACAGTGACACAAGAAAATAGTCCAGTCCATGAATGTTACAGAAACCTGCAGCTGAACACAATAACATAGTGGTTAACACAATGCTTTACAAAACAGACAACCCAGGTTCAATTCCTGCCACTGCTGTAAGGAGTTCGTACATTCTTCCCGTAACCGTGTGGGTTTCCTCTGGGTGCTCTGGTTTCCTCCCACAGTCCAAAGTCATACCGGTTGATAGGTTGACTTGGTCATTGTAAATTGTCCCATGGTTAGGTTAGGATTAGATTGGGGAATTGTTGGGCAGCATGGCTTGAAGGGCCAAAGGGCTTATTCCCCACTGTATCTCAATAAATAAAACAATTAAACACAATATAGCTTGTCTTCTGCTAAAAAAAAATCGGGTGGGGGTGTGGTAGGGGTGCAGTACCAAATCCAGCTTGAACGCCACACCACATCATCTCCAGTGGAGCACGCTGAATCCAACATCTCTCTCCAGGGAGGCTGTAAATAGGCGACACTGTGGCTTGAGGCCTAGTCCTTGCTACAAGCGAGGCCACATGGCTCCCCTGCTGTCTGCCAATAATTCAGTGAATCAGACTTGTAGCATTCCACATTAACGATGTCCAACAGGGTCTTGCAATCACAAGAAAAGCAACTAGGATGATCACTCGCTGTTAGACTGCACACCACCTGTGTGTTCTGACCCCTCCAACGCCTCTCTGACATAGGCACAAGCACGATCTGCACCAAGTCCAACTCCTTCAGTTTTCCTGCCTCTAAGCAGCTCGCTGATGAGGTAGACCTGCAGTACTTTAAGTTCTTAATGTCCAGCAGGATCTTGCGTCATAAAAAATATTTTTAAAACAGTCAATAACACTTTTAGTTGATCTTGCAGAAGCCACTGTGACTGAATTCACTGCCATCTTACCAGAAGTGACCCCGAACCTGCAGTTGCCTGTCAGCTTAATGCCCCATCTCATCTGCCGCTGATCTTAAGGCTCAGTGTAAGTTGGGTGAAGTATACCTCAACTTCCAGATCCAACAATATTGAATTCAACAATCTCTGGTAAGTTCCTTTCTCTAATTCTCACAGAACTGAGTGATATGCAGGTCACTTCTATCATTCTTCTTTTAATTTCAGTTCCCAACCGCAGTTCTGACCCGCATTTCACAGCTTTTACATGTCCCTTTGATTTCTCTCTCTCTCTTTCCCTCATATGATCTACCAACCAGAGGTCACTGTAAACCTCAGCAACCCTCTCAACCCACAACCCATCCTCTTCACAAATTGAAGTTAAATTCAAGATTGGATGCCAGAATTGCAAGAGGTGCAAGGATCAGAGGCCGAAAGACTCATCCCCTCCACCTACACCCCTTTCACTGAGCTTCACCCAGTCCCGTGACTACCGGCTCATTTGGAAGTCTGGCCTGTGTGCACGCTGCGGTCTGTACAGTTTGCCCCAGCCCTGCACCAGAAAAATATGTGTACCTGATGGCTTCCTCTGTCTGATAAGAACAGCCAGCTCTTTTAAGCTCTTTTAGATCTGAGGAAATGAAGGATTATGGGGTCCAGGTGCATAGTTCACAGAAAATGGCTCTGCGAGTGGATAAAGTGGTAAAGAAAGCATTTGGAATGCTTGCCTTCATTGGAGGGAGGTATTGAGTATAAAAGTAAGGAAGTAATTCGGCAGTTATATAGAACTTCAGTCAGACCACATTTGGAGTGTTCTGTGCAGTTCCGGTCACCCCATTATAGGAAGTATGTGTAGGCCATGGATAGGATGCAGAAGAGGTTTACCGAGAGAGTATGAACTATAAGGAAAGGTTGGACAAACTTGAGTTGTTCTCTCTCTAGAGGGTTGGAGGCTAAGGGAAGCCATAAGACCATAAGACATAGAAGTAGAAGTAGGCTATCCAGCTCATTGAGTCTACTCCACCATTCGATCATTGATAATTTATTATCTCTCTCAAACCACTCTCCTGCCTTTTCCCTGTAACCTTTGATGCCCTTACTAAACAATAACCTATCAACCTCCACTTTAAATATACCCAATGACTTGGTCTCCACAACCTCTGTGGAAATATATTCCACAAACACGCCACCCTCTAGCTAAAGAATTCTTCCTCATCTCTGTTCTAAGGTATGCCATCCTATTCTCAAGCTGTGTCCTTTGTTAATACTCTCCCACTAATGGAAATATCCTCTATCTAAGTTTCTAGGCCTTTCAATATTCAGTATGTATCAATGAGATTCCTCCTCATTTTTCAATTCCAATGACTACAGGACCAGAACCTTCAAATGTTCCTCAGATATTAACCCCCTCATTTCCAAGATCATTCTCTGAGACTTCCTCTGGACCCTCTCCAATGCCAGCACATCATCTCTCAGATACATGGCTGAGTACTGCTCACAATACTCTAAATGTGGTCTTATAAAGTCTCAGCATGAAATCCTTGCTTTTATATTCTAGTCTTCTCAAAATGAATGCTAAAACTGCATTTGTCTTCCTTACCACTGACTCAACCTGCAAAGTAACCTTTAGAGAATTGTGCACAAGGACTCCAAATTCCCTTCATGCTTCTTATTTCTGAACTCACTCCCATTTAGAAAACAGTTTATTCCTTCTACCAAGGTGCATGACCGTACACTTCCCGACACTGTATTCTATCTGCCACTTCTTTGCACATTCTCCTAATCTGCCTAAGTCCTTCTGCAGATTCCCTGTTTCCTCAACACTACCTGCCCCTCCATCTATCTTTGTATCATCTGCAAACTTGGCAACAAAGATATCAATTCCATCATCCAGATCATTAACATATAATGTGAAATTAACAGTTAATATGATAACATGATAAAGGTTTTAAGAAATTGTAGGAGGGATAGATAGGATAGACAGTCAGAATCTGTTGCCCAGGGTAGAAATGTCAAATACCAGAGGACATGTTTTAAGGTTAAGAGGAGCAGTGTAACTGCAATGTGAGAGCCACGTTTTTTTTATGCAGAATGGTAGGTGACTTGAAAGAGTTACCAGGGATTACCTAGTATCAGGCAATTTAGTGGGGTTTAAGAGACCCGTAGATAAACAAAGAAATATGGGGCTACTAGAGGGATATGGATGATACACAGGAGGAGGAAATTTAGTAGATCACAAACACAAGAAAGTCTGCAGATGCTGGAAATCCAAAGCAACACACACAAAATGCTGGATGACCTCAGCAGGTCAGACAGCGTCTATGGAAAAGAGTAAACAGTCAATGTTTTGGGCCATGACACTTCTTCTGGACTGAGAAGGAAGGGGGAAGATACCAGAATAAAATGGGGGGGGAGGAGAAAGAGACTAGCTGGAAGGTGATAGGTGAAGCCAGTTGGGTGGGAAAAGACAAGGGCTGGAGAAGAAAGAATCTGATGGGAAAGGAGAGTGGACAATAGGAGAAAGGGAAGGAGGAGGGCACCCGGGGGGAGTAATAGGCAGGCGGGGAGAAGTGAAAGGTCAGAATAAGGAATAGAAGAAGGGAGAGGGGAAAACTTGTTCACTGTAATTTTGAGAAATCGATGTTCATGCCATCAGGTTAGAGGTTACCCAGATGGAATATAAGGTGTTGTTCCTCCACCCTGAGGGTGGCCTCATTTTAGCAAACGAGGAGGCCATGGATCAACACATCAGAACAGGAATCGGAATTGGAATTAAAATGTTTGGCCACCAGGAAGTCGTTTGTGGCAGATGGTGCGGAGGTGCTCGACAAAGTGGTACCCCAATGTACAAAGGGTCTCGCCAGTGTAGAGGAGGCTACATCATCAGGACCACCGGACACGATAGACAACACCGACAATTCACAGGTAAAGTGTACCTCACCTGGAAGGACGATTTAGGGCCATCAATAGAGCTGAGGGAGGAGGTGTATGGGCAGCTGTAGCACCTAGGGTGCTTGAAAGGATGAGTCCCAGGAGGGAGATCAGTGGGGATGGAGAAATGGACAAGGAAATCGCAGAGGGAGCATTCCCTGTGGATAGCGGGGGGTTGGGGTGGGATGTTACATGGTAGCATTCCTTCTTTGGAGATGGCAGAGGCTGCGGAGGGTAGAGATGATGAGTTGCATGTGAAGGCTGATGGGGTGGTAGGTAAGTACAAGAGGGACTCCATCACTATTACAGCGGCAGGAAGATGGGATGAGGGTGGATGTTCAGGAAATGGCAGAGATGCGGGTGAGAGCAGCACCAATAGTAAAGGGAGGGAAATCCCGTTCTTTAACAAAAGAGGACATTTCTGATGTCCCTGGGATGGAAAGCCACATCCTGGAAACAGATGCAGTGGAGGTGAAGAACCTGAGAAAAGGGAATGGCATTTTTACAGGAGATAGGGAGGGAAGAGGTATGGTTGAGATAACCATGGGTATCAGTAGCTTATGAAAGAGTTTGTCTCCAAAGATGGAGACAGGGAGATTGAGGAAAGTGAGGGAGGTGACAGAGTGAATTTAAGGGCAGAGTGGAAATTAGAGGCAAAGTTGACAAAATGAATGAGCTCAGCATGGGTACATGAAGCAGCACCAATGCAGTCATCAATGTAGCAAGAGGAAGAGGTGAGGAGTCTAACTGGGGAAAGCTTCGAACGTAGAGTTTTCTACATAGCTGACAAGCAAGTGCCCATGGCTACCCCTCGAGTCTGGAGTAAGTGGGTGGAGCTGGAGGACCAGTTCTGTCAGTTGGAGGAGGAGATAGGTTGGTTAACTAGTTAGCATTTAGTATAAATTGGCATCAGCAGCAGGACAATATTGTAGGCCAAATGCCCTTTCCAGTGCTGCTCCATGCCTGCTTTCAAGCACACATTGAACAACGAGTGCCCGTGCTAGGACTTGGAGGGACTGAAGCTTGGAATTACAAAGAAGAAACTGTGTAAAATGGAAACGTCTGAAATCAAAGCAAAGGCAGCAACTGGGAAATAAAATCTTGCTTTTGTTTAGTAAAATCATAGCAGGTGCCATTTTAACTTCACCTTCTGTCTACCCTCCGCAACCTTTCACTTTTGTTTATCAAGTGACTGTTGACCACTGCATTCAAATCATTCATAGCTCTGTATTCAGTGCAAGAGAATTCCAAAGACTCACAGCCATCTACCAGCTATGCCCAGATTATGAAGTTCCAACTTGTAGACACCCCTTCAGACAAATGAGCTCCCATAATATTATTGAACTGGAAAGTCCAATGTACAGTGTGAGCATGTTTATGTTTCTACGAATATCAGAACGAGTTTCCCCTCTCTCCTCTTTTGGTAATAGTTCCTTCTTATCAGTATTACGTGCTTTCATTGTCATTCATTACAACACTGTGGAGGAATAGTTACTGTATCGAGTGATTTTCATGTGTTTTCACCTTATGGACCTTCATAAAAACAGAACCTGCTCATTACCCAGCGATGGACTGTAAAGGGGAAAAAAAATCTCATCTCTACTCTGTCTTAAATGGGTAATTTTTGGGAAGTGACATGCTCCCATGAGAAGAGTAATCTTTTCCACGTTCTTCCTGTTAAGACTACTTCTGTGGATGTCACCTCTGGATGTTCCAGACTCCCAGAGACAGAAGTTTAGACTATCCAAAACTCCCTCTTAATAACATCTGTTCATTCCAGGTATTGACCTAGTAAATCTTCCCTGAATTATAATCAATACATTAACATCCCCCCCATCTACCTCATTATAATCTTACACCATACTGTTCACCTGTACTGCACTTTCCCTACGGCAACTACACTTTGTTATTGTTTTACCTTGTTCTACTGCAATATATTGTGTAATGTTCTCTCATTAGTCATAGTCATACTTTATTGATCCCGGGGGAAATTGGATAAATTGTGAGCTTTTCACTGTATCTTGCTACATGTGACAATAAATTCCAATCTCAATTACTTCTGTATTTAATTTCCTAGTCAATATACAACCATGGTTCCTTAAGGTTGTCATAGCCAGGGGAGATAGTGGGGATAAACACCCACTACCTATTAAATACTCCCAATAGTGTGCGTCTGACAGCCAAGTACAGCTCCTGACAAGGAAGGTTGCTGGTGCCTTAAGGCAGATAGGGTTTGACAGCTGTAGTTGGCAGTTCACCCAGGAGAAGAAGAATTCTGATCTCAAACCTCTGCTGCCTTGCAGCTATACCCACTCATGGGGAAGGCTTCAAGAGTGAACCCCGAGGGAAAGGCTGGAGCTGGAGTCCCTATGGCAGTCCTACGTTGAGTTCAATGCTGACTGGCTACTCCTGCGACACGATGGTGCCATATTCTTTGGATTCATCAGCAGTGTGGAGAGGGAGAGCCAGCTGCAGGAGCAATAGCATGTCGTACGACCCTGGTTTGTGTGTCATGTAGTGAGCCTGCTGAAGGTGCATATCGTACGACCTTGGCTTGCGTGTCACGTAATGAGCCTGCTGAACGTGCATATCGTACGACCTTGGCTTGCGTGTCACGTAGGCAGCTAGGACGCAATATCCACGGTCGACCCTGAACAACAGAGGGCCTCACACTGCTACATTATTCTGCTTTTCCTAATCACTTGCTTCACTTACCAACTAAACTTTTGCAAATCAAACTCTCAGACACCTTCTGATCTCTAGCCCTCTCACCATTGAGATTAAATGCTTCATTTTACTTTTTTGTGCAAAAATAAAGAAGTACATATTTTCCCATATTGCACTTCATTTGCCACATCTCTGGAGTGGTAGGAAGGTACAGCGTTGAGGCGGGACCTTGGGCCCCTGGGTCCACGTTGACCACCAGTTACACTAATCTGACATTGACAATCACTGGCTCCCCCAGACTCACCTACATACTAGGGGCAGTTTACACTGGACAATTAATCTGCCGACTGCACTAGTCTTTCTCTGTAGCTGCAACACTACATTCTGCATTGTACCTTTTGTTTTTGTACTGCCTGCTGTCCTCCTGTATGGAATGATCTGTCTGGATATTATACCCTTGTGTCTTGCTGCATGTGATAGTAATGCTCATTCTAGTTCTAGCTGGCATGTTTTTGGGATGTGGGGGAAAGCCAGAGCACTCGGAGGAAACCCACATCACAGGGAGAACATTCAGACTCCACACAGACAGTACCAGAGGTCAGTCAGAGTCTCTGGGGCCACAAGGCAGTGATTCTACCAGTTGTGCCACTGCATTCTTTTGTAATCTCCTTATATCCTCCTCCGAGCCAAGGTACAATCTGTGTTTCCTTGCAGATGGAAGAGTAGAGATGAACTCACCTCAGTTTTTGCAATACTGCTAATGGAAGAGATGGAAGAGATGGAGAGAATCTGTTGATACAAAAGATTCTGGAAATGCTGGAAATCTGGAGTAGCGCAGACAAAATGCTGGAGAATCTTAGCAGGTCGGGCAGCATCCATGGAAGTAAATAAACAGTCAACACTTCAGACTGAGGAACGTTGTGTGTGTTGCTTGAGAGAATCTGTTTCTGCTCCTTGTGAAGTCTGTGACCAGGGAATGTAAAAGTTGGAACAAGGTTTTCACAGAGAAGTACAAAACACCTTGAAACACATATGGTATAACAATCTCTTCTAATAACAATCGTAGATGGTCCATATTAACTTTAATTTTGAGACTGAACCATTTTTTATGAACCAGATGTATTGTGGGGAAATGGAAGTAATTGGAATAAGGACAGGAGTCAGCCTGGAGGGGCTGAGCCACTGACTGATCCGACATTCCTACGTTCCCATATAATTGTTCAGGAGGAATTTCCACGAGGAAGTGTTGCCCTGTCTCCAGCTTCACCCCTCATGCGGCTGATGCAGCTTCAAGTGCAAAGGTGAGGCAGGTGTCAGATGGTCTGAGCACCACCTGTGTCTGGAGGTCTCTGAGCAAGTGAGGTGGACCTACTTGAGCTAGCGACCTGTTAAAGAGGGAATCCAGCACTGGTCGTCACCCTGTTTCAAAATGGTGGCACAGTTGCTGCTGGTACCACCAGAGCAGGAAGACTTTCAACCCACCTTCATGCCAGCACCACCAATGGAAATTGGTCCATGACTTGGTGTGTGCTGCTTCTCGCCTGCCTAAATCTGTCTTATTTTCCTTCCCATTCTCTCTCCCTCCTTCCTTCCCTTCTCCTTCCCATGCCCTTGTTCTTTTGTTTCATTAACAGCTGTTTCTGATGAGAAAAGCCCACTGTAAACATTGAAAGTGTGTTTATCCCAGTCTTAGCCTTTGTGTGAATTCTGTGTGTGCTGGGTGCCAGTTTAGATTGGCCCCGATTCAATGAGCTGGAAAGAGGCCTCAGCAAACAGTCTGTTTCGCATCCCGGAGGTGCTCGAGCTCACACAGCACATGTGCTAGATGCAGCCTCAGCACTGCTTAACAAACAGTTCAGGCCAGCAAATACCAGCACCTTGACCATGGGGCTGACAACAAGTCTTTCTTTCTTTATATAAATCAGAAGAGATACCAGAGATAGGAACTGATTAAAGAAGTTTGCCCTTTACTAAAGGCAACAGAAGACCTTTCGTAATCAGCATCTGGTTTTTGACTATCTGGTTAATGTGTTTGCATAATTTTACCATTACTTTTATAATTTCAACATAAGCAGAAAGCTAAAAGCAATGCTTGTCCAGGCTGCTGGATGCAGGACTGGGCTAGCATGGACCAAGAGCTGAGGAACAGCAGGCCAGCTCTGTCTCCCAGAGTAGTAGGGCGACTTTAGTCTCAACCACAGCAGTGACATGCATTTTCATAGCCTCAATATCCCCGAGCACTTCACAGCCACAGCCTCCGAGTGCATTCCCCGTTGCAATGTGGGAAACAGAGATGATGAGAGTGGCAGGGCCCAAGTGCAGAGAGAAAGACACTGAAGCCAATCAACAGTTTACTGACTTTTAATAGGAACTGTGCAGAAATAGAGGAAAAACAATAAACGTTAGGCAAAAGGAACTGTTAACTACAGCCGTCAAACTAAAGCTAACACTGAAACAGCGGCTCAGCAGTAGTAGCTTGATACTAAATAAATATTGCTTCTTAACAGCGTCAGTCTAAATGGTTGTCTTCTTTCTCAGAACCAGGACAACAGTGAGTAGGGGGCATTGGCATCGCTCTGTTTTTGGTCAAGTCTAGACCAGACCAAAATGAGAGGAAGGGAGTTAAATACCATCACAATCAAACACGACTTGGCTGAAATGTGCAGACTCACAAATGCAATTGCCGAATCCCTTCTGCAGCCCAGCTGTGAGGGCACACAAACCCCGCAACAGAGTCCGTGGTTGTGACAGGGCCCCCTCGCTAGGCACAGACCCCAAGGTGCCAGAGACCTGCCCTGCCGGAAGATCTGGATGACAGACTTGTCCAGAATGTCATGACGTTACTCAAAGCCATGGCTCTCTCAGTCCTTGAGACACTGAGCCATGCCCCACACCCAGTGAGGTGTTAGGAGGCACTGCATTGGATAGACTGGGATCCATCCACCAAACAGGGAGGGGTGGGGGTGACTGGAGCAAGGGGGGAGGTAGTCATTGGCTTGAGCTGAGAAACATGGAACACTGGGTGATTCTTCATGAATGATAGTAGGCACAATCTATATGAGACCTTGTTAATAGCCCTCTCCACTACGCATGGTCTCACATAGCGTGAGGCTAAATTGCAGATCTTGACCTTCAAGAGAAGATCCCTAGATGCCAGCCAGACTTTCTCCCCTGGCTTGAGAGGCCTCGCCTGTTGGCAGAGCCGACCACCCACCAGGCATGTTTCTGAACAGGCAGTAGAGAAGCCCTAACCTGGCTCCACGTCCACTTCTAGCATTGGACCAACAGTTCAGCAGCAAGAATGCCTATGCCAGTCTCCTGGTCAGGGAAGAGCAGTAGCTGGAATCCCTTTTGCTATTCACAGGGGTACATGCTAGTGGAGGACGACTGGAGGTTACTGTGGGAAATCTCTGCCTAAACTAGTTGGGAGCTTCAGGAGGTGGAGATAGAAAAGACGAGGCAGTGTAGAGTTGTCTCCAGTTTTGGCTGTTAGATTAGGGACGGAAACCAGATTAGATGCTGTGTGTGGCCCCCACAAGAAAACAGGATGCCTTCCAGAACTGGGACATGTACTGTGGTCCTCAACCAGACACTATGCCCTGAGGGAAGCCATGCAGCCTGAACACATGTTGAACCATGAGGGTGGCAGTCTCATGAGTCAATGGGAGCTTAGGAGAGCAATGAAATGGGCAGTCTTGGAGAATGGTAGCATTTCCATCAGATGGAGGCAGACTAGTGATGAAATCCACCAAGATATTGGACCACTGGTGGTGAAACACTGGCAGTGGACAGAGGAGTCCCAGAGGGCTCTGACGTGATGTTCTGGGCACAAGCAGTGCTGGCAGAAAAGAAGTTGTGAACATCCTGGGACATAGATGATCACCAAAGTCATCTCTTGATAAATTCCAGGGTCCATTGAATTCCTGGATGTCCAATCAGATAGGAAGAGTGACCCCATTCCAACATCAGGGCAGGGACCTGCATCCATTTGGGAGGTCCCCCACCCACCTGGGCCTGGATCTGACTGTTGGGAGGCCCTCATCTCTGCCTCTGTTCCCCATATCTCTGGAGCAGCAATGCATGATCGATAAAGGATGGGCTTTGGAACTGGCATTGTCTTCAGACACCTCGAACTGCCGGGAGAGAGCATTAGCCTGGATATTCTTGCTGCTGGGCCGGCAGGTGAAGGTGACATTAAACTAGGTGAAGAAAAGAGCTCAATGGGCTTGATGGGATTTGGGTCTCTTGGCTTTTTGAATTAGGAAAGATTCTTGTGATCTGTCCATACCAAAAAGGGGTGCTCTGCACCTCCAGCCAATCTCAACTTGTTTCCAGGGCCTCTTTGACAGCTAATCAGAATCAAGTTTATTATCACTGGCATGTGACGTGAAATTTGTTAACTTAGCAGCAGCAGTTCAATGCAATGCATAATCTAGCAGAGAGAGAAAAAAATAAAAAAATAAGATAATGCATAATAATAAATAAACAAGTAAGTCAATACGTATATTGACTAGATATTTAAAAATATGCAAAAGCAAAAATACTGTATATTAAAAAAAAGTGAGGTAGTGTCCAAAACTTCACTGTCCATTTCGGAATCGGATGGCAGAGGGGAAGAAGCTGTTCCTGAATCGCTGAGTGTGTGCCTTCAGGCTTCTGTACCTCCTACCTGATGGTAACAGTGAGAAAAGGGCATGCCCTGGGTGCTGGAGGTCCTTAATAATGGACGCTGCCTTTCTGAGACACCGCTCCCTGAAGATATCCTTTGTAGGCCAGTGCCCAAGATGGAGCTGACTAGATTTACAACCTTCTGCAGCTTCTTTCAGTCCTGTGCAGTCACCCCTCCATACCAGACAGTGATGCAGCCTGTCAGAATGATCTTGGTTTCCGACATCATAGTTACACTTCATGGGAGTCAAGCAAATGGGAAGAAAAGCATAAAGGTGCAGCTGGTTATCCACAGAAGAACATGGGAGAGTACAGCTCCAATGCCAACATCTGAAGCATCCACCTTGACAATGAGTGGATGGGATGGGTTTGGGTGTTGTAGCACCGGGGCAGTGGTGAAGTATCACTTTAGTTCTGAAAACACCTGGCCTGCTTCACTTGTCCATAGGAATCCCACAGAGGTCCTCTAGGTGATTGATTTTGTGGGGTCTGTGAAGGAACCGAAGTGGTGATAAGAATTTGCAAACCCCATAAAGTGCTGCACCTGTTGGGTTATAGATGGTTTCGGTCACTCTGTGACTGCCTGAACTTTACATGGGTCCATTTTAACACTGGAAGCGGTGAGGATATAACCCAAAAATGATACCTGTTCCTTGTGAAACTCACACTTCTCTGGCTTGGTGTAAAGGCTATTCTAGAAGAATCATCTGGGAAACCTTGAGACATGCTGAACCTGTTTCTGCAAGAGGGGCAATAGATCAGAATGTCATCACTTCATACGTCCTCTCGTAACCCTTCCCTGAACTGCTTCCAACACTTTAATGTCCATCCTTAATCATTAACATTGTTGATTTCCCTAATTCCTTGCTGGAGATGCATACTAGCCATTTGAAAGTCATACACCAGCTCTCCTCAATCTCTCTTCATCATCTTTGCATCTATCACCATTCAGGCTAATTGCTTCATTTTCACTTTTCCAGCTAGAACAGAAGAGTTCACCTTTCCTTACATTACATTTGCCAGAGTTTTGCCCACTAACTTCTCCTAATTCAAGCCTCCTTATGTCCTACGTTTGAACAGTGATGTCACTACCCTGTTGGAAGGGCACGCAGTGATGTCTGAACTCAAGCAAGGTGTTGGGTAAATGCCAATCTGTCTTTCTTCATATAAACCAGCAAATTGATCATAAATGTAAGACACACCTGTAAACTTATCACCACTGAGTGGGGGCAGCTGAAGTTTCAGCTAATGAATTACTTAGAATTGTAGATCATAAACACACCTCTGACCTGACCTGTGAGAGTTTTCGCCCTCCTACCTCATCTGTTCATTTGAGGTTGTCACACATTCTTGTTCCCAGAGAATTGGACTGTGGAGGACATACCAGCTTTGTGCTGTTGACCACATGGCCTCTCCCAGTGGTACAGCCAGCAATGGTGGGGCAGTGTCACTCATTAGGCAGGGGTAGGGCCAGGTACAAGCTTCAGCAGTTAATCAACTGAAAAGTGAATCCAGAATCCTGGTGGTATTTGCTGTAAACTGCCAGGAGATTGCAGTTTGTAGAAACATGACAGTAGAATGCAGGGACTAACTGTACTGGGGACACCGTGACCTTTGGTCTGACTGTACTGGGGACACTGTGACCTTTGGTCTGACTGTACTGGGGACACCATGACCTTTGGTCAGACTGTACTGGGGAAATCATGATCCTGTGTCTGACTGTACTGAGGACACCATGTCTCTTGGTCAGATTGTACTGGGGACACTGTGACCTTTGGTCTGACTGTACTGAGGATCCTGAGACTCTTGGTCTGTCTGACTGTACTGGGAACACTGTGACATTTGGTCTGACTGTACTGGGGACACTGTGACCCTTGGTTTGACTGTACTGAGGAAGTCATGATTCTGTCTCTGACTGTACTAGGTAAATCATGACCTTGGGACTGACTGTACCGGCAAAGAAAGACGGTGAATGCAGGACTGAGGAGTAGGTAGTTTACATTGACTTAAAAGGGTCTTTTTTTGCAAGATTCCATATGGTAGGCTGGTCCAGGAAGTTATGCACGTGAAATTCAAAGCCTGGTGAAGGAGTGGATTTATAGCTCTCTTGCCGATCAGATGAAGCGGGTAGTGGTGGATGAATCTGTAACAAGTGGTGTACCGCAAGGATTGGTACTGGGAACAAATTCACTCCGACTTCGCTCACTCCATCACTGAGCTGTTCCCACAACCTGTGGACTCTCTTTCAAGGACTCTTCATATCATGTTCTGAATTTCAACTTTTTGTTTGTTTATTTATTTATTATTGGTATTTCCTTTTTTGTATTTGCACAGTTTGTTGCCTTTTGCACGTTGTTTGTCCGTTCTGTTGGGTGTGGTCTTTCATTGATTCTATTGTGTTTCTTATATTTACTGTGAATGCCCACAAGAAAATGAATCTCAGGGTAGTATATATATGTACTTTGATCATAAAGTTACTTTGAACTTTGTTGTTTGTAATATGTGTAACTAACTGGGAGAGGTATCAATGATTGCGAATGTAGGCGATCTGATTAATAAGTTTCCAGGTCACATGAAAATTGGTGGAGTTGCAGATAGCAAAGGAGTTTGCCTAAGAATGCAGTGGGTTGTAGTTCAGCTGGAAAGTTAAGCAGAGAGATGACAAATGAAACTTAATCCAGACAGTAATGCACTTTGGGAAGTCAAATTCTGATAGGACAAATAGAATAAATGGCAGGGTCCTTAGAGCATTAATGAACAAAGAGGCCTTGATGTACAAGTCCATAGCCTCCTGACAGTGATGACACACACATAGAAGGTAGTGAAGAAGGCATTTAGTATGCTTGCCTTCCTCGGCCAACTTACTGAATGTAAATTGTGGCAGTTGTGCACAACATTGCTTAGGCCTCACTTGGAGTACAAGTGACCCCTGGAATGAATTGCCAGAGGAAATGGTGTAGACAGGTACAATTACAATGTTTAAAAGATGTTTGGACATGTTCTTGGATAGGAAAGGTTTATGGGATTGGCAGAGATAGGGATTACAGTCAGCATGGACAGGATTGGCCAAAAGCCTGCTTCTCTGTTGTATGATGCTATTGCATAGACAATTATCTGGGCTTGGCAACATTTGGCTTAAGGTGGACTGGAAGTAGCCATTATTTGATTCTATGTTGCAACTTGACACAGAATCCAACTCTGGTCAGGTACTGTATTGTTCCTGAAGCACTCACTGTTGTTAATGTGCTGGGTATTTGTCTCACTAAAGAGTATTCGTTGTATTACAGTAAATATGGAATTAAACAGATTCTTTCTGTTAATCTTCACAATAAAATACAAGTAATATTCCAGTAAATTGTGAACAGGAAGGAAAGGAGGCACTCAAGGAAAATTATCCTGAGATTGTCAAATTTTTGACCCTGGCAGCAGGCAATTAACCTGATGCTCTGTATGTCTTTGGGAGGTGGGAGGAAAGTGGAGCACCTGGGAGAAACTCACAATCACAGGTAGAGCAAGCAAACTCCACACAGACAGAACTGGAGGTCAGGGTTGAACCTGGTCTCTGTGGCTTTGAGGGGGCGGCTTTACCAGCTGCAGCGTTGTCTCCAGCGGAAAATCTGGCTCCAGAGAGCCCATCTAGAAAATAACACCACATTTTCTTCTAACATGTATAGATATTAACAAATGAAATGGCCCAAAACACTTCTGCAGAGAAGTACTGATCAAAGCTGGGGGCATGGGTTAGTTACTGTGTGGAGTTTGCTTATTGTGTCAGACCTCTAGCAAACTGGATGTGTGACCCTGACCATTAAGATGATGCAATTAAATGCAAATTATCACATCAAACAGCCTTTGAGAATCTGGGCACCGACACAATGCCAAAGTGGATGACTCATTACTGCATCTGTTAGAAGGGAGAGGGAAGAAAGGAAGAGAGGGAAAGAGAGAGGGAGAGAGGGAGAGGGAGAGGGGAAGGGAGAGAGCGGGAGGGAGAGGGAGAGGGGGAGGGAGAGAGAGAGGGAGAGGGGAGGGAGAGAGCAGGAGGGAGAGGGAGAGGAAGGAGAGAGTGAGGGAGAGGGGGAGGAAGGGAAGAGGGGGAGGGAGAGAGGGGGAGGGAGAGGAAGGGGAGAGAGGGAGAGGGCAGGGAGAGTGAGGGAGAGGGGGAGGGAAGGGGATGGAGAGATGGGGAGAGGTAGAGGGGGAGGGAGAGAGAGGAAGAGGGGGAGAGAGATAATAACTTCCAGTTCCCTGGTCCCGATCGCTTCATTTTCACTATGGATGTCCAATCCTTATATACCTCCATTCCCCATCAAGAAGGCCTCAAAGCCCTCCGCTACTTTCTGGATAATAGACCTCACCAGTTCCCCACTACCACTACCCTCCTCCGGTTGGCAGAACTGGTACTCACACTTAATAACTTCTCTTTTGGCTCTTCCCACTTTCTTCAGACCAAGGGTGTAGCTATGGGCACTCTCATGGGCCCCAGCTATACCTGCCTCTTCATTGGTTATGTGGAACAGTCTGTGCTCCAAACCTATTCTGGTACTGCTCCCCAACTTTTCATTCGCTACGTTGACGACTACATTGGTGCTGCTTCCTGCACCCATGCTGAACTCATCAATTTCATCGACTTTACTTCAAACTTCCACCCAGCCCTCAAATTCACTTGGTCTATCTCGGACACTTCTTTCCCCTTTCTCGATCTCTCAGTCTCCATCTCTGGAGACAGACTGTCCACTGACATCTTCTACAAGCCCACTGACTCTCATAACTACCTCGACTATACCTCTTCCCACCCTGTCACATGCAAAAATGCTATTCCCTATTCCCAGACCCTCTGTTTCCGCCGCATCTGCTCCGAGGATGAGGTTTTCCATTCCAGGATATCTCAAATATCCTCTTCCTTTAAGGATCGTTGTTTCCCTTCTACCATCATCAATGATGCCCTCACCCGCATCTCCTCCATTTCCAGCACTTCAGCTCTCACCCCATCCTCCTGCAACCACAACAGGGACAGAGTTCCCCTTGTCCTCACCTACCACCCACCAGCCTCCGGATCCAACACATTATCCTCCGCAACTTCCACCACCTTCAACAGGACCCTACCACTAAGCACATCTTTCCCCCTCCACTTTCCGCAGGGATCAGTCCCTTCTCGACTTCCCGATCCGCACGTCCCTCCCCACAGATCTCCCACCTGGCACTTATCCCTGTAAGCGTAAGTGCTACACCTGTCCCTACACCTCCTCTCTTGCCATCACTCAGAGCCCCAAGCAGTCCTTCCAGGTGAGGCAACACTTCACTTGTGAGTCTGTTGGGGTCATCTATTGCATCCGGTGCTCCCGGTGCGGTCTCCTCTACATCGATGAAACCCGACGCAGATTGGGGGACCGCTTCGTCGAGCCCCTCTGCTCTGTCTGCCACAACAGACAGGATCTCCCAGTTGCCACCCACTTCAACTCTGCTTCCCATTCCCATTCAGATATGTCCATACATGGCCTCCTCGACTGCCACGATGAGGCTAAACTCAGGTTGGAGGAGCAACACCTCATATACCATCTAGGTAGTCTCCAGCCCCTTGGTATGAACATGGAATTCTCCAACTTCCGGTAATTCCCTCCCCCTCCCTTCCCCTATCCCTATTTCATTCTGCCCCCTCCCCCAGCTGCCTATCACCTCCCTCATGGTTCCACCTCCTTCTACTACCCATTGTGTTTTCCCCTATTCCTTCTTCACCTTTCCTGCCTATCCCCTCCCTGCTTTCCTTCCCCCACCCCTTTATCTTTCCCCTTACTGGTTTTTCACCTGGAACCTACCAGCCTTCTCCTTCCCACCCTCCCCCCACCTTCTTTATAGGGCCTCTGCATCCTCCCTCTTCAGTCCTGAAATGTCGACTGATCGTTTCCACGGATGCTGCCCAACCTGCTGATTTCCTCCAGCGTGTTGTGAGTGTTGCTTTGACCCCAGCATCTGCAGAGTATTTTGTGTCAGAGATAGTATTTCTGACTGATGATAGTGGGGAAAGTTTGGAACTAAAATAAAGCAAGCTGCAATAAAAGTGAAGTTGGTGGGAGAAGAAAGGGGAAGGTAGGTAATTAGGTGTATCGAACAGGAAACATTGGCTGATGCAGGTGATGGGGTGGCTACTGAGAGATGCTGAGGGAAAGCAAATGGAGTACAAAAGGGGTACCTAGAGGAGGAGTGAATAGGAGAGGGGAGCAACTGGGGTCTGGAAAAAAACAGGAAAAGCACAGGCAAGGCAGTAATATGGACGGGGACAATAAATGCAGTCCTTCTCTGCTGGTGCTGGCAGGGTGAATTACGTGAAGGTGTCAAGGAATTATAAACAGGCTGAGTGAATGGGCTGGGACATGGCCACTGGAATAAAGTGCGGGAGAATGAAAAGCTGTCTGGTTTGGTAGAGCAGATAGAAAGGCAGAGTGTTAATGTATTGTTTAGAGGTGTGGGTGTTCCAAGGGACTCAAAGTAAAGTAAATGCTATAATCAAAGTACATGTATGTCACCACATACAACCCTGAGATTCATTTTCCTAAAGACATATTCAGCAAATCTATAGAATAGTAGCTATCACAGGATCAATGAAAGATCAACCAGAGTGCAGAAGACAACAAAATGTGCAAATGCAAATATAAATTTGATTAGGTACCCCATGTAAGGCTTATTGAGAAAGTGTGGAGGCAGGGGATCCAAGGGGTCCTTGATTTGTGGATCCAGAACTGGCTTGCCCACAGAAGGCAAAGAGTGGTTGTAGACAGGTCATATTCTGCATGGAGGTCGTTGACCAGTGGTGTGCCTCGGGGATCTGTTCTGGGACCCCTACTCTTTGTGATTTTTATAAATGACCTAGATGAGGAAGTGGAGGGATGGGTTAGTAAATTTGCTGATGACACAAAGATTGGGGGTGTTGTGAATAGTGTGGAGGGCTGTCAGAGGTTACAGCGGGACATTGATAGGATGCAAAACTGGGCTGAGAAGTGGCAGATGGCTAGTTAAAAAGGTACGACCTTTAAAGTCATAGAGATATGGTGAAATTTACAAGATTGGAGTATTGTGGGCTAAACTATTATTTAAAGATAATAGGAAAACATCCTACTGGATTATGTGACTGTGGTAGTCCAGAGACAGCCCAGCATGTCTTGCTGAGCTGTAATCGATACAAAATTGAAAGAAGCATGTTGTTCAAGAGGCTGTCTGGCTTAAATTTATTTTGGTTTTCTGTTAAATCTTTGTTTGGTCATCAAGAGAATCAACATCTGATTGAAGAGTCTATTGTTCAGTTTATACATGAGACTAGGTTGTATTCGAGAATTTGAGTCCCTTGAAGTTCTATAATTAATTATACATCCTGTGGAGGGCTGCAATATGCCTAGATGCATCTAAACAGCCGGAAACAGAAGAAGAAGGAGGAGGAGGAGGAGGAGGAGTTGTTGTTGTTGTTCAACCCAGCTAAGTGTGAGGTGGTTCATTCTGGTAGATCAAATATGATGGCAGAATATAGTATTAATGGTAAGACTCTTGGCAGTGTGGAGGATCAGAGGGATCTTGGGGTCCGAGTCCATAGGACACTCAAAGCTGCTGAGCAGGTTGACTGTGTGGTTAAGGTGGCATATGGTACATTGGCCTTCATCAACCATGGGATTGAGTTCAAGAGCCGAAAGGTAATGTTACAGCTATATAAGACCCTGGCCAGACCCCAAGTACTGTGCTCAGTTCTGGTCACCTCACTACAGGAAGGATGTGGAAACCATAGAAAGGGTGCAGAGGAGATCTACAAGGATGTTTCCTGGATTGGGGAAATGCCTTATGAGAATAGGTTGAGTGAACTTGGCCTTTTCTCCTTGGAGCGACGGAGAATGAGAGGTGACCTGATAGAGGTGTACAAGATGATGAGAGGCATTGATCGCGTGGATAGTCAGAGGCTTTTTCCTAGGGCTGAAATGGCTAGCATGAAAGGGCACAGTTTTAAGGTGCTTAGAAGTAGGTACAGAGGAGATGTCAGGGGTAAGTTTTTTATGCAGAGAGTGGTGAGTGCGTGGAATGGGCTGCCGACGACTGTGGTTGAGGTGGATATGATAGGGTCTTTTAAGACACTCTTGGACAGGTACATGGAGTTTAGGAAAATAGAGGGCAATGGGTAACCCTAGGAAATTTCTAAAGTAAGTACGTGTTTGGCACAGGTTGTGCTGTAGGGTTTCTATGTTTCTATGTTAAATAAATAGCAATAAATAACAAGGACGTGAAATAACAAGATAAAAAGTCCTTAAAGTGAGATCATTGGTTGTGGGAACATCTGAATGGATGGGCAAGTGAGTGTAGTTATCCCCTTTTGTTCAAGAGCCTGATGGCTGAGGGGTGGTAATTGTTCTTGAACCTGCTGGTGTGAGTCCTGAGGCACCTGTACCTTCTACCTGATGGCAGCAGCATAGCCTGGGTGGTGAGGATCTCTGATGATGGATGCTGTTTTCCTACAACATTTCATGTCAATGTTCTCAATGGCTGAGAGGGCTTTGCCCATGATATATTGGACTAAATCCACTACCTTTTGTAGGGTTTTCCATTTACAGACATTGGTGTTTCCATACCAGGCCATGATGCAGCCAGTCAATAGACTTTCCACCACACAGATATAGAAGTTTGTCAAAGTTTTTGGTGTCATTCTGAATCTCTGCCAACTCCCAAGGAAGTAGAGATGCTGTTGTGCTTTCGTGACAATTGCATTTACATGCTGAGTCCAGGTTAGGTCCGCTGAAATAATAACACCCAGGAATCATTCAGTCTCACTGCTGTATGCTGATTCACCACCATCTTTGATAGAGAGAATGTTCACTGAATCACTGAGGGTTAACACACAGGTGCAGGATACAATGAATGCAAATGGAATGCGAACCATTATTGTGAGAGGACTTGAATGGAAAAGATATTAATTGCAACAATATTGGACCCTGCTGAGACCACACCTTGGCTATTTTGTACAGATCTGTTCTCCCTTCCAGAACGTCATTCTGGGTGATGGACAAAGTGCAGCAAAGGTTAATTGATCTAACTCCTGTGATGCAAATATTAAGAGGATGCGGTCTAAACCCTCTGGAGTTGAGAAGAATGAAAGGTGACCTCATTGGATGTTTCCCTGCTACTCATGGCACCACTTCTCCACACAATTCACCTTGGGTACCACCTCTCTCATTCTGAAAACAGACTTCATCAGTTCCCTCCTCCTCAAACCTTCCTTTAATTTGGCTGCAAATTATTCCCAATCCCCAGCCTCCCTCTTCTCTCCAAAGACCTTCAACATGTTGTTGTTCCCAATTGATTTGTATCCCTGCCATGGTACCGCTGAAGCTCTTATTAAGGTTGCTAAGGAAGCTCTATGTGACTGATTCATTCTCCCAACCTAAAGATCACCTCACCTAGGTTATGCCCAGCCATTCAATTATAAGACTACGGCAGCCTTCCAAACCCATGTGTCTTCACCACCTTTAGACACTGGGTCCTCCTCTTTCTCAACCTTCAGTGATGTTATCTGAGAACACTGTCAGTTTCATCCATTCACTGATGAACTCTCCATTGACTGTCCCTCCACTGTTACTCCCCCAGGTTAATTGACCCACTTCTACCCCTCCAGAAAACCAGAAAGACCAAACCCAGCATCTGTTGTAATTCTTTGAGGAAACGATAGGCTGGATAGACAAAGGAGGGTCAGTGGATGTTGCTCACTCAGATTTTCAGAAGATCTTTGACAAGTTGTCATACACGAGGCTGCTAAATAAGATAAGAGCCCATTGTATTACAGGAAAAATACCAGCATGGATAGAAGATCGGCTGAGTAGGAATAAAGGGGGGGGCGGCTCTTAAAGGTCCAGTAGCACTCACACCTACAGTGATGAAATACTTTGAGAGATTGGTCGTGGCCAGATTCAACTCCTGCCTCAGCAAGAACCTGGACCCATTGCAATTTGCCTATTGCCACAATACGTCTACAGCAGATACAGTCTTAATGGCTCTTCGCATGACCTTAGATCACCTACACAATACAAATACCTATGTCAGGATGCTGTTTGTTGACTATAACTCAGCATTTAACGCCATCATTTCTACTGTCTTGATTGAAAAGCTACAGAACCTGGCTCTCTGTACCTCCCTCTGCAACAAGATCCTCGACTTCCTCACCAGGAAGTAGGTACAGAAGTCTGAGGACACACACTCAGCAATTCAAGAACAACTTTTTCCCCTGATTTTAAGTTTAACTATCTAGTACACCTATATAATAAAGTAAATCATCATTGATTTACTTTTTTCCCTATATTATCATGTTTTAAGTTCCTCGAGGTCAATATCACAAATGACCTGACTTGGTTCAACCAAGCAGAGTCCACTGCCAAGAAGGCCCACCAGCGCCTTTACTTCCTGAGAAAACAAAGAAATTTGGCCTGTCCCCTAAAACCCTCACTAATTTTTATAGATGCACTGTAGAAAGCATTCTTCTAGGGTGCATCACAACCTGGTATGGAAGTTGTCCTGTCCAAGACCGAAAGAAGCTGCAGAAGATCGTGAACACAGCGCAGCACATCACACAAACCAATCTTCCATCCTTGGACTCACTTTACACCGCACGCTATCGGAGCAGTGCTGCCAGGATAATCAAGGACACGATCCACCCGGCCAACACACTTTTCGTCCCTCTTCCCTCCGGGAGAAGGCTCAGGAGCTTGAAGACTCGTACAGCCAGATTTGGGAACAGCTTCTTTCCAACTGTGATAAGACTGCTGAACGGATCCTGACCCGGATCTGGGCCGTACCCTCCAAATATCCGGACCTGCCTCTCGGTTTTTTTGCACTACCTTACTTCCTATTTTTCTATTTTCTTTTTATAATTTATAATTTAAATTTTTGATATTTACTATTGATTTGTACTCCAGGGACCAGGAAGCACAGAATCAAATATCGCTGTGATGATTGTACGTTCTAGTATCAATTGTTTGGCGACAATGAAGTATAAAGCAAAGCATAAGTATAAAGTATTGCATTGTACTGCTGCCATGAAGTTAACAAATTTCATAACAAATGCCAGTGATATGAAACCTGATTCTGATTCTTTACTGGTTGGCTGATGGAGACTAGTGGTGTTCCACAGGGATCGGTGTTGAGACTGCTTCCTTTCATGTCATATGTCAATGATTTGGATAATGGAATTGATGGCTTTGGGGCCAGGTTTGTGGAATGATATGAAGACAGATGGAGTGGCATGGAGTCTGCAGAAGGATTTAGACAAATTAGGAGAAAGGGAAAAGAAGTGGCAGGTGGAATATAGTGTAGGGAAGTGCATGGTTATGAACTTTGGAAGAAGGAATAAAGGCATAAACTATTTTCTAAATAGGAAGAAAATTCAAAACTCCTAGGTGCAAAGGGACTTGGTAGCCCTTGTGCAGGATTCCTTAAAGGTTAATTTGAGTCCTGATGAAGGATCTCAGCCTGAAATTCTTTTCTTCAACTGTTTGAACGGGGCACGACTGCGCAAGCGCGTGAAAGTAGGCCCATGAGACGGCGGGAGAGTTTCAAAAGCGCGCAGATTAACAGAGCGGGCGACGGAGTAGTGGGAGACAGAGTAGGAAGGCTTTGGCTCGAGAGACTTCGGCGAGCGGAGGCTGAGGACAAGCTTGCTCCCAGTGAGGTAAGGCCGGGTAAGTTCCTTTAATTACTCTAATTAACTCAGGAGTAGGTAATGGAGGCAGCAGTTAGGGCAGTCGAGTGCTCCATTTGCAGTATGTGGGAAGTCAGGGCAAGCTCAATTGTCCCTGACGACTACACCTGTAAAAGGTGCATCCAGCTGCAGCTCCTGACAAACCGAGTTAGGGAACTGGAGCTGGAGCTGGATGAACTTCGGATCATTCGGGAGGCAGAGGCAGAAATAGACAGGAGTTACAGGGAGATAGTCACCCCTAAAAGCCAGGAGACAGATAGCTGGGTGACTGTCAGGAGAGGGAAGGGGAATAGACAGAATGAGCAGAGTACCCCTGCGGCCGTTCCCATCAATAATAAGCATACCGTTTTGGATACTATTGGTGGGGATGACCTACCAGGGACAAGTTGCAGTGGTCACATCTCTGGTACCGACCAGGGGGAATGCCATACTAGATCTAGTACTAGGTAATGAACCAGGTCAGGTCACAGATCTCTCAGTGGGTGAGCATCTGGGGGACAGTGACCACCGCTCCCTGGCCTTTAACATTATCATGGAAAAGGATAGAATCAGAGAGGACAGGAAAATTTTTAATTGGGGAAGGGCAAATTATGAGGCTATAAGGCTAGAACTTGCGGGTGTGAATTGGGATGGTGTTTTTGCAGGGAAATGTACTATGGACATGTGGTCGATGTTTAGAGATGTCTTGCAGGATGTTAGGGATAAATTTGTCCCGGTGAGGAAGATAAAGAATGGTAGGGTGAAGGAACCATGGGTGACAAGTGAGGTGGAAAATCTAGTCAGGTGGAAGAAGGCAGCATACATGAGGTTTAGGAAGCAAGGATCAGTTGGGTCTATTGAGGAATATAGGGAAGCAAGAAAGGAGCTTAAGAAGGGGCTGAGGAGAGCAAGAAGGGGGCATGGAAGGCCTTGGCGAGTAGGGTAAAGGAAAACCCCAAGGCATTCTTCAATTATGTGAAGAACAAAAGGATGACAGGAGTGAAAGTAGGACCGATTAGAGATAAAGATGGGAAGATGTGCCTGGAGGCTGTGGAAGTGAGTGAGGTCCTCAATGAATACTTCTCTTCGGTATTCACCAATGAGAGGGAACTTGATGATGGTGAAGACAATATGAGTGAGGTTGATGTTCTGGAGCATGTTGATATTAAGGGAGAGGAGGTGTTGGAGTCGTTAAAATACATTAGGACGGATAAGTCCCCGGGGCCTGACGGAATATTCCCCTGGCTGCTCCACGAGGTGAGGGAAGATATTGCTGAGCCTCTGGCTAGGATCTTTATGTCCTCGTTGTCCACGGGAATGGTACCGAAGGATTGGAGGGAGGTGAATGTTGTCCCCTTGTTCAAAAAAGGTAATAGGAATAGTCCGGGTAATTATAGACCAGTGAGCCTTACATCTGTGGTGGGAAAGCTGTTGGAAAAGATTCTTAGAGATAGGATCTCTGGGCATTTAGAGAATCATAGTCTCATCAGGGACAGTCAGCATGGCTTTGTGAAGGGCAGATCGTGTCTAACAAGCCTGATAGAGTTCTCTGAGGAGGTGACCAGGCATATAGATGAGGGTAGTGCAGTGGATGTGATCTACATGAATTTTAGTAAGGCATTTGACAAGGTTCCACACGGTAGGCTTATCCAGAAAGTCAGAAGGCATGGGATCCAGGGAAGTTTGGCCAGGTGGATTCAGAATTGGCTTGCCTGCAGAAGGCAGAGGGTCATGGTGGAGGGAGTACATTCGGATTGGGGGGTTGTGACTAGTGGTGTCCCACAAGGATCGGTTCTGGGACCTCTACTTTCCGTGATTTTTATTAACGACCTAGATGTGGGGGTAGAAGGGTGGGTTGGCAAGTTTGCAGATGACACAAAGGTTGGTGGTGTTGTGGATAGTGTAGAGGATTGTCGAAGATTGCAGAGAGATATTGATAGGTTGCAAAAGTGGGCTGAGAAGTGGCAGATGGAGTTCAACCCGGAGAAGTGTGAGGTGGTACACTTTGGAAGGACAAACTCCAAAGCAGAGTACAAAGTAAATGGCAGGATACTTGGAAGTGTGGAGGAGCAGAGGGATCTGGGGGTACGTGTCCACAAATCCCTGAAAGTTGCCTTACAGTAGATAAGGTAGTTAAGAAAGCTTATGGAGTGTTAGCTTCATAAGTCGAGGGATAGAGTTTAAGAGTCGTGGGGTAATGATGCAGCTCTATAAAACTCAGGTTAGGCCACACTTGGAGTGCTGTGTCCAGTTCTGGTCGCCTCACTATAGGAAGGATGTGGAAGTATTGGAAAGGGTACAGAGGAGATTTACCAGGATGCTGCCTGGTTTAGAGAGTATGCATTATGATCAGAGTTTAAGGGAGCTAGGGCTTTACTCTTTGGAGAGGAGGAGGATGAGAGGAGACATGATAGAGGTATACAAGATATTAAGAAGAATAGATAGAGTGCACAGCCAGTGTCTCTTCCCCAGGGCACCACTGCTCAATACAAGGGGACATGGCTTTAAGGTAAGGGGTGGGAAGTTCAAGGGAGATACTAGAGGAAGGTTTTTGACTCAGAGAGTGGTTGGTGCATGGAATGCACTGCCTGAGTCAGTGGTGGCGGCAGATACACTAGTGAAGTTTAAGAGACTACTAGACAGGTATATGGAGGAATTTAAGGTGGGGGGTTATATGGGAGGCAGGGTTTAAGGGTCGGCACAACATTGTGGGCTGAAGGGCCTGTACTGTGCTGTACTATTCTATGTTTTATGTTCTATGAAACATCGACTGCTTAGTCTTTTCCATAGATGCTGCCTGGCCCGTCCCTGTGGAACATCAATAGTTATAGTTGGCCAATCTGAACAGCAGCCATCTACCATTGCAACTCACCCTCTATTGCCAAGACAGTTTTGGATCGAATTGGTCAAATTACCCTTCATCCCATGGGCCCGAACCCTTTGGATCAGCTTCCTATGTGGGATTTCACAAACCCCATACTCCGGACTCTGCTGTCATTCAAAACTATACTGACCCCTCTTCCTCATGACTGGAGCACAGGCTACTTCTTGTCAGTCCTCCCATTTGCTCGATCATTGCTTGTGTTGGCGAGTGGTCCTCTTGGGGCCATTTTCTGAGGTCGCATCTGTGAGGAAGACTGCTGCTAACATAGAAAATTTGATCTCTGATGCTTAATATCCCCTGAAATAGAAGAAAGCAGCCTCACTGGAGTCACACATCACTGCAGATACTGGTAATCTGGATCAAAAAGAATTCACTGAAGGCACCTAGTAAGTCAGGCAGCATCTGAGAAAAGAAATGGAGAGTCAACGTATTGGGTTGAGACTCTGCGTTCAGACTGAACAAGCTCTTTGGAACTGGTGCTAACAAATTTCATCCTTTATTAAGGGCTTTTCAGAACAGCTTCACAGATTTATGTAGGAACATAAAACAATTCTAAAGATTTCATTCAATGTTGTAGTGGAAGGTTAGGTAGAATATAAAACCTTCCATGCAGCGTGCAATGGAGAGATGCTACGTGGCAGGGTTCTGTCTGCGAGGAGTTTGCACATTCTCCCTGTGGGTTACTCTTGGGTGGTGGTTGAAGGAGTGAAATTGGAGAATAACAGTCAGCAAGTTCTTTTAGATTAGAGGAAGTAAACACCAGTGTTTATCAGGAATCATTGATATGAATGACATCTATTAATGATTAACACCCTGATCACCCACAATCCCAGTTTGCAGATGCTTTGGAGGTGTACTCATTAGGAAAATGACAGAACATGTTGAGAATGTGTGAAAGTGAATGTGGTTCAGTCTTCATTGGCTGAAGGACACAATACAAAGGTCAGTCTTAACTGGGCTGTTGCATTTAGTCCTGTGCACTGGATTTCGGAAAGGATGCTAAAACTTTGGGGAGGTAGGTGGGGAGACATGAGATTCACCCGGATGGTCTCAGAGATGAAGGGCTTTGGGTACGTGCAGAGAATAGACACTCTGAGGCTGTTCTGCCTGGAGCAGAGTGTTGAAGGAAAATTTGAAAAAGTGTTCAAAATCATGAACAATTTCTATCATGCACTGCTAATTGTTCCTGCAGAGGTGGGATGAGCCTCGTTCTGGAAGTACTGTGGACTTGGTGAGGGTGTTGGCGTGGTAGGGGGGTGGGGGAGTTCCAGGATGTAGCATTGATGGGGGGAGTGAGTGTTTAGGATAAACATAAAAGATTCTGCAGATGTTGGAAATCATGAGCAACACATGGAAAATGCTGGAGGAACTCTACAAGTGAGGCAGCTTCTATGGAGGGGAATAAGCAGCTGACGTTTCAGGTTGAGTCCCTTCATCAAGACTGGAAAGGAAGATGCAGAATCAGAATAAGAAGGGGGAGGGGGGAGGAATTCAAATTGGCAGGTGATAGGTGAGACTAAGTGAGGGCGAAGGTGAGTGGGCAAGGGAGAGAGGGGAATATAGTAAGAAGCCGGGAATGATCGGTGGAAGAAGAAGCAATCTAATAGGAGAGGACAGTGGCCCCTGGCATAAAGGGAAGGAGGAGGGGAACCAGAGGGAGATGATGGGCAGGTGAGGAGAAGGGAAGGAATAACCAGAATAGAGAATGGAAAAAGAGAGAAGCGAGGAGGGTGAGAAATTTCTGGAAGTTAGAGAAATTGATGTTCATGCCTTCAGGTTGGAGGCTACCCAGACAGAATATGACACGTTGTTCCTCTAACCTGAGTTTGGCCTCATCATGGCAGTAGAACAAGCTTTGAACAGACAGAGTGCTTAGTTTGTCACTAGTAGCCACAGAACCAATGTTTGACCTGCTCTTGTAAACATGATCAATTTATGTCTGATCCAGGTCAGCTACTGATCTTAAACCCACCAGTGTCATGGTCTAGTCCATGAAGTCCGCATTCCGGTTCATGGTCCGGTCCGTTGTTCCTTAATCCAGGTTTTCCGGTTTTCCCTTGTCCTGTTGTGTGCCTTAATTGTGGCACATGATTCTCATTTTGGGCTGGCTACATAAACAACTCCTGGGTTCGGGTTCAGCTTCAGTTGCTGGACTGTTCCTTTCCCTTCCCTTCACCTTCCTCCTGAAGCCTTGCCTGCAACCTTTGCCTGAAGCCTTGGTCTGAAGACTTGCCTGCTCCCTCACCTGCGTCCTTGCCTGTATCACTGTCAGGTTCTACCTCTGGAGCAAGACTGGAGCCTTGCTCTGTCTAGATAAGGAACTGTCTATCCTTGTTTGGATCTGTCTCTGTGTCCACGCCTTCGCTGGGTAGGACCGGCCGTTTGCCGCTACCTTGAGTTGGGAACCGTTTCTGTGTCCACGCCTCCGCTGGGTAGGTATGGCTGTTTGCCGCTATCTTGAGTTGGGTACCGTCTCTGTGTCCACGCCTTCACTGGGTAGGTCTGGCCGTTTGCTGCTACCTTTAGAGTTGGGAACTGTCTCTGTGTCCACGCCTTCACTAGGTAGGTCTGGCCATTTGCCGCTACCTTGAGTTGTGAACGGTCTCGTCGTGTTCTGCATTCTGTGTATGAGTCCCAGCCCTGTGTCCTGTTCCCAAGGAGGGGTTCCGACTCTGTGTTCTGTATATGAGTCCCAGCCCTACATCCTGTTCCCAAGGAGGGGTCCTGGCTCTGTGTTCCATGTTCCTGTCTCCCAAGACCAAGGCTCTGTGTTCCATGTTCCTGTCTCCCAAGACCAAGGCTCTGTGTTCTGCGTTCCTGTCTCCCAAGACCAAGGCTCTGTGTTCTGCGTTGCTGTCTCCCAAGACCAAGTCAAGGCTTTGGGGTCTCATTCTGTCCTTGTGCCTCGCCCAGCCCAGGAATACCTCGTCTAGTCCAAGCCACGTCCAAGAACCTCGTCCTGTCCAAGTCAAGGCTTTGTGTTCTTGTCCTGTGCAGGAGTTCCATGTCCAGTCCTGTAGCCTAGCCACGGCCAGTCCTGTAGCCATGTCTTGTCATCACCTAGCTCCGGGGTCCGAGCCCGAGTCAAGACCTAGGTTCCGGGTCCCTGTCCAGTCTCTGGCTCGGAGTCCTTGTCCAGGTTCCAAGTTCCTAGTTCCTCGTCCAAGTCCCATTTTCCTAGTCTAGTCCTAGTCCAGACCTGCATCCTTGCCTTGTCCAGGGCCTGTGTCTTGTCCAGCGTTATTTCTTCCCCACTTCCCTTGCTTGCTTGACACACCTAGTCCTGTTCCTAGTACTTCAGTGTCTGTGTCTTGCATTTGGGTCCGCCACCAGTGCCCTCATATGACAACCAGTAGTTACCTCATCCTATTGAATATCGAGGCGTTTGCTTACATTGTCTCTTGTTGGAGATGGATCTGGTCTGGCATTTGTGTGAATAGACCTGAACACAGTGCAGCCATCTGTAAACATGGCAGCTTCTGATCTTATGACAAGGAGAAGGCCATTGCTGAAGGACGCCAAGGAGAGGACCTTGTGGAGCTGGCCAGGCAAGGAGTGCCTTTGTCAGGTCAGGAACTGGTGCTTGGGTCAACACGTGGGTTTATCCGTATATTTCAGTGAGTTGATGATGGTGACTTGAGGGCCTGCTTGGCCTCTTCCAAAGATAGTTGACAGTCAACTGCCTTGTAGAGCGTCTGGGTTCACATCCAGGGTAAAGAAGATAAGAAAGGCAAGTTCATTCTACGGATTTCAGTAAAACAGATGATTTTTCTGGACACTGTTACTGATGACAAGCTTCTTTTAAATCCTAGCATTTTTTACTAATTCAATTCCATTTTGCATGGTAAGAGTTGAACTTAAATCTGCACTGCTGTATTACTTGTCCAGTAATTAACCACTGCATCACAACTCCTTCTCGCTGGATTAACTAAGGAGAAACTGTCTCCACCAATGAAATGCTTGGTTTCCAGAGGGATAGCAGCAATGCCACTTATCCTGGGACCTACCCTGAAGACTGGTTCTAGTGTGCACCCGTCAGTGGCAGCAGCACCCTCCGTGCCTGTTCTTCTGGTTCCCCCGCGTTGTTTAGGATGACTTAAGGAAGCAATGCACCACCCCCTTCTCACGGACAGTGAGGGATGGGTGATAAAGGCCGGCCTAGCTGGTGACATCCAGCTATCGAAAATGAATAAAGACATCTCTGTAATGTGGGAGTGGGCTTCTTGTTTGTCATTGTGTGCCAACAGCCTATTCCACCATGCACGGCATCTCTACCTTCTGCAGCATGAGTAGAGCAATCTGGACCTCACTTGGAACTGTAGAGGGCCCCACACGCAGCAATGTTTTAACACAGTTAATGAGACATAGAATTTCTAGCTCATCAAAGTAACCCCTGATAAATCACAGCTGTCACTGCACTGTCAGAACATGGAGATTGTATGTACGTTTGTTGTGCAGTGCAGAATAAATCGCTTGGAAAGGAAGCCAGTCACTTCCTGAACCACAGCCAGCTGTGCATGCCTTCTCTTCTCCAGCTGTGCATGATTTGTCTCCGAATCACAGATTCCTTCACTCTTTCCTTGAATATTTGCTTGCCCACATGAAAGAGAAATGAATGCCTGCAGTGTAACCCTTGGAGAGTGACATGCTTCAGAAAAGCTGATTTCTGTATAATTTTTTTTGTGTGGATTTCATCTGCAGTGGGGTGTTGGCTGAGCATTCTGATGTGCTGCAGCATGTGAGCCCTACACACTGCTGCATTGGCATGGATGGTCCCAATACTTACTCAATGGTGGCCCGAAATGGATGGATGCCTAGCGCCAAATACTTAAGGGAAATTTGGTCCTCGGTTGAATACTTTGCACTATTTTGCACCCTTTTCTTCTGCCGTTTGCCAGCTGCGCCCTCCTGGGTGTCTGGCACAGATTGGAAGGCCACATCTGGGATCATCCCATGCACCCCCAACCAGATACGCCCCAGTTGCCCAAGCGTGGGCAGCCCAGATGGCAGAGCCGCTGCTTTGCAGCTCCAGAGAACCCAGTTCAATCCTGACCTTGGGTGGGATTTGAGTTCTCCCTGTGGCCCCCATCCCCAAAGATGTGCGAGTTGGTCAGCTAATTGGCCACTGTAAGTTACCACTAGTGTGCAGATGTGGGGTAGAATGTGGGGGAGAATAACAGAAAATTGGATTAATACTGAATTAGTGCCAATGTGTAGCTGATGGGTAGTGCAGACTCAGGGAGCTGAATAACCTGTTTCTGTACTGAACCTGTCCATAACCCCATGCCTGCAACCCTGGAACTAATACGCATGTTCCCTGCAGAGGATGGGGGTTTAAAGCCAGTTGGCTTCAGGGACATACCAAAGTGCACCACATGCCTGGCTCACACAGTCTGGTCTGCTGCTGAGAATTCCCGCTGTCCCTGACTGCTGTACTCTGGGTGGAATCAAGGAGCCTCACTCTAGTTACATCGCCCATGCTGCATCTGCCCACACCTCTTATGCCTCTCTTTACTAGCCCCCTCGTGGGTTAAGATGGTGCTGAACTGGGATACCTGTCGAGATCATGACCATTACTTAATTGTCTTTTATGTTTGTAAGGATGATTTTGAAGACAAAGAGGGGAGTTAAGGGTTTGAGGGACAGGAATGTGAGTGATCTAGAGGTCAGATTGGACCTTAGGGACAGGATGTGGGTGATTTAGAGGTCAGACTGGATTTTAGGGACAGGGATGTGGAGGAGTTAGAGGACAGGCCAGAGTTTAGGCCTTTGCTCTGCACTGAGCGTTCAAAGTCCAGCAACATGGATGGGTGACGACATCCATTCAGCCCTCCATTCTGTACTTGAAGGCCAGCGAAGTGGACATGCGGACAATGGACGTCCAGTGCCTAGCCTTTCACTCCATGTCTGAAGGCCAACAAAGTGGGCAAGGGGACAATGGACATCCGCTCTGCACATAAAGGTCAGCTACGTGGACGGTTACCAAAGGACTTCTGTGGATGGCAGGTTGTCCCAGTTGATGTGTTACGGGATTGGATGTTCATGCAAGCAGGAGGCATGAAGGCCAGTTAATCAGCGAGCCTAGTTTAAGCCTGGAACTCGGGGTCCCGTCATTGAATAGCCTGGGGCTCGATACCAAAGTTCAAAGCCTTCAGGTTGGACATAAGTCAGGAAGTCAAAGCTGCATGGCCGAAGCTTGGAGACTGGACCGAACCATTGTTGGTAGAATTTCAAATGGTGATGGCAGGGCATGCAGGACCAAGATATACCTGCTAGCTGATTGATGTCACCGTAAGAACCTTGCACTCAACGTCAGTAAGACCAAAGAGCTGATTGTGGACTTCAGGAAGGGTAACGAGGGAACATGAATCAATCCTCATAGGGGGATCAGGAGTGGAGAGAGTGAGCAGTTTCAAGTTCCTGGGTGTCAAAATCTCCGAGGACCTAACTTTGTCCCAACATATAGTATTGATGCAGCTCTGAAGACAGTATTTCATTAGGAGTTTGGGGAGATTGGCTTTGTCACCTACAAGTCTCAAAAACTTCTACAGATGTATTGTGGAGAGCATTCCGACCGATTGCATCACTGTCTGCTATGGGGTGGGGAGGGACAGGATCAAATTAAGTTGGAGAAAGTTGTAAAATTAGTCAGCTCTATCATGAGCTCTAGCACCATAGTATCCAAGATGTCTTCAACGAGTGATACCTCAGCAAGGACCCGTCCATCACTGAGGACCCCTACCAGCCAGGACATGCCCCCTTCTCATTGTTACCATCGGGAAGGAGGTACAGAAGCCCGAAGGCACACACTCAGCGATTCAGGAACAGCTTCTTCCCCTCTGCCACCTGATTTCTAAGTGGATATTGAACCCTTGAACACTACCTCACTTTTTTAATTATTTCTGTTTTGGCACTGCTTATTTTAACTTAACCATTTAAGATACAAATATATAATTACTGTAATTCAGTTTTTTTTCCTATATTTATCACATATTGCATTGTACTTCTGTTGTAGAGTTAACAAATTTCATGACATATGTTGGTGATATTAAACCTGCTTCTGATTCTGGAGACTGGTGACTAGATGTTTGTCTTGGAGTTAGTCATAGGCATAGTCATACTTTATTGATCCTGGGGGAAATTGGTTTACGTTACAGTTGCACAATAAATAATAAATAGTAATAAAACCATAAATAGTTAAATAGTAATATGTAAATATGTAAATTGTGCCAGAAAATAAGTCCAGGACCAGGACCAGCTCAGGGTGTCTGACCCTCCAAGAGAGGAGTTGTAAAGTTTGATGGCCACAGGCAGGAATGACTTCCTATGACGCTCTGTGTTGCATCTCGGTGGAATGAGGCTCTGGCTGAATGTACTCCTGTGCCCACCCAGTACATTATGTAGTGGATGGGAGACATTGTCCAAGATGGCATGCAACTTAGACAGCATCCTCTTTTCAGACACCACCGTCAGAGAGTCCAGTTCCATCCCCACAACATCACTGGCCTTACGAATGAGTTTGTTGATTCTGTTGGTGTCTGCTACCCTCAGCCTGCTCCCCCCGCACACAACAGCAAACATGATTGCACTGGTCACCACAGACTCATAGAACATCCTCAGCATCATCTGGCAGATGTTAAAGGACCTCAGTCTCCTCAGGAAATAGAGACGGCTCTGACCCTTCTTGTAGACAGCTTCAGTGTTCTTTGACCAGTCCAGTTTATTGTCAATTCGTATCCCCAGGTATTTGTAATCCTCCACCATGTCCACACTGACCCCCTGAATGGAAACAGGGGTCACCGGTACCTTAGCTCTCCTCAGGTCTACCACCAGCTCCTTAGTCTTTTTCACATTAAGCTGCAGATAATTCTGCTCACACCATGTGACAAAGCTTCCTACTGTAGCCCTGTACTCAGCCCCATCTCCCTTGCTGATGCATCCAACTATGGCAGAGTCATCAGAAAACTTCTGAAGATGACAAGACTCTGTGCAGTAGTTGAAGCCCGAGGTGTAAATGGTGAAGAGAAAGGGAGACAAGACAGTCCCCTGTGGAGCCCCAGTGCTGCTGATCACTCTGTCGGACACACAGTGTTGCAAGCACACGTACTGTGGTCTGCCAGTCAGGTAATCAAGAATCCATGATACCAGGGAAGCATCCACCTGCATCGCTGTCAGCTTCTCCCCCAGCAGAGCAGGGCGGATGGTGTTGAACGCACTGGAGAAGTCAAAAAACATGACCCTCACAGTGCTCGCTGGCTTGTCCAGGTGGGCGTAGACACGATTCAGCAGGAAGACGATGGCATCCTCAACTCCTAGTCAGGGCTGGTAGGCAAACTGGAGGGGATCTAAGTGTGGCCTGACTATAGGCTGGAGCAGCTCCAGAACAAGTCTCTCCAGGGTCTACATGATGTGGGAGGTCAATGCCACTGGTCTGTAGCCATTGAGGCCGCTGGGGTGCGGCGTCTTCGGCACAGGGACGAGGCAGGATGTATTCCACAGCACAGGAACCCTCCAGAGCCTCAGGCTCAGGTTGAATACATGGCAAAGTACTCCACATAGCTGAGGGGCACAGGCTTTGAGCACCCTGGTACTGACACCATCCGGTCCTGCAGCCTTGCTTGGGTTGAGACGTTTCAGCTGTCTTCTCACCTGTTCAGCTATGAAGCCCACTGTGGTTGTTTCATGTGAGGAAGGAGTTGGGGAACTGCCCATGTGTATGTGTGGGGGTTTGGGGGTGGGGAGGAAAGTGGCTTGTTTTGCTGTTGTTTGGTTGTTTGTGTTCATTGTATTTCGTGTTTTTCAGCTGAGCATTGTGGGCATGTTATGTTGGCACCGGAACATGTGGTGATACTTGCAGGCTGCCCCCAGCTCATCCTCGGGTGAGTTGGTTGTTAGCGCAAACAACACATTTCACTGTACGTTTCCATGTACGTGTGAATCTGCTCACTCTGGGTTGGGAGCCCTGACTCTGTGGGCTCCCTCTGCTGTGAGTTATCTCAGCATCTGGATCCCAGCTTTTGTTTCCTCTGTGGCCCGGTTCCTCCTGGAAGGCTCATGAAATATCACAGTGTTCGGAGACAAGCTGCACTCTTGTGTTAGTATGTGATCCCCAGCAGTCAGCTACAATAACCACTGCTCAAGATTTCACAGCCTGGGGCAATATTCAGGGACCGGGGGCTCCATTTCCTTCTGATCAGCCCAGGTCAACTGTCAAAATCAAAATAGCCTTTAAATCATGAACGATAGCAGAACATTAAAGTATGCTGAGTAATTAAGATAGCTGACGTTCCTTGTTAAATATCAGCATTGGGGTGAGGCTGTTTTGTGCAACAATACTTAACATAGATAAGACAGAAAATGTGATTTATGGTCTGATACGAGGAACAGAATATTGCTGCATGTATCTTTCAGTCATGACCTACAATACAACTCATACAATGATTGACAAAAGGAAGGGATGTTTGTAACTCTTTCCACGCAGCACATGATTTGACCATTTCACTTGCTCTTATCCGTTCCAGATAGTCCATCAGCTCTCCCAAACTTTCCGCAAATTGTCAAGTTCCCAGAAAGAGAGCCCCTGGCTCTAATAGGGTGTCTTTCCATTTTTCATACATCACTAGTTGTGAGGATGTTGGTTTCTAATTTTACCTGTGAGGTTGGAAAGGAGTTTACAGATATCAGTCTTCCCCATTTGTTACCTTACAGGCAGCAGCTGCAGCCTAGTCTTTATGTGTTGTGGTGTGGGAATCATGGTGGCATTCACTGCCATGCAGACAGGGAAGTAGCAAATCAAACACTGCAGATGCAGTAAATCTGAAATAATAACAGAAAATGCGAAAAAAAACAAGGTAGATAGCATCTGTGGAAAGAGAAATAGAGTTTTAACAGAACCTTTCATTAGAACTGGGGAAAGAGACAAAGATTTGGTTTTAAGTTGCCGAAAGAGGGCAGGGGGAGGGATGGACAGGAAATAGGGGTGGGGATGAGGTTGCCATGGGGATAAGTTGTATACAAGGCCATTTGGTTGATGGGTTGGTTAGTGGAAGTACACAGGGAGAGGAGCATGAACAATAATGACGACTGATGGAGAATGAAAAGCTGCCACATACAGAGCTGTGGGCTTGAGACAAAGAAACAGCAAGCCAATATCGCAGGCAGAGAGCAGACACAACAGGTTCTGATACAGACAGACAGACAGAACAAATCGTGTGCAGTGGGATAATTTGATATCCAGTACAGAATGGTGCAATTTGCCCAGACGAAAGATGACTTTTTTCTCAAACCTGCATGAACTTCATTACAACAGTGCTGGAGGTCACAGAGAGAGAAAAAGGAGGGTGGAGAATTAAATTGGCAGGCAACTAGATCCAAGTCACCCTTGTAGACAGAGTTTAGGTGTTCCTAATTAATTTCTTCAATGGAGCCCAAATGCACTACATTGGATTGGAAAATGCACAAGAGACTGGGGCTTGCGGAGTGTGGGACAGGACACTGTCAGTCTTTCACATCCTCAGGGCACCTCTAAGCAATGTCCAATCAGCGACACATACTGTTTAAATACAGGAAGGGGTGTAGAAGCCCACCTGTGCACAGGAAGCTCCCACAGACCTGATGACCTGTTGAGTGAAACATTGTCAAGGGCTGCTAGTCGTGAGCAGATCCAACGACCTGGGAATGCTCCAGACCACCACAAGCCCCTCAGCACAGCAGAATAGAATGACACTAAATATGAGGGTCGGTCAGATGTTTGACCACATGGAATGTCACTGACAAATGGATCCTGACGCCACAGTCACAGGTAAAGCAATCCATGACTGCTATTGGGAATGGGGAACACATTTTTTTCACCTTAACCAACTGAGAGAGATTCCCCCAAAATTACTTGGATTGCAGTTAGTGGTTGACTAAGATAGAAGGTCAAACTAAGATTAAAACATTCCTGAAAGGTTTTATGTCATCACTCCAATTATAAGATCATAAAACCATAAGGCACAGAAGCAGAATTTAAGCCATTTGGCCCATCAAGTCTGTTCTGCTATTCAATCGTGGCAAATTTGTTTTCCCTCTCAAAACCATTCTCCTGCCTTCATTCCATAACTTCTGATGCCCGTATTAATCAAGAACTTATAAACCTTAGCTTTAAATATATCCAATGATTTGTTCTCCACAGCTGTCTGTGGCAATGAATTTCACACATTTACCACCCTTGGCTAAACATCTTCCACATCTCTGTTTTAAAAAGAAGTCCTTGCATTCTGAAGCTATGTCCTCTGGTCCTAGACTCTCCTACTATTATAAACAACCTCTCCATTTCCACTCTATCTACATATTTCAATGTTCAGCAGATTTCAATGAGGTCTCCTTTCATTCTTCTAGACTTGAACAAAAGCAGGCCCAGAGCCATCAAACATTTCTCATATGTTAACTCCCTCATTCTTGAGATCATTCTCGAAAAACTGCTCTGGACTCTCTCCAATGCGAGCAGATTCTTTCTCAGATATGGAGCTAAGTCTGCTCACAATACTCCAAATGCATTCTGAACAAATCCTTGTAAAGCCTTAGCATTACATCCTTGATTTTATACTCTAGTCCTTTCAAAATGAATACTAACACTCCATTTGCCTTCCTTACTACCGACTGCAAGTTAACCTTTAAAGAATTCTGCACTCGGACTCCCAAGTCCCTTTGTATCTCTACCTATAGAATTGTGTATAGCAGCCTGGTGAGGCCGCAGTGGGAATATTGTATGTATGTCCTACCTGGGACACAAACACACAGATGGTGGACACTCTGTAGATACAAATGAGCTCTCAAGAGATGGTTGGAATGGATTGGATGGATTTGCCAGCTGCTGCAGACACCTTTTCCAGGGTGGGAGCGAAGCATTTCCACATGCCTTCTCTCCCTCCGAGCCATGACAATAAGGAGCTGGGTGGAGCTGAGCAGAGCTGGCAGTGATGAGCAGCGTCAGTCGCTCATACACCATGCTGGGGAGGCCGACTTGTGGCCACTCTTCCCATGCTTGCACATTCTCCTGTCAATAACTTCTTCCATGACCCTCTCTCACACACACCGTTCTTTTTCATCTCCGAACAGCTCTGAGGAACAGAGCTGTGAAGACTGTCTGTACACACCTGGTCAGGAAAGTATATACTTGCCGTAAGGGAGTGGAGCAAAGGTGGACCAGGATAATCCTGGGATGGAGGTTTGTGGTGAGATTCAGAATCTGCCCATCCTTTAGAATTAGAAAAGTGAGAAAAGATCTCATTGAGAGCCACTTGATGATGTTTCACCTGGCTTTGGGTGTTCATCTCGGAATAAGGGAACTGCCCATTCAAGACAGATATGGGAAGAAAGTTCTTCATCAAGACCACAGCAAATGTTTGACATTCTTAACTGGAACACTGCAGAGTCTCAGTCATTGGGTACACTCAGGACAAAGGCCAATAGATCTTCAAATATTAAAGAATCACATGATACATAGTTGGTACAGAAAAGTGGAGTCAAGGAACTACCCCTGCTTCTACTTCTGATGTCTTTACAGAGGCCACTGACGTGGAGGGTTAAGGCAATAAGTGAGCATCAGAGAGGAGCTGCTGCAAAAGAAATATAAACTGAAAGAAACTTGTGAAAGAGCTATAAGATTTTACAACAGAGATAATCAAGAAAATCCAGGAACAATTTTAAAGCAATAATTTAATAAAAGGCTTAGATAACAGTCATAAACCATTCATTGTCACGCATCAGTACGTGGCCCAATTACATTCCCTGCTACCCACAAACATCACTGTTGTATTTATGAATTGTAGAGTTAGGTCCTAGTCTGGCTGTGAGCTGTTACTTCATCAGTTACAGTCGTTCCCTGTGTTAAAAGTGGCCTGGCTCATGGAAACCTGACTTCATGCAAATTCTCCCATGCTATATATTTTAAATACACTTTTCATGCTGATGATAATAATGTTCCAAGGTATTTATTAATAAGGGAATACAGTTTATTTAAATTCTTTATCTTAATTATGGGTAACTATTCATTGAAATAAAATAATTATAGCCGTAGTAGGTAAGGCAACGTGTTTTCCATAGAAAATGGACACTTCTAAATTATGGAGAAATCAGCTTGTGGACAGTTGTCAGGAACAACAACCCAGGGACTGCCTGTGCTTGTCTGCCTCAAATGGAATCCGCCCTAGAGTTGCAGAGTCCAACAGCATGAAACGGTTCCTTCAGCTTACCTTATCCAAGCCATCCAATTCGCCTGTCTGAGCTGGTCCAATTTGCCTTTGCTTTGCCTATATCCCTTGAAACCATTTGGGCATGTACTGCCCAAATGTCTTTTAATTCCTAAATGTTTGCTCTTCTATGTGCCCAATTCGATTCCAACCTGTGTCTCTTGAGCTATCGATTATCTGGATTCCTGGCCCAGAGAAAACTAATGCCTTGTGTCTCCTACCCAAGTAACATTCATGATGCTGGGCATAATTTAGTGTGTTTCAAAGAGCTGACAGAAAAATATGTTCAAGAAACCATTGCCGTTCACAGCTGGGGTGGGAATGATACTCACTCAGAGATGTAGTATACCAGTATTCATTAAAAAGATAATAAAGAAAAGTTGTTAGCTTTCAGAAAGTTATCCATGTATCTAACCAAATGCCTTTTAAATGGTGTTATTGTACTATCTTACTATTTCCTCAGGCAGCTCACTCCATATCCCCTGTGTGGAAAAGTTGCCCCTCAGGTCTTTTAAATCTTTCTCCTTTCTCATCTCGCCCTCTGGTTTTCGACTCCCCTACCCTGGGGAAGAACAAAACTGTGACCATCCACATTCTCGATGCCCCTCATGATTTTATAAACCTCTGTGAGGTTACTAAGGAAAATGCCCCAGCCTATCCAGTCTCTCCCTATAACTCGGGCTCTGCGGTCCTGGTAACATCCTTGTGAACCTTTTCTGTGGTCTTTCGAGCTTAATGACGTCCTTCCATAAGTCCATCAGGCATAGGAGCAGAATTAGGCCATTTGGCCCATCAAGTCTGCTCTGCCATTCCATCATGGCTGATTAATGAACCCTCTCATCCCCATTCTCCTGCCTTCTCCCTGTAACCTTTGATGCCTTTATTAATCAAGAACCTATCAACCACGGTTTAAATATACCCAATGACTTGGTCTCTACAGCCACGGAGAAGTGGGATTTGAGTATCTATAAGTATTTTAATTTTCATTTACTTGTGTGCACCTGTTGAGAGGAATAGATTGTTTCCGTGGTTTAAAGATAATGTCGTTCTATAAAGGTCATTTCTGTGTTAAAAATTCTGTTTATAGAGGGCTGCAGTTAATAAAAAGTCTGTAGATTTTTCTCACCATGTCAAATTTACCCAGTGAGTGATAAACCTTTAAACGGCCACGTTAGTGTTTATGTCCTTCTGACTAGCAGGTGTCATGAAGGCTCTCACTGGTTGGAAGTGTAAAGATCAGCACATTGCCTCTACCACATCAGTGGGCGAGATCCTCAGATTTGGGACATACCTCCCTAATCTTTCCTCATCAGGACTGCCTTCTGCCGCTGCTGATGTCAGAAACACAACCTTTCTCCAGGTGGGTTGGGCCTCGCAAGTGTTTCCCTATGACCATGCTCCCCATGGCAACTACCTGAAAAGCAAAAGCAACAGGTGATAGTGAAGGAGATTGCGTGAGTGAAGGTGACTTCCCACGCAGTCACACTGCTCTGTTGCAACACAGAAACATCCGGAAGGTTATGTCACACAATGTAAAACAAGATTAACTGCTTCTGACATATGGAAGATAGCAGGAACTCCTGGAGCTTTGGATTGTAGATGCAAATGGTTAAAGATAAGATCTGTTTACCTTCATAATCTCTTTCAGAAGTGTATCACAACAATGAAATAAAATGATAATAGGAAAATAAGGATGCAGAACTCTGCATTCATAGATCACCAATACTTTTGCAAAGGACATAAAACTACAAACTTTATGGTGAGGAAGTGAAGCAATATTAAATATATTACTGATAATGCAGAGGCCTGGCTTTGTCAGGGCAGTATTGACATACTGACAGCTTACCACATACTGTAGGTTGGGTAATTATCTTAAAGTCATTCACTTTGAGGCGTGCCCTCTATGACGGTCTGAGTTTGGTGTGTAATTAAAACTCTTTCCTGAGATCATCAAGAAAAGCCTGGGCAAGTCTGAGTTGTTACTTTTTTGCCCAGAATAGTAAACTCTCTGCTTTAGTTCTGTCAATTGTTTCCATATTTCCTTACAACATACGGTATACCATTGCAGCCCTCGCCAGCTCACAGAACAATCTCATTCCTCACTCATTTTCCCTGCAAACTATTCTCCACATATTTCCATCCACTCCTTCTGTATCCTACATCTCACCTGTACACTAGGCGCAATTTACAGTGGTCAGTTAACCCAATGACCCGTCATTGGGAACCTCACAGAGGTTGGAACTGAACCCAGGTCACTGGAACTGAGGCTGCATCTCGACTTACTGTGTTACTCTGCTGTTCCCTCACACAGCACACCCCTCTTTAAGATGTACACCACCTTCAAGCTGTTTTATATATGTTCAGTACATTCATCCATGGCCCAGTGTTCTTCACCCAGTCTGGACACTACTACTTCCATGCCCTGAAACTGGGAATTTAAATCAGGAATCTGCCGGGAATAATGAGGCTTTATTCAATCCCAGTTTGTGTAGATTAAATAAATGGAGATTATCCAGGCTTTAAACTGATACTTCGTAGTTGATTTTGTGCTCAATTCTCAGTCAGATTGGATCTCCCCTTCCTCCAAAGCTTATGGGGAACTTGGTCACAGAGCAATGCAGCATGCAAACAGGCCACTCAGCTAACTCATCTATGCCAACTAAGCAAATACCATTTGTCTGCTTTAACCCATCTAAACTTTCCCATATGCTTATCCAAATTATTTTACATATTGCTATTGCATCTGCTCAACTGCCTTTTTTCCTGGCGGATTGTTCCATATACGTACCATTGTCTATGTGAAGAAGTTGCCCTTTCCCCTCTCTCCATAACCTTATGCTTTCCAGGTTTTGGTTCCTGTACCCAGGAAAAACAGCCCTGGCAACATTCTCATCAATCTTCTTCGCACTCTTTCCAGTTTAAAGATCTCTCTCTTATAACCAGGTTCAATTCTGCTAGTTCTCCCCTTGACCGTGTGCATTTCCTCCCACATTCTAAAAAGCATCCTGGTAAGTAGATTAATTGGTCAGATGGGGATAATTATACAGCATGGGCTTGCTGGCCAGAAGGGCCTGTTACTGTACTGTATCTCTAAGTAAATAAAAACTGTACACAGTACTCCCAGCAATGTCTTGTGCCTAAAGGGAGGGAAATTATGATTGGGGGAGTCATGCAAAGTAAGAGCTGAATCAGGATATATTATTGTCCTTTCACAAGTATAATGACCGTTGGCAGTGTATGAACTCTGGACTTGGACCAAGAACAAGGAGGTTATGCTCCAACCTTATGAAACTTTGGTCAGACCCCAGCCAGAGTACTGAGAACAGTTTCAGGCATCATAGTGTACAAAGGAGTGATGCTGCTGGAGAAGGTGCAGAGAAGATTCACCGAGATGTTACCTACAGTAGAAGATTTACATACGATGAGGACATGAGAAGGCAGGTTTCTACTCCTTGAGCAGAAGACGTTAAAAGGTTTATAACCTTTTGAGGGACATAGGTAGAGTTTGTCTGAGGCCTCTGTTGGTCTGAGTTGACCATGGGTATTGCATCCCAGCTGTCTAGATACACAAGCCTGGGCAGTATGATATGGAGAACAAGCTCTCCCTCTCCACACATCTGATGAACCCAGAGGAATGGCAGCGGCCAATACAGTTTGGCACCAGTAGCGTGGCAGGAGCTGCCAGTCAACATTGAACTCAGTGTAGGACTACCTTAGGGACTCCAGCTCCAGATTTTTCCCTGAAGCCTTCCTCATGAGTGGGTATAGCTGCAAGTTTTCCTTCTCCTAGACGAGCTGCCAGCCACGGCTGAAGAGCCCCATCTGCCCAAAGCGACTGGTTTTAAGGCGCCAGCAACCCGCCTTTGCCCCTTCTGTCAGTAGAAACAGTTTTGCTGGGCTTAGTAGCTGAGCCACATGTGAAGGCTAGGAGCCGGACTTGGTTGTCAGAGGCTATTTGAGGTGCATGACATTGGGAACATTTAATAGGTAATGGGAGCTTGTCCCCATTACCACCCCTGGCTATAAAAACCTTAAGAAACCATAGACAGAGTAGATTGTAGGAACAATCAAGGGTAGATAAAACTAGACAACTTAGATTAGTGTAAGGGATAAAAAGATTTATAGGGGTTCTGGGGGCAGTGGAGCGGGGGGACGGCAGACATTTTTCATGCAGAAACTGGTACTTGGGATAAACTGCCTGACAGATTGATGGAAGCAAAGGCTTTGATAGCATTTAAGGAGAGCCCTTGGAAAGCTACAGAGCAGGTTCCAGAAGATGGGATTGATATGGATGGAGTCCCCACTGGCTGACTTTGATGTAGTGGGCTGAGTGGCAATACATTTGTGCTGTATGGAAAATTCACAGGAAGACCTGCTATCTATTGAAGCTGTTACCAACACTAATCTCACCTTACAGACAAGAGGACTTAAAATTTAGCAGGTGGTGGGAAGAAATAACTCACATCTCAATTTGGGGTTGAGGGAACTCGTCCAGTGCTAATGGTAGAAAGAGGAGCCATCTCAAACCTCAGCTTAGGGTTGAGCAAAAGCAACCAACCCCAGTGAAGGGTGTGAGAAATCCCTCCAATCACTTCAGGGTTAGGGGAATTTAAGCAATTCTAGTTTAGAATTCAGGCAATTCCTCCAATCCAAGTTCAGGACTAAGAGAGTACCTGTACTCTGTGCAGCCCACTTGACCTTTATCATGTGCTTACAATTAATCAGCAACATGAAATCTAATTCAAATATGAAATTTCAAAGTTCAACATTTATCTCACAAACTTAAATAGAATAGGGCTTTGATAAACACATTGTTATATTTCTGTGGAATGTGGTGTTGATAGTTTTCCGGTTGAGGCATTTATACCCTAAGATCATTAACCTCTTCACTGCTGGGTAAGGGGATGGGAGGGAGTTATTATAGAAAGTCGAATAGTGCAGCACAGGATCAGCCCCTGTAGCTCACAAACACAGTGCCAAATTAAACTCATGCCTTCTGCCTGCACACGATCCTTATCCCTCCATTCTCAACATATTCATGTGTCTGCCTAAAAGCCTCTTGAATACCACTTCGTGTACCAGCTTCTGGTACCACCACTGGTAACCTGCTCTGGACACCCATCACTCTTGGTGTTAAAAAAAACTAGCTCCACATATCCCCTTTAAACTTTCCCCATCGCCCCAGATCTATGCCTTCTAGTATTTGACATTTCTACCCTGGGAAGAAGATTCTGACTGTCTCCCCTAACCATGTATCTGGAAATTTTATAAACCCCTATCACGTCTAATGGGGATACACTAACCTGTCATAGTGTGGGCACGTGGCCAAGCGGTTGAGACATTGGACTAGCGATCTGAAGGTTGTGAGTTCGAGCACCAGCGTGTTCTGCCCGTAAGCAAGGCACTTAACCATACACTGCTCTGCGACGACACTGGTACCAAGCTGTATCGGCCCTTGCTCTTCCCTTGGACAACATCAGTGTCGTGGAGAGGGGAGACTTGCAGCATGGGCAACTGCTGGTCTTCCATACAACCTTGCCCAGGCCTGCGCCCTGGAGAGTGAAGCCTTTCCAGGTGCAGATCCATGGTCTCGCAAGGCTAACGGATGCCTCTAATTTAATTTAACTTGTCACATCTAGAGCTTTGCCCAAGGTCTGCCTAGACTGGACAGAATCATCTCTGTGTGCTCCTAATGACTGAGAGGATTGTGTCTCCGATGCTCTTTATGAGGAGGTGAGGTGATCTGTTACTTCTAATGGAGAGGTGCCAGGGCTAAAAGAGAGACCAGTCTGCTAATACACACACTCAGAGAATCAGGAACAGCTTCTTCCCCTCTGAATCTGATTTCTAAATGGACATTGAACCCGTGAACACAGCCTCACTTTTTTATTATTTCTGATTTTGCTCTACTTATTTAATTTAACTATTTATATATAAGAGCATGATTTACTTATTTATTTTTCTACAATATCATGTATTGCATTGTACTGCTGCCGTGAAGTAAGCAAATTTCAAGACATATGCCGATGATATTAAACCTGGTTCTGATTCTACTGTCCAGCTGGCAGGTTTTTGTAGACAAGGAGCTAACAGCAGGAAGGTGCGGCAGTCACCACTTCCTCACTCTGCGACATCCTGGTACAATACAGACTTGCAATGGAAGCTAAAGTACAGCTGTGCAGTTACAGGATCAGCTTTATTATCACCGGCCTATCTTGTGAAATTTGTAACTTTGTGGCAGCAGTACAATGCAATACAGGATAATATAGAAAAAAGCTGAGAATTACAGTAAGTATATATATATTTATCCACTTCTCCGTGAATTGTCACCTTGTTGTGCTGGAGAAGCTTGTGTGGTCCTGTGATCCCGAGAGCAATGCTGTCTAGAGCTATGCTCCTGGTAGGGTCACCCATGGCGGTAAGGTAGAGGGAGAGGTCCCTGACAAAGAACAATCCAACCAAGACCTCAATGATGGAACAGGCGGACGAAGTTACTTCAAATTCAATGGCTGTGAAGGCGGATGAAGGCTGCAACAAATCCATCAGCTCCAATCGTTGTGATTTCCATGCCACTGGAATCAGTTGGTTGATTTCTGAAGTATCATGTGCTTCTTGGAGTGAAACATCAAGTACACGTGAAACAAATACACGCACAGGCGTCTTCGCTCTGTGGGCCACTTCTTCAGAATGAAGACCATCATCCTCGACCTTGAGGGATAGCCACAACGATATATATATGTGTGTGTGTATATATATATATATATATATATATATATATATATACACATATATGTATGTATGTATGATTGTGTGTGTGTGTGTGTATATATATATATATATATATATATATGTGTGTATGTATGTATATGTGTGTTTGTGTGTATATATGTATATATATATAATAGTTCAATTAAATTAGTAGTGCAAAAACAGAAATTTAAAAAAATAGTGAGATAATGTTGATGGGTTCAATGTCCATTCAGAAATCAGATGGCAGAGGAGAAAAAGCTGATTCTGAGACGTTGAGTGTGTGCCTTCAGGCTTCTGAACCTCTTTCCTGATGGTAACAGTGAGAAGAGGGCATGTCCTAGGTAGTAGGGGTCCTTAATAATGGATGCCGCTCTTTTGACGCTCCGCTCTTTAAAGGTACCTTGAACACAATGGAGGCGAGTGGCCACAATGGAGCTGTCTAATTTTACAACTCTCTGCAGCTTAATTCATTCCTGTGCAGCACTCCCCGCCCCACTCCCACCCCCACCCCCAATACCAGACAGTGAGGCAGCCAGTCAGAATACTCTCCACGGTACATCTGTGGAAATTTGTGAGTGTTTTAGGTGACGTACCAAATCTCTTCAAACTCCTAATGAAATACAGTTGCTACCTTGCCTTCATTATATAACATCAATATGTTGGGACCAGATGAGGTCCTCAGAGATATTACCCAGAAAGTTGAAATTGCTCCATCTCTCCACTTCTGATCCTTCTATGAGGATGGGTTTGTGATCACTCGTCCTACCCTTTCTGAAGTCCACAATCAGCTCTTTGGTCTTACTGACATTGAGTGCAAGGTTGTTCAACTGCACTCGACCAGCTAGTATATCTCGCTCCTGTACACCCTTCTGTCACCGTCTGAGATTCTACCAACAATGGTTGCATCATCACAATCATGCTGCAGGAAGACCAGAGCAGCACAGTGTCTATGTTGGTCAATTGTTGTTGTTCGTCCATCTTTGACGTCGAAGAGGACCTCGACACCATAATGATGGTGTCGAGACTAGCGCGTGATTTGGATTTAAGTGAGGGAGAGTTGTGCAGCGTCAGCCTCACTCTCTCTTCCCAATTCCCATCTGGATCCAGTGGCAAGACGAATCGAGACGGCTGGAGATGGGACTAGGCGCAGTGGATGACCAGGACGTCTTCTGTGTCTTGTCCTGCTCTACACGTTCCACGACGCTTGCAGAGACCGCCTTCTTAACCATTGGACCTTCCATGGGTCTCATCCGCTCAATCCGCCGGAGTCTGTCTTCACATGCAGGGATAGACAACTCCCTATCTCACCGAGGGTTTGAGACCCATCAGCTACCCTCACCTGGTTTAGCCGGCTTGTCGAAGCCATTGCCCGGGGTGTGGCCGCTGTCACATGCAAACAGCTACAGGGAGCCACAGGTGAGAGCTGAGTGCCAGGTGGGGACCAAAGGTGGACCAATGTTGGTCAATTAGGAACTCTGAGTCCCCACGGGCTTGCTCAATTCCCAGCACGGAAGGTGAGATGTGCTTGTAATTAGATAGATTCTAAAATTAGAAGCTACAGGTGGTAGTGGTGATCTTAAACCTGCTGAATGGTTGTAACTGCAATTGCTCGACCAGATTCCATTCATGCTTGCAGACAAGTTGGCCATTTGCTCCACTCAGATGCTCTCCTAAACACTGAGATCTTGGCTGATCTTTTGCTTTCATGTACTCCTCTATTCTTTGTTTTTTTTTTAAATATCTAAATGCTTAACAAAAGCAGTTTACAATTCACAGTGTATAATTTACACCAACTATTAGCTCACCGACAATTGAAGTATCAGGCGTGTGGATATAATGCTGGGTTTTGACCTGGACTCCTGGCATCTGAGTTCAATATCCTTGTACAGAGACTACTGAACTCAGCCCACAGACCACTTCAAAGCCCCACCACCTTCTCGGTGAAGAAATTTCTACCCATTTCTGCCCAGGATGGTTGACCACCTATTCTGAGACTTAGACTCCTGGTTTAGACACCGACAGAGGATTCATGAATACAACATCTCCCTTTGAAAGCCTGTAAGAATTTGTATGCATCAGTGAGATTGAATAAGATGACTCATTGTGTTAGCTGAATGCTTTAGCTGCGGCTGGAACAAATATTGGATTCTGACAGTGATACCCACTTCCTTTCAGAGAACTTTACAAACAAAGGCCTGTGTTTGCTCTGCATCATCCTTCGACTCATTCAGTGAAAGAAATTTCAGATTCAGATTCAGCACTGACATGCGTTACGCAAGTTGTTGTTTTTTGGCAATACATAAAATATTCTATCATTTAAAAGAAATATATATTAAACATTTAAATATTAGTGCAAAAAGAGGGCAACAATAGTGAGGTAGTGCTCACAGGTTCATTGCCCATTCAGAAATCTGATGGTGCAGTGGAAGAAGCCGTAACTGATAAGTTGAATGTGTGCAATCAGGCTCCCGGACTTCCTCGCTGATGGTAACAATGAAAAGAGGGCATATTCATGGCATTCCTTCGTGATGGATGCTACCTTTTTCATTCATTGTCTCTTGGAGATGCCTTCAGTGGTGAGGAGGCCTTTACCATGATGGAGCTGGTTGAATCTTCAACCTCTGCAGCTTTTTCCGGCCCTGCGCGCTGGCCCCTCCAGACCAGGCAGTAATGCAACCATTCAAAATTGACATTTACGGGAGATGACTGATGTCCAGGCCGTCTCCTCCCCACCCCACCACCCCCACTCCAAGGCTTCCAGTCTAAAGGAAACTTGCAACCCATTTTCCCTTTTGCTGTGTCACAATTAATCTTTCTCTACCACGTCAGACTGACCTTCAGAAGGCCCGAGAGCACAGATCCAGTCATAGCATATCTCCCTTTTGCGAGTGGTACATGCTGACCTTGAGATACTTGGTACGTACGCCATTGGATCTTGACAATTCGAACAGACGGTTCCGTTATAGTCAGTAGAAAGTATAGAACAGTACAGCACAGTCCAGGCACTATGTTGTGCTGATCTTTTAACCTAGTTTAACCTCCAACTAACCCTTCCCTCCACATAGCTTTCCCTTTTCTCTTCCATCCACTTCTATTTAAGAGTTTCTTAAATGCCCCTAATGCATCTGCCTCTAGCACCACCCCCAGAAGTGCATTCCATGGACTCTTTGTTTAAAAACTTACCTCTGATATCCACCCAGTACATTTTCCCTCAGTCCGGCCCACTGAGCTCTTTCAGCAGTTTGGTTTTTTTGCCTCACAGTCCAGCACTTGCAGCATCTTGTATTGGTGCAGCTACCCAGTCTCCCATTTCCTAAGTAAATTGTTGAAAACCCTCAGAGGGTTAAACAAAAGACTGAATACTTAGTGTAAATTGCCCATTGTAAATTCTTGGTTTGATGGTCGATTAGATAAAGGCTGGTTCAGTATTACAGTAGTGTTCTCCGAAAATGCCTCATTATGCTCACAGGTTAATGAAATAGATACATGTAATATAACTCAGTGACTCCAGGATGAAGAATAATTTTACTCTTTGTACACTGACAATATTTGTAAACACATTTCCAGGTCTGGAGCCAAGCACTCTCTGTTGTTATGTGGGAGTATGTAATCGGTGCACAAAGCTCTTTCAGCCAAACCACTTGATTCCCCGCTGAAGCACTGCAGTGATGAAATGCTGCAAGACCAGCAATCAGAAGTGGTGAAAATGATGCTGTGCTCATCACAGCACAGATGATGACTATGATTATCTCGCTACCTCTGACAGTCAGCGGCAGATTGGGCAGAACATCACACCAGTGTTACGTTAAGAAGAAGATACTGGCTTGCTCCACTGAAAAAGAGCAGGTCACGAAGAACTCACTGCACCCCTGTTCACAGGCATCAGACTGAAGGAAACCACAAGTACCACTTGGCTCGTTGTCCCTGGCATATCAAGCAGCACCATCTTAGGTTGATGAAAGAGCTGATTATTGACTTCGCTAAGGGGGTGGTGCTTACAGTCCTGCTTATGTCAATGGTGCTGAGATCAGGAGGGTTAAAAATATCAAGTTCTGGTCCAGCCACATGGCCACTGGCTAGAAAAGTGCACCCGCACTTCCACTTCCTCAGGAGGCTAAAAAAATTTGGCATGTGTCCTTTGACCCTTGCCATTGTACCCTAGAAAGCATGCTCTGTGGGTGCATAATGGTTTGGTAAGGAACTGCTCTGCACGTGACAGCAAGAATCAGCAGAGACTTGTGGATGCAGAAACCAGCCTCCCCTCCATGGACTCTGTCTACACTTCTTGCTGCCTCAGTATAGCATAGTCAAAGACTCCATCCATCCCAGACATCCTCTCTTCTCCCCACTCCCATAAGGCAGGAGATACAAAAACACAAAAGGATACCACCAGGCTGAAGGACAGCTTCTACCCTGCTGTAGTGAAACTATTGAATGATTCCCTGGACTTTTAACGTCACAATCTAACTCATTGTGGCCTTGCACGTATCGTCTGCCTAGACAGCACTTTCTCTGTAGCTATAACACTACTCTGTGTTGTGTTACTGCTTTCCCCTAGTAATACCTCAATGTAATGTTGAGATGAAATGATCCAAACGGATGGCCTGCAAAACAGGATTTTCACTGTGACAAAAATAGACAAATTCGCCAATATTTCTCTGCTGAGGCTATCACAGCCATCAGTTTTCACTAACCATGGTCAGGCCACTTTGTGACAGTCATACAGCTGCCTCATGGATTTCAGCTGGGATGTGTTCTCCCAGCCCCTCCAGAGCCCGAGTGGCAGGGGCACAGACACAATATCAAAGCTGGCATCACTGTGCAGCTCTGTGGGAGAGCTGACTGCCAGGAGTGCCACCATTCTGACATGGTGTTAAATACCTTCTCTCTCCGGGCTGGTGGAAGGTCAACGACAGGAAAGACTAACTCTGCTCTCGTCCCCACAGTTGCTGCCTGACATGTCACCTATTTTCAGCATTTCCTGTTTTTACTGCTAAATTTTACTGATAGCTTGCCCAATGTTTGTGTTCCAGTCAATGCACTGAGGGCAGACTAACTCTTTGCTTATTTACTTATGGTTTGTGTGCAGAAATTGTTTGTCATTGTGATGGAAAACATTGTTCATTGGCTTGAGGTCATGCAGATTCAAAATCGGCTTCTTCCTAGGCCTCCCTTGGGATTGAAGGTGACTTGCTTTCGGTCTAGTTCTATGAGTTCTGAAGTGACCAGTAACTCCTATAAGACCATAACATGTAAGAGCAGAATTAGGCCATTCGGCCCATCAAGTCCACTCCACCATTTCATCATGGCAGATCCCAGTTCCCATTCAACCTACACATCTGCTCTCTCACCATGTCCCTTGATGCCCTGACCAACCAGTAATCTATTAACTTCCGCTTTGAATATACCCACAGACTTGGCCTCCGCTGCAGTCTGCGGCAGAGCATTCCACAGATTCACCACTCTTTGGCTGAAAAAAAATCCTCCTTACTTCTGTTTGAAAAGGTCGCCCCTCAATTTTGAGGCTGTGCCCTCAGGTTCTGGATACCCCTACCTGAGGAAACATCCTCTCTACATCCACCCTATCTAGTCCTTTCAACGTTTGGTAGGTTTCAATGAGACACTCGCACATGCTTCTAAATTCCAGTGAGAACAGGCCCAAAGCTGCCAGACACCCCTCATATGTTAACCCCTTCATTCCCAGAATCATCCTCATGAACTTCCTCTGGACTCTCTCCAATGACAACACACTCTTTCTGAGATACGGGGTCCAAAAGTGTTGACAATATTCCAGCTGCAGCTTGACCAGTGTCTTATAAAGGCTCAGCGTTATCCCCTTGGCTTTATATTCTATTCCCCTTGAAATAAATGCCACATTGCATTTGCCTTCTTTACCACAGACTCAACCTGTGAATTAACCTTCTGGGAGTCTTGCATGAGGACTCCTAAGTCCCTCTGCACCTCTGATATTTGAATTTTCTTCCCATGTGGATAAGTCTGCACTTTTGTTCCTTTTACCAAAATTAATTATCATATATTTCCCAACACTGTATTCTATTTACTGCTTTTTTGCCCATTCTTCCAATTCGTCTAAGTCCTGCTGCAATCACTTTGCTTTCTCAGCACTACCTACCCCTCCACTTATCTTCGTATCATCCACAAACTTTACCACAAAGCCATCAATTCCATTATCTGGATCATTGACAAACACTGTGAAAAATACTGGTTCCAATACTGACCCCTGAGGAACACCAGTAGTCAATGGCAGCCAACTAGAAAAGGCCCCTTTTATTCCCACTCACTGCCTCCTGCCTGTCAGACATTCTACTATCCATGCTAGCTGTTACCTTTCCAGTAACGGCATAGGATTTTATCTTGTTAAGCAGCCTCCTGTGAGGCAACGTATCAAACTCCTGTGTGGGTCCCGTGGCTTCCAGTGCAGGTGTAACAGTAGATGATTGATGGTCAAGTGGGTGGTCTCATCAGATTACTGCACATCCTTTCTGCTGTTTCTGTTGGGCTTCAGTGTTACCCTGCTGGTGAGATTTAACCTTCATGCCTTCCTGTTTGCTTCCCGATGGCTCAAACAGATGTGGACTGGAGACTCCTGGCAGTCAGTAAGCTTGGTAGATTTTCAAAGTTTTCAAAGTTCAAAATACATTCATTATCAAAGTACATATACATTATACAACCTTGAAATTTATTTCTTTACGGGCAGTCACAAAACAAGAAACCCAAAAGAACCCATTAAAAAAAGACCAACAAACACCTAATGTGCAGAGAGAGAAAAAAACACAAATTGTGCAAACAGCAAAAGAGGGCAAATCGAATGCAATTAGAATGCAAGTGACTCCACAGACATGAAGCCAGGGCAGCTGGAGTAGGTCACAGCCTCGGTACAGTGAAAGATGGAGTAAACGTCACACAGAACGCCTCGGTACAGTGAAAGATGGAGTAAACGTCACACAGAACGCCTCGGTACAGTGAAAGATGGAGTAAACGTCACACAGAACGTCTCGGTACAGCGAAAGATGGAATAAACGTCACACAGAACGCCTCGGTACAGTGAAAGATGGAGTAAACATCACACAGAACGTCTCGGTACGGTGAAAGATGGAGCAAACGTCACACAGAACGTCTCGGTACGGTGAAAGATGGGGTAAACGTCACACAGAACGTCTCAGTACTGCGAAAGATGGAATAAACGTCGCACAGAACGTCTCGGTACAGTGAAAGATGGAATAAGAATCGCACAGAACGTCTCGGTACAGTGAAAGATGGAATAAACGTCGCACAGAACGTCTCGGTACAGTGAAAGATGGGGTAAACATCACACAGAACGTCTCGGTCCGGTGAACGATGGAGTAAACATCACACAGAACATCTCAGTACAGGGAAAGATGGAGTAAACGTCACACAGAACGTCTCGGTACAGGGAAAGATGGAGTAAACGTCGCACAGAATGTCTCTGTACAGTGAAAGATGGAGTAAACGTCACACAGAACATCTCAGTACAGGGAAAGATGGAATAAACATCACAGAAAAACGTCACACAGAACGTCTCGGTACAGGGAAAGATGGAGTGAACGTCACACAGAACGTCTCTGTACAGTGAAAGATGGAGTGAACGTCACACAGAACATCTCAGTAAAGGGAAAGATGGAATAAACATCACAGAAAAACGTCACACAGAACGTCTCGGTATGGTGAAAGATGGAGTAAACGTCGCACAGAACGTCTCGGTACAGAGAAAGATGGAATAAACGTCGCACAGAACGTCTTGGTACAGTGAAAGATGGAGTAAACGTCACACAGAACGTCTCGGTACAGTGAAAGATGGGGTAAACGTCACACAGAACGTCTCGGTACAGTGAAAGATGGGGCAAACGTCGCACAGAACGTCTTGGTCCGGTGAACAATGGAGTAAACGTCACACAGAACGTCTTGGTACAGGGAAAGATGGAGTAAACGTCACAGAGAAACGTCACACAGAAGGTCTCAGTACAGTGAAAGAGGGAGCAAACGTCACACAGAACGTCTCGGTACAGCGAAAGATGGGGTAAACGTCACACAGAACGTCTCGGTACAGTGAAAGATGGAGCAAACATCGCACAGAACGTCTCGGTACGGTGAAAGATGGAGTAAACGTCACACAGAACGTCTCGGTACAGCGAAAGATGGAATAAACGTCGCACAGAACGTCTTGGTACAGGGAAAGATGGAGTAAACGTCACAGAGAAACGTCACACAGAAGGTCTCAGTACAGTGAAAGATGGGGTAAACGTCGCACAGAACGTCTCGGTACAGCGAAAGATGGGGTAAACGTCACACAGAATGTCTCGGTACAGCGAAAGATGGGGTAAACGTCACACAGAACGTCTCGGTACAGCGAAAGATGGAGCAAACGTCGCACAGAACGTCTTGGTACAGCGAAAGATGGAGTAAACGTCACACAGAACGTCTCGGTACGGCGAAAGATGGAGTAAACATCACACAGAACGTCTCGGTACGGTGAAAGATGGAGTAAACATCGCACAGAACGTCTCGGTACGGTGAAAGGTGGAGTAAACGTTGCACAGAACGTCTCGGTACATTGAAAGATGGAGCAAACGTCACACAGAACGTCTCGGTACAGTGAAAGATGGAGTAAACGACGCACAGAACGTCTTGGTACGGTGAAAGATGGAGTAAATATCACACAGAACGTTTCCGTACGGTGAAAGATGGAGTAAATGTCGCACAGAACGTCTTGGTACAGTGAAAGATGGAGTAAACGTCATACACAACGTCTCCGTATAGAGAGAGATGGAGTAAACGTCACAGAGAAATGTCACACAAAACGTCTCATTACAGTGAAAGATGGAGTAAAAGTCACACACAACGTCTCCGTATAGAGAGAGATGGAGTAAACGTCGCACAGAACGTCTCGGTACAGGGAAAGATGGAGTAAACGTCACACAGAACGTCTCGGTACAGTGAAAGATGGAGTAAACGTCGCACAGAACGTCTCGGTACAGGGAAAGATGGAGTAAACGTCACACAGAACGTCTCGGTACAGTGAAAGATGGAGCAAACGTCGCACAGAACGTCTCGGTACAGTGAAAGATGGGGTAAACGTCGCACAGAACGTCTCAATACAGTGAAAGATGGAGTAAACGTCACACACAACGTCTCGGTATAGAGAGAGATGGAGTAAACGTCACAGAGAAACGTCACACAGAACGTCTCGGTACAGGGAAAGATGGAGTATACGTCGTACAGAACGTCTCGGTACAGTGAAAGATGGGGTAAACATCACACAGAACGTCTCGGTACAGTGAAAGATGGGGTAAACATCACACAGAACGTCTCGGTACAGCGAAAGATGGGGTAAACATCACAGAGAACGTCTGGGAACGGCAAAAGATGGAGTAAACGTCGCACAGAATGTCTCGGTACAGCGAAAGATGGAGCAGACGTCGCACAGAACGTCTCGGTACGGTGAAAGATGGAGTAAACGTCCCACAGAACGTCTTGGTACAGTGAAAGATGGAGTAAACGTCACACACAACGTCTCCGTATAGAGAGAGATGGAGTAAACGTCACACAGAACGTCTCGGGACAGTGAAAGATGGAGCAAACGTCACAAAGAACGTCTCGGTACAGGGAAAGATGGAGCAAACGTCACACAGAACGTTTTGGTACAGGGAAAGATGGAGCAAACATCACACAGAACGTCTCGGTACAGCGAAAGATGGGGTAAACGTCACACAGAACGTCTCGGTACAGTAAAAGATGGAGCAAACGTCACACAGAACGTCTCGGTACAGTGAAAGATGGAGTAAACGTCGCACAGAACGTCTCGGTACAGTGAAAGATGGAGTAAACGTCGCACAGAATGTCTTGGTACGTTGAAAGATGGAGCAAACTTCACACAGAACGTCTCGGTACATTGAAAGATGGAGCAAACGTCACACAGAACGTCTCAGTACAGTGAAAGATGGAGTAAACGTCACACAGAACGTCTTGGTACAGTGAAAGATGGAGTAAACGTCACACAGAACGTCTCGGTACAGTGAAAGATGGAGTAAACGTCGCACAGAATGTCTCGGTACAGTGAAAGATGGAGTAAACATCACACAGAACATCTTGGTACGGTGAAAGATGGAGTAAATGTCACACAGAACGTTTCGGTACGGTGAAAGATGGAGTAAATGTCGCACAGAACGTCTTGGTACAGTGAAAGATGGAGTAAACGTCACACACAACGTCTCCGTATAGAGAGAGATGGAGTAGACGTCACAGAGAAATGTCACACAAAACGTCTCATTACAGTGAAAGATGGAGTAAACGTCGCACAGAACGTCTCGGTACAGTGAAAGATGGAGCAAACGTCACACAGAACGTCTCGGTACAGGGAAAGATGGAGTAAACGTCATACAGAACGTCTCGGTACAGCGAAACATGGGGTAACCGTCGCACAGAATGTCTCGGTACAGTAAAAGATGGAGTAAACGTCACACAGAACGTCTCGGTACGGTGAAAGATGGAGTAAACATCACACAGAACGTCTCGGTACGGTGAAAGATGGAGTAAACATCGCACAGAACGTCTCGGTACGGTGAAAGGTGGAGTAAACGTTGCACAGAACGTCTCGGTACATTGAAAGATGGAGCAAACGTCACACAGAACGTCTCGGTACAGTGAAAGATGGAGTAAACGACGCACAGAACGTCTTGGTACGGTGAAAGATGGAGTAAATATCACACAGAACGTTTCCGTACGGTGAAAGATGGAGTAAATGTCGCACAGAACGTCTTGGTACAGTGAAAGATGGAGTAAACGTCATACACAACGTCTCCGTATAGAGAGAGATGGAGTAAACGTCACAGAGAAATGTCACACAAAACGTCTCATTACAGTGAAAGATGGAGTAAAAGTCACACACAACGTCTCCGTATAGAGAGAGATGGAGTAAACGTCGCACAGAACGTCTCGGTACAGGGAAAGATGGAGTAAACGTCACACAGAACGTCTCGGTACAGTGAAAGATGGAGTAAACGTCGCACAGAACGTCTCGGTACAGTGAAAGATGGAGTAAACGTCACACACAACGTCTCGGTACAGTGAAAGATGGAGTAAACGTCGCACAGAACGTCTCGGTACAGGGAAAGATGGAGTAAACGTCACACAGAACGTCTCGGTACAGTGAAAGATGGAGCAAACGTCGCACAGAACGTCTCGGTACAGTGAAAGATGGGGTAAACGTCGCACAGAACGTCTCAATACAGTGAAAGATGGAGTAAACGTCACACACAACGTCTCGGTATAGAGAGAGATGGAGTAAACGTCACAGAGAAACGTCACACAGAACGTCTCGGTACAGGGAAAGATGGAGTATACGTCGTACAGAACGTCTCGGTACAGTGAAAGATGGGGTAAACATCACACAGAACGTCTCGGTACAGTGAAAGATGGGGTAAACATCACACAGAACGTCTCGGTACAGCGAAAGATGGGGTAAACATCACAGAGAACGTCTGGGAACGGCAAAAGATGGAGTAAACGTCGCACAGAATGTCTCGGTACAGCGAAAGATGGAGCAGACGTCGCACAGAACGTCTCGGTACGGTGAAAGATGGAGTAAACGTCCCACAGAACGTCTTGGTACAGTGAAAGATGGAGTAAACGTCACACACAACGTCTCCGTATAGAGAGAGATGGAGTAAACGTCACACAGAACGTCTCGGGACAGTGAAAGATGGAGCAAACGTCACAAAGAACGTCTCGGTACAGGGAAAGATGGAGCAAACGTCACACAGAACGTTTTGGTACAGGGAAAGATGGAGCAAACATCACACAGAACGTCTCGGTACAGCGAAAGATGGGGTAAACGTCACACAGAACGTCTCGGTACAGTAAAAGATGGAGCAAACGTCACACAGAACGTCTCGGTACAGTGAAAGATGGAGTAAACGTCGCACAGAACGTCTCGGTACAGTGAAAGATGGAGTAAACGTCGCACAGAATGTCTTGGTACGTTGAAAGATGGAGCAAACTTCACACAGAACGTCTCGGTACATTGAAAGATGGAGCAAACGTCACACAGAACGTCTCAGTACAGTGAAAGATGGAGTAAACGTCACACAGAACGTCTTGGTACAGTGAAAGATGGAGTAAACGTCACACAGAACGTCTCGGTACAGTGAAAGATGGAGTAAACGTCGCACAGAATGTCTCGGTACAGTGAAAGATGGAGTAAACATCACACAGAACATCTTGGTACGGTGAAAGATGGAGTAAATGTCACACAGAACGTTTCGGTACGGTGAAAGATGGAGTAAATGTCGCACAGAACGTCTTGGTACAGTGAAAGATGGAGTAAACGTCACACACAACGTCTCCGTATAGAGAGAGATGGAGTAGACGTCACAGAGAAATGTCACACAAAACGTCTCATTACAGTGAAAGATGGAGTAAACGTCGCACAGAACGTCTCGGTACAGTGAAAGATGGAGCAAACGTCACACAGAACGTCTCGGTACAGGGAAAGATGGAGTAAACGTCATACAGAACGTCTCGGTACAGCGAAAGATGGGGTAACCGTCGCACAGAATGTCTCGGTACAGTAAAAGATGGAGCAAACGTCACACAGAACGTCTCGGTACAGTGAAAGATGGAGCAAACGTCACACAGAACGTCTCAGTACAGGGAAAGATGGAGTAAACGTCACTCAGAAAGTCTCGGTACAGCGAAAGATGGAGCAAACGTCACACAGAACGTCTCGGTACAGTGAAAGATGGAGTAAACGTCATACACAACGTCGCCGTATAGAGAGAGATGGAGTAAACGTCACAGAGAAATGTCACACAAAACGTCTCATTACAGTGAAAGATGGAGTAAGCATCGCACAGAACGTCTCGGTACAGTGAAAGATGGAGCAAACGTCACACAGAACGTCTTGGTACAGGGAATGATGGAGTAAACGTCACACAGAACGTCTCGGTACAGCGAAAGATGGGGTAAACGTCGCACAGAAAGTCTCGGTACAGTAAAAGATGGAGCAAACGTCACACAGAACGTCTCGGTAGAGTGAAAGATGGAGCAAACGTCACACAGAACGTCTCGGTACAGGGAAAGATGGAGTAAACGTCACTCAGAACGTCTCGGTACAGCGAAAGATGGGGTAAACGTTGCACAGAACGTCTCGGTACAGTAAAAGATGGAGCAAACGTCACACAGAACGTCTCGGTACGGTGAAAGATGGAGTAAACGTCGCTCAGAACGTCTCGGTACAGTGAAAGATGGAGTAAACGTCGCACAGAATGTCTTGGTACGTTGAAAGATGGAGCAAACTTCACACAGAACGTCTCGGTACATTGAAAGATGGAGCAAACGTCACACAGAACGTCTCGGTACAGTGAAAGATGGAGTAAACGTCGCACAGAACGTCTTGGTACGGTGAAAGATGGAGTAAACGTCACACAGAACGTCTTGGTACGGTGAAAGATGGAGTAAACGTCCCACAGAACGTCTCGGTACAGTGAAAGATGGAGTAAACGTCACACACTACGTCTCCGTGTAGAGAGAGATGGAGTAAACGTCGCACAGAACGTCTCGGTACAGGGAAAGATGGAGTAAACGTCGCACAGAACGTCTCGGTACAGTGAAAGATGGAGTAAACGTCACACACAACGTCTCGGTACAGTGAAAGATGGAGTAAACGTCGCACAGAACGTCTCGGTACAGGGAAAGATGGAGTATACGTCGTACAGAACGTCTCGGTACAGTGAAAGATGGGGTAAACATCACACAGAACGTCTCGGTACAGCGAAAGATGGGGTAAACATCACAGAGAAAGTCTGGGAACGGCAAAAGATGGAGTAAACGTCGCACAGAATGTCTCGGTACAGCGAAAGATGGAGTAAACGTCACACAGAACGTCTCGGTACAGCGAAAGATGGAGCAGACGTCGCACAGAACGTCTCGGTACGGTGAAAGATGGAGTAAACGTCCCACAGAACGTCTTGGTACAGTGAAAGATGGAGTAAACGTCACACACAACGTCTCCGTATAGAGAGAGATGGAGTAAACGTCACACAGAACGTCTCGGGACAGTGAAAGATGGAGCAAACGTCACAAAGAACGTCTCGGTACAGGGAAAGATGGAGCAAACGTCACACAGAACATTTTGGTACAGGGAAAGATGGAGCAAACGTCACACAGAACGTCTCGGTACAGCGAAAGATGGGGTAAACGTCACACAGAACGTCTCGGTACAGTAAAAGATGGAGCAAACGTCACACAGAACGTCTCGGTACAGTGAAAGATGGAGTAAACGTCGCACAGAACGTCTCGGTACAGTGAAAGATGGAGTAAACGTCGCACAGAATGTCTTGGTACGTTGAAAGATGGAGCAAACTTCACACACAACGTCTCCGTATAGAGAGAGATGGAGTAGACGTCACAGAGAAATGTCACACAGAACGTCTCATTACAGTGAAAGATGGAGTAAACGTCGCACAGAACGTCTCGGTACAGTGAAAGATGGAGCAAACGTCACACAGAACGTCTCGGTACAGTAAAAGATGGAGCAAACGTCACACAGAACGTCTCGGTACAGTGAAAGATGGAGCAAACGTCACACAGAACGTCTCAGTACAGGGAAAGATGGAGTAAACGTCACTCAGAAAGTCTCGGTACAGCGAAAGATGGGGTAAACGTCGCACAGAACGTCTCAGTACAGTAAAAGATGGAGCAAACGTCACACAGAACGTCTCGGTACAGTGAAAGATGGAGTAAACGTCGCACAGAACGTCTCGGTACAGTGAAAGATGGAGTAAACATCGCACAGAATGTCTTGGTACGTTGAAAGATGGAGCAAACGTCACACAGAACGTCTCGGTACAGTGAAAGATGGAGCAAACGTCACACAGAACGTCTCGGTACAGTGAAAGATAGAGTAAACGTCGCACAGAACGTCTTGGTACGGTGAAAGATGGAGTAAACGTCACACAGAACGTTTCGGTATGGTGAAAGATGGAGTAAACGTCCCACAGAACGTCTCGGTACAGTGAAAGATGGAGCAAACGTCGCACAGAACGTCTCGGTACAGTGAAAGATGGGGTAAACGTCGCACAGAACGTCTCGGTACAGTGAAAGATGGGGTAAGCATCACAAAGAACGTCTCGGTACAGCGAAAGATGGGGTAAACATCACAGAGAACGTCTCGGAACGGCAAAAGATCGAGTAAACGTCGCACAGAAGGTCTCGGTACGGCGAAAGATGGAGTAAACGTCACACACAACGTCTCGGTATAGAGAGAGATGGAGTAAACGTCACAGAGAAACGTCACACAGAACGTCTCGGTATAGGGAAAGATGGAGTATACGTCGTACAGAACGTCTCGGTACAGTGAAAGATGGGGTAAACATCACACAGAACGTCTCGGTACAGTGAAAGATGGGGTAAGCATCACACAGAACGTCTCGGTACAGCGAAAGATGGGGTAAACATCACAGAGAACGTCTCCGAACGGCAAAAGATCGAGTAAACGTCGCACAGAAGGTCTCGGTACGGCGAAAGATGGAGCAAACGTCACACAGAACGCCTCGGTACAGTGAAAGATGGAGCAAACGTCACACAGAACGTTTCGGTACGGTGAAAGATGGAGTAAACGTCCCACAGAACGTCTCGGTAGAGTGAAACATGGAGTAAACGTCACACAGAACGTCTCGGTACAGTGAAAGATGGAGCAAACGTCGCACAGAACGTCTCCGTATAGTGAAACATGGGGTAAACGTCGCACAGAACGTCTCAGTACAGTGAAAGATGGAGCAAACGTCACACACAACGTCTCGGTATAGAGAGAGATGGAGTAAACGTCACAGAGAAACGTCACACAGAACGTCTCGGTACAGGGAAAGATGGAGTATTCGTCGTACAGAACGTCTCGGTACAGTGAAAGATGGGGTAAACATCACAGAGAACGTCTCGGTACAGTGAAAGATGGGGTAAACATCACACAGAACGTATCGGTACAGCGAAAGATGGGGTAAACATCACAGAGAACGTCTCGGAACGGCAAAAGATCGAGTAAACGTCGCACAGAACGTCTCGCTACGGCGAAAGATGGAGTAAACGTCACACAGAACGTCTCGGTACAGTGAAAGATGGAGCAAACGTCACACAGAACGCCTCGGTACAGTGAAAGATGGAGCAAACGTCACACAGAACGTCTCGGTACGGTGAAAGATGGGGTAAACGTCACACAGAACGTCTCGGTACAGTGAAAGATGGAGTAAACGTCGCACAGGACGTCTTGGTACAGCGAAAGATGGGGTAAACGTCGCACAGAACGTCTCGGTACAGTGAAAGATGGAATAAGCGTCGCACAGAACGTCTCGGTACAGTGAAAGATGGAATAAACGTCGCACAGAACGTCTCGGTACAGTGAAAGATGGGGTAAACATCACACAGAACGTCTCGGTACGGTGAACGATGGAGTAAACATCACACAGAACATCTCAGTACAGGGAAAGATGGAGTAAACGTCACACGGAACGTCTCGGTACAGGGAAAGATGGAGTAAGCGTCGCACAGAATGTCTCTGTACAGTGAAAGATGGAGTAAACGTCACACAGAACATCTCAGTACAGGGAAAGATGGAATAAACATCACAGAAAAACGTCACACAGAACGTCTCGGTACAGTGAAAGATGGAGTAAACGTCACACAGAATGTCTCGGTACAGGGAAAGATGGAGTGAACGTCACACAGAACGTCTCTGTACAGTGAAAGATGGAGTAAACGTCACACAGAACGTCTCTGTACAGTGAAAGATGGAGTAAACGTCACACAGAACATCTCGGTACAGGGAAAGACGGAATAAACATCACACAAAAACGACACACAGAACGTCTCGGTATGGTGAAAGATGGAGTAAACGTCGCACAGAACGTCTCGGTACAGTGAAAGATGGAGTAAACGTCACACAGAACGTCTCAGTACAGTGAAAGATGGAATAAACGTCGCACAGAAGGTCTCGGTACGGCGAAAGATGGAGTAAACGTCACACACAACGTCTCGGTATAGAGAGAGATGGAGTAAACGTCACAGAGAAACGTCACACAGAACGTCTCGGTATAGGGAAAGATGGAGTATACGTCGTACAGAACGTCTCGGTACAGTGAAAGATGGGGTAAACATCACACAGAACGTCTCGGTACAGTGAAAGATGGGGTAAGCATCACACAGAACGTCTCGGTACAGCGAAAGATGGGGTAAACATCACAGAGAACGTCTCGGAACGGCAAAAGATCGAGTAAACGTCGCACAGAAGGTCTCGGTACGGCGAAAGATGGAGCAAACGTCACACAGAACGCCTCGGTACAGTGAAAGATGGAGCAAACGTCACACAGAACGTTTCGGTACGGTGAAAGATGGAGTAAACGTCCCACAGAACGTCTCGGTAGAGTGAAACATGGAGTAAACGTCACACAGAACGTCTCGGTACAGTGAAAGATGGAGCAAACGTCGCACAGAACGTCTCCGTATAGTGAAACATGGGGTAAACGTTGCACAGAACGTCTCAGTACAGTGAAAGATGGAGCAAACGTCACACACAACGTCTCGGTATAGAGAGAGATGGAGTAAACGTCACAGAGAAACGTCACACAGAACGTCTCGGTACAGGGAAAGATGGAGTATTCGTCGTACAGAACGTCTCGGTACAGTGAAAGATGGAATAAACATCACAGAAAAACGTCACACAGAACGTCTCGGTACAGTGAAAGATGGAGTAAACGTCACACAGCATGTCTCGGTACAGGGAAAGATGGAGTGAACGTCACACAGAACGTCTCTGTACAGTGAAAGATGGAGTAAACGTCACACAGAACGTCTCTGTACAGTGAAAGATGGAGCAAACGTCACACAGAACGCCTCGGTACAGTGAAAGATGGAGCAAACGTCACACAGAACGTCTCGGTACGGTGAAAGATGGGGTAAACGTCACACAGAACGTCTCGGTACAGTGAAAGATGGAGTAAACGTCGCACAGGACGTCTTGGTACAGCGAAAGATGGGGTAAACGTCGCACAGAACGTCTCGGTACAGTGAAAGATGGAATAAGCGTCGCACAGAACGTCTCGGTACAGTGAAAGATGGAATAAACGTCGCACAGAACGTCTCGGTACAGTGAAAGATGGGGTAAACATCACACAGAACGTCTCGGTACGGTGAACGATGGAGTAAACATCACACAGAACATCTCAGTACAGGGAAAGATGGAGTAAACGTCACACAGAACGTCTCGGTACAGGGAAAGATGGAGTAAGCGTCGCACAGAATGTCTCTGTACAGTGAAAGATGGAGTAAACGTCACACAGAACATCTCAGTACAGGGAAAGATGGAATAAACATCACAGAAAAACGTCACACAGAACGTCTCGGTACAGTGAAAGATGGAGTAAACGTCACACAGAATGTCTCGGTACAGGGAAAGATGGAGTGAACGTCACACAGAACGTCTCTGTACAGTGAAAGATGGAGTAAACGTCACACAGAACGTCTCTGTACAGTGAAAGATGGAGTAAACGTCACACAGAACATCTCGGTACAGGGAAAGACGGAATAAACATCACACAAAAACGACACACAGAACGTCTCGGTATGGTGAAAGATGGAGTAAACGTCGCACAGAACGTCTCGGTACAGTGAAAGATGGAGTAAACGTCACACAGAACGTCTCAGTACAGTGAAAGATGGAATAAACGTCGCACAGAAGGTCTCGGTACGGCGAAAGATGGAGTAAACGTCACACACAACGTCTCGGTATAGAGAGAGATGGAGTAAATGTCACAGAGAAACGTCACACAGAACGTCTCGGTATAGGGAAAGATGGAGTATACGTCGTACAGAACGTCTCGGTACAGTGAAAGATGGGGTAAACATCACACAGAACGTCTCGGTACAGTGAAAGATGGGGTAAGCATCACACAGAACGTCTCGGTACAGCGAAAGATGGGGTAAACATCACAGAGAACGTCTCGGAACGGCAAAAGATCGAGTAAACGTCGCACAGAAGGTCTCGGTACGGCGAAAGATGGAGCAAACGTCACACAGAACGCCTCGGTACAGTGAAAGATGGAGCAAACGTCACACAGAACGTTTCGGTACGGTGAAAGATGGAGTAAACGTCCCACAGAACGTCTCGGTAGAGTGAAACATGGAGTAAACGTCACACAGAACGTCTCGGTACAGTGAAAGATGGAGCAAACGTCGCACAGAACGTCTCCGTATAGTGAAACATGGGGTAAACGTTGCACAGAACGTCTCAGTACAGTGAAAGATGGAGCAAACGTCACACACAACGTCTCGGTATAGAGAGAGATGGAGTAAACGTCACAGAGAAACGTCACACAGAACGTCTCGGTACAGGGAAAGATGGAGTATTCGTCGTACAGAACGTCTCGGTACAGTGAAAGATGGAATAAACATCACAGAAAAACGTCACACAGAACGTCTCGGTACAGTGAAAGATGGAGTAAACGTCACACAGCATGTCTCGGTACAGGGAAAGATGGAGTGAACGTCACACAGAACGTCTCTGTACAGTGAAAGATGGAGTAAACGTCACACAGAACGTCTCTGTACAGTGAAAGATGGAGTAAACGTCACACAGAACATCTCGGTACAGGGAAAGACGGAATAAACATCACAGAAAAACGACACACAGAACGTCTCGGTATCGTGAAAGATGGAGTAAACGTCGCACAGAACGTCTCGGTACAGTGAAAGATGGAGTAAACATCACACAGAACGTCTCAGTACAGTGAAAGATGGAATAAACGTCGCACAGAACGTCTCGGTACAGCGAAAGATGGGGTAAACGTCACACAGAACGTCTTGGTACAGTGAAAGATGGGGCAAACGTCGTACAGAACGTCTCGGTCCGGTAAACGATGGAGTAAACGTCACACAGAACGTCTCGGTACAGCGAAAGATGGAGCAAACGTCGCACAGAACGTCTCGGTACAGCGAAAGATGGAGTAAACGTCACACAGAACGTCTCGGTACGGTGAAAGATGGAGTAAACATCGCACAGAACGTCTTGGTACGGTGAAAGATGGAGTAAACGTCGCACAGAACGTCTCGGTACGGTGAAAGATGGAGTAAACGTCGCACAGAACGTCTCGGTACGGTGAAAGATGGAGTAAACGTCGCACAGAATGCTCTGTACAGTGAAAGATGGAGTAAACGTCACACAGAACATCTCAGTACAGGGAAAGATGGAATAAACATCACACAAAAACGTCACACAGAACGTCTCGGTACAGTGAAAGATGGAGTAAACGTCACACAGAATGTCTCGGTACAGGGAAAGATGGAGTGAACGTCACACAGAACGTCTCTGTACAGTGAAAGATGGAGTAAACGTCACACAGAACGTCTCTGTACAGTGAAATATGGAGTAAACGTCACACAGAACATCTCGGTACAGGGAAAGATGGAATAAACATCACAGAAAAACGACACACAGAACGTCTCGGTATGGTGAAAGATGGAGTAAACGTCGCACAGAACGTCTCGGTACAGTGAAAGATGGAGTAAACGTCACACAGAACGTCTCAGTACAGTGAAAGATGGAAGAAACGTCGCACAGAACGTCTCGGTACAGCGAAAGATGGGGTAAACGTCACACAGAACGTCTTGGTACAGTGAAAGATGGGGCAAACGTCGCACAGAACGTCTCGGTCCGGTGAACGATGGAGTAAATGTCACACAGAACGTCTCGGTACAGCGAAAGATGGAATAAACGTCACACAGAACGTCTTGGTACAGGGAAAGATGGAGTAAAGGTCACAGAGAAACGTCACACAGAAGGTCTGAGTACAGTGAAAGATGGAGCAAACGTCACACAGAACGTCTCGGTACAGCGAAAGATGGGGTAAACGTCACACAGAACGTCTCGGTACAGTGAAAGATGGAGCAAACGTCGCACAGAACGTCCCGGTACGGTGAAAGATGGAGTAAACGTCACACAGAACGTCTCGGTACAGCGAAAGATGGAATAAAGGTCACACAAAACGTCTTGGTACAGGGAAAGATGGAGTAAACGTCACAGAGAAACGTCACACAGAAGGTCTCAGTACAGTGAAAGATGGGGTAAACGTCGCACAGAACGTCTCGCTACAGCGAAAGATGGGGTAAACGTCACACAGAATGTCTCGGTACAGCGAAAGATGGGGTAAACGTCACACAGAACGTCTCGGTACAGCGAAAGATGGAGCAAACGTCGCACAGAATGTCTCGGTACAGCGAAAGATGGAGTAAACGTCACACAGAACGTCTCGGTACGGTGAAAGATGGAGTAAACATCGCACAGAACGTCTCGGTACAGTGAAAGATGGAGTAAACTTCACACACAGCATCTCCGTACAAAGAGAGATGGAGTAAACGTCACAGAGAAATGTCACACAGAACGTCTCGGTACAGGGAAAGAAGGAGTAAACGTCACACAGAACGTCTCGGTACAGCGAAAGATGGGGTAAACGTCACACAGAACGTCTCGGTACCGTAAAAGATGGAGCAAACGTCACACAGAACGTCTCGGTACAGTGAAAGATGGAGCAAACGTCACACAGAACGTCTCGGTACAGGGAAAGACGGAGTAAACGTCACACAGAACGTCTCGGTACAGCGAATGATGGGGTAAACGTCGCACACAACGTCTCGGTACAGTAAAAGATGGAGCAAACGTCACACAGAACGTCTCGGTACAGTGAAAGATGGAGTAAACGTCGCACAGAACGTCTTGGTACAGTGACAGATGGAGTAAACGTCGCACAGAATGTCTTGGTACGTTGAAAGATGGAGCAAACTTCACACAGAACGTCTCGGTATGGTGAAAGATGGAGTAAATGTCACACAGAACGTCTCGGTACAGTGAAAGATGGAGTAAACGTCGCACAGAACATCTTGGTACGGTGAAAGATGGAGTAAACGTCACACAGAACGTTTCGGTACATTGAAAGATGGAGTAAACGTCCCACAGAACGTCTCGGTACAGTGAAAGATGGAGTAAACGTCACACAGAACGTCTCGGTACAGTGAAAGATGGAGTAAACGTCGCACAGAACGTCTTGGTACAGTGAAAGATGGAGTAAATGTCGCACAGAATGTCTTGGTACGTTGAAAGATGGAGCAAACGTCGCACAGAACGTCTCCGTATAGTGAAACATGGGGTAAACGTCGCACAGAACGTCTCAGTACAGTGAAAGATGGAGCAAACGTCACACACAACGTCTCGGTATAGAGAGAGATGGAGTAAACGTCACAGAGAAACGTCACACAGAACGTCTCGGTACAGGGAAAGATGGAGTATTCGTCGTACAGAACGTCTCGGTACAGTGAAAGATGGGGTAAACATCACAGAGAACGTCTCGGTACAGTGAAAGATGGGGTAAACATCACACAGAACGTATCGGTACAGCGAAAGATGGGGTAAACATCACAGAGAACGTCTCGGAACGGCAAAAGATCGAGTAAACGTCGCACAGAACGTCTCGGTACGGCGAAAGATGGAGTAAACGTCACACAGAACGTCTCGGTACAGTGAAAGATGGAGCAAACGTCACACAGAACGCCTCGGTACAGTGAAAGATGGAGCAAACGTCACACAGAACGTCTCGGTACGGTGAAAGATGGGGTAAACGTCACACAGAACGTCTCGGTACAGTGAAAGATGGAGTAAACGTCGCACAGGACGTCTTGGTACAGCGAAAGATGGGGTAAACGTCGCACAGAACGTCTCGGTACAGTGAAAGATGGAATAAGCGTCGCACAGAACGTTTCGGTACAGTGAAAGATGGAATAAACGTCGCACAGAACGTCTGGGTACAGTGAAAGATGGGGTAAACATCACACAGAACGTCTCGGTCCGGTGAACGATGGAGTAAACATCACACAGAACATCTCAGTACAGGGAAAGATGGAGTAAACGTCACACAGAACGTCTCGGTACAGGGAAAGATGGAGTAAACGTCGCACAGAATGTCTCTGTACAGTGAAAGATGGAGTAAACGTCACACAGAACATCTCAGTACAGGGAAAGATGGAATAAACATCACAGAAAAACGTCACACAGAACGTCTCGGTACAGTGAAAGATGGAGTAAACGTCACACAGAATGTCTCGGTACAGGGAAAGATGGAGTGAACGTCACACAGAACGTCTCTGTACAGTGAAAGATGGAGTAAACGTCACACAGAACGTCTCTGTACAGTGAAAGATGGAGTAAACGTCACACAGAACATCTCGGTACAGGGAAAGACGGAATAAACATCACAGAAAAACGACACACAGAACGTCTCGGTATGGTGAAAGATGGAGTAAACGTCGCACAGAACGTCTCGGTACAGTGAAAGATGGAGTAAACGTCACACAGAACGTCTCAGTACAGTGAAAGATGGAATAAACGTCTCACAGAAATGTCTCGGTACAGCGAAAGATGGGGTAAACGTCACACAGAACGTCTTGGTACAGTGAAAGATGGGGCAAACGTCGTACAGAACGTCTCGGTCCGGTAAATGATGGAGTAAACGTCACACAGAACGTCTCGGTACAGCGAAAGATGGAGCAAACGTCGCACAGAACGTCTCGGTACAGGGAAAGATGGAATAAACATCACAGAAAAACGACACACAGAACGTCTCGGTATGGTGAAAGATGGAGTAAACGTCGCACAGAACGTCTCGGTACAGTGAAAGATGGAGTAAACGTCACACAGAACGTCTCAGTACAGTGAAAGATGGAAGAAACGTCGCACAGAACGTCTCGGTACAGCGAAAGATGGGGTAAACGTCACACAGAACGTCTTGGTACAGTGAAAGATGGGGCAAACGGCGCACAGAACGTCTCCGTATAGTGAAACATGGGGTAAACGTCGCACAGAACGTCTCAGTACAGTGAAAGATGGAGCAAACGTCACACACAACGTCTCGGTATAGAGAGAGATGGAGTAAACGTCACAGAGAAACGTCACACAGAACGTCTCGGTACAGGGAAAGATGGAGTATTCGTCGTACAGAACGTCTCGGTACAGTGAAAGATGGGGTAAACATCACAGAGAACGTCTCGGTACAGTGAAAGATGGGGTAAACATCACACAGAACGTATCGGTACAGCGAAAGATGGGGTAAACATCACAGAGAACGTCTCGAAACGGCAAAAGATCGAGTAAACGTCGCACAGAACGTCTCGGTACGGCGAAAGATGGAGTAAACGTCACACAGAACGTCTCGGTACAGTGAAAGATGGAGCAAACGTCACACAGAACGCCTCGGTACAGTGAAAGATGGAGCAAACGTCACACAGAACGTCTCGGTACGGTGAAAGATGGGGTAAACGTCACACAGAACGTCTCGGTACAGTGAAAGATGGAGTAAACGTCGCACAGGACGTCTTGGTACAGCGAAAGATGGGGTAAACGTCGCACAGAACGTCTCGGTACAGTGAAAGATGGAATAAGCGTCGCACAGAACGTTTCGGTACAGTGAAAGATGGAATAAACGTCGCACAGAACGTCTTGGTACAGTGAAAGATGGGGTAAACATCACACAGAACGTCTCGGTCCGGTGAACGATGGAGTAAACATCACACAGAACATCTCAGTACAGGGAAAGATGGAGTAAACGTCACACAGAACGTCTCGGTACAGGGAAAGATGGAGTAAACGTCGCACAGAATGTCTCTGTACAGTGAAAGATGGAGTAAACGTCACACAGAACATCTCAGTACAGGGAAAGATGGAATAAACATCACAGAAAAACGTCACACAGAACGTCTCGGTACAGTGAAAGATGGAGTAAACGTCACACAGAATGTCTCGGTACAGGGAAAGATGGAGTGAACGTCACACAGAACGTCTCTGTACAGTGAAAGATGGAGTAAACGTCACACAGAACGTCTCTGTACAGTGAAAGATGGAGTAAACGTCACACAGAACATCTCGGTACAGGGAAAGACGGAATAAACATCACAGAAAAACGACACACAGAACGTCTCGGTATGGTGAAAGATGGAGTAAACGTCGCACAGAACGTCTCGGTACAGTGAAAGATGGAGTAAACGTCACACAGAACGTCTCAGTACAGTGAAAGATGGGGTAAACGTCACACAGAACGTCTTGGTACAGTGAAAGATGGGGCAAACGTCGTACAGAACGTCTCGGTCCGGTAAACGATGGAGTAAACGTCACACAGAACATCTCGGTACGGTGAAAGATGGAGTAAACATCGCACAGAACGTCTTGGTACGGTGAAAGATGGAGTAAACGTCGCACAGAACGTCTCGGTACGGTGAAAGATGGAGTAAACGTCACACAGAACGTCTCGGTACAGGGAAAGATGGAGTAAACGTCGCACAGAATACTCTGTACAGTGAAAGATGGAGTAAACGTCACACAGAACATCTCAGTACAGGGAAAGATGGAATAAACATCACAGAAAAACGTCACACAGAACGTCTCGGTACAGTGAAAGATGGGGTAAACATCACAGAGAACGTCTCGGTACAGTGAAAGATGGGGTAAACATCACACAGAACGTATCGGTACAGCGAAAGATGGGGTAAACATCACAGAGAACGTCTCGGAACGGCAAAAGATCGAGTAAACGTCGCACAGAACGTCTCGGTACGGCGAAAGATGGAGTAAACGTCACACAGAACGTCTCGGTACAGTGAAAGATGGAGCAAACGTCACACAGAACGCCTCGGTACAGTGAAAGATGGAGCAACCGTCACACAGAACGTCTCGGTACGGTGAAAGATGGGGTAAACGTCACACAGAACGTCTCGGTACAGTGAAAGATGGAGTAAACATCGCACAGGACGTCTTGGTACAGCGAAAGATGGGGTAAACGTCGCACAGAACGTCTCGGTACAGTGAAAGATGGAATAAGCGTCGCACAGAACGTTTCGGTACAGTGAAAGATGGAATAAACGTCGCACAGAACGTCTGGGTACAGTGAAAGATGGGGTAAACATCACACAGAACGTCTCGGTCCGGTGAACGATGGAGTAAACATCACACAGAACATCTCAGTACAGGGAAAGATGGAGTAAACGTCACACGGAACGTCTCGGTACAGGGAAAGATGGAGTAAACGTCGCACAGAATGTCTCTGTACAGTGAAAGATGGAGTAAACGTCACACAGAACATCTCAGTACAGGGAAAGATGGAATAAACATCACAGAAAAACGTCACACAGAACGTCTCGGTACAGTGAAAGATGGAGTAAACGTCACACAGAATGTCTCGGTACAGGGAAAGATGGAGTGAACGTCACACAGAACGTCTCTGTACAGTGAAAGATGGAGTAAACGTCACACAGAACGTCTCTGTACAGTGAAAGATGGAGTAAACGTCACACAGAACATCTCGGTACAGGGAAAGACGGAATAAACATCACAGAAAAACGACACACAGAACGTCTCGGTATGGTGAAAGATGGAGTAAACGTCGCACAGAACGTCTCGGTACAGTGAAAGATGGAGTAAACGTCACACAGAACGTCTCAGTACAGTGAAAGATGGAATAAACGTCGCACAGAAATGTCTCGGTACAGCGAAAGATGGGGTAAACGTCACACAGAACGTCTTGGTACAGTGAAAGATGGGGCAAACGTCGTACAGAACGTCTCGGTCCGGTAAACGATGGAGTAAACGTCACACAGAACGTCTCGGTACAGCGAAAGATGGAGCAAACGTCGCACAGAACGTCTCGGTACAGGGAAAGATGGAATAAACATCACAGAAAAACGACACACAGAACGTCTCGGTATGGTGAAAGATGGAGTAAACGTCGCACAGAACGTCTCGGTACAGTGAAAGATGGAGTAAACGTCACACAGAACGTCTCAGTACAGTGAAAGATGGAAGAAACGTCGCACAGAACGTCTCGGTACAGCGAAAGATGGGGTAAACGTCACACAGAACGTCTTGGTACAGTGAAAGATGGGGCAAACGGCGCACAGAACGTCTCCGTATAGTGAAACATGGGGTAAACGTCGCACAGAACGTCTCAGTACAGTGAAAGATGGAGCAAACGTCACACACAACGTCTCGGTATAGAGAGAGATGGAGTAAACGTCACAGAGAAACGTCACACAGAACGTCTCGGTACAGGGAAAGATGGAGTATTCGTCGTACAGAACGTCTCGGTACAGTGAAAGATGGGGTAAACATCACAGAGAACGTCTCGGTACAGTGAAAGATGGGGTAAACATCACACAGAACGTATCGGTACAGCGAAAGATGGGGTAAACATCACAGAGAACGTCTCGGAACGGCAAAAGATCGAGTAAACGTCGCACAGAACGTCTCGGTACGGCGAAAGATGGAGTAAACGTCACACAGAACGTCTCGGTACAGTGAAAGATGGAGCAAACGTCACACAGAACGCCTCGGTACAGTGAAAGATGGAGCAAACGTCACACAGAACGTCTCGGTACGGTGAAAGATGGGGTAAACGTCACACAGAACGTCTCGGTACAGTGAAAGATGGAGTAAACGTCGCACAGGACGTCTTGGTACAGCGAAAGATGGGGTAAACGTCGCACAGAACGTCTCGGTACAGTGAAAGATGGAATAAGCGTCGCACAGAACGTTTCGGTACAGTGAAAGATGGAATAAACGTCGCACAGAACGTCTTGGTACAGTGAAAGATGGGGTAAACATCACACAGAACGTCTCGGTCCGGTGAACGATGGAGTAAACATCACACAGAACATCTCAGTACAGGGAAAGATGGAGTAAACGTCACACAGAACGTCTCGGTACAGGGAAAGATGGAGTAAACGTCGCACAGAATGTCTCTGTACAGTGAAAGATGGAGTAAACGTCACACAGAACATCTCAGTACAGGGAAAGATGGAATAAACATCACAGAAAAACGTCACACAGAACGTCTCGGTACAGTGAAAGATGGAGTAAACGTCACACAGAATGTCTCGGTACAGGGAAAGATGGAGTGAACGTCACACAGAACGTCTCTGTACAGTGAAAGATGGAGTAAACGTCACACAGAACGTCTCTGTACAGTGAAAGATGGAGTAAACGTCACACAGAACATCTCGGTACAGGGAAAGACGGAATAAACATCACAGAAAAACGACACACAGAACGTCTCGGTATGGTGAAAGATGGAGTAAACGTCGCACAGAACGTCTCGGTACAGTGAAAGATGGAGTAAACGTCACACAGAACGTCTCAGTACAGTGAAAGATGGGGTAAACGTCACACAGAACGTCTTGGTACAGTGAAAGATGGGGCAAACGTCGTACAGAACGTCTCGGTCCGGTAAACGATGGAGTAAACGTCACACAGAACATCTCGGTACGGTGAAAGATGGAGTAAACATCGCACAGAACGTCTTGGTACGGTGAAAGATGGAGTAAACGTCGCACAGAACGTCTCGGTACGGTGAAAGATGGAGTAAACGTCACACAGAACGTCTCGGTACAGGGAAAGATGGAGTAAACGTCGCACAGAATACTCTGTACAGTGAAAGATGGAGTAAACGTCACACAGAACATCTCAGTACAGGGAAAGATGGAATAAACATCACAGAAAAACGTCACACAGAACGTCTCGGTACAGTGAAAGATGGAGTAAACGTCACACAGAATGTCTCGGTACAGGGAAAGATGGAGTGAACGTCACACAGAACGTCTCTGTACAGTGAAAGATGGAGTAAACGTCACACAGAACGTCTCTGTACAGTGAAATATGGAGTAAACGTCACACAGAACATCTCGGTACAGGGAAAGATGGAATAAACATCACAGAAAAACGACACACAGAACGTCTCGGTATGGTGAAAGATGGAGTAAACGTCGCACAGAACGTCTCGGTACAGTGAAAGATGGAGTAAACGTCACACAGAACGTCTCAGTACAGTGAAAGATGGAAGAAACGTCGCACAGAACGTCTCGGTACAGCGAAAGATGGGGTAAACGTCACACAGAACGTCTTGGTACAGTGAAAGATGGGGCAAACGGCGCACAGAACGTCTCGGTCCGGTGAACGATGGAGTAAACGTCACACAGAACGTCTCGGTACAGCGAAAGATGGAATAAACGTCACACAGAACGTCTTGGTACAGGGAAAGATGGAGTAAAGGTCACAGAGAAACGTCACACAGAAGGTCTCAGTACAGTGAAAGATGGAGCAAACGTCACACAGAACGTCTCGGTACAGCGAAAGATGGGGTAAACGTCACACAGAACGTCTCGGTACAGTGAAAGATGGAGCAAACGTCGCACAGAACGTCCCGGTACGGTGAAAGATGGAGTAAACGTCACACAGAACGTCTCGGTACAGCGAAAGATGGAATAAAGGTCACACAAAACGTCTTGGTACAGGGAAAGATGGAGTAAACGTCACAGAGAAACGTCACACAGAAGGTCTCAGTACAGTGAAAGATGGGGTAAACGTCGCACAGAACGTCTCGCTACAGCGAAAGATGGGGTAAACGTCACACAGAATGTCTCGGTACAGCGAAAGATGGGGTAAACGTCACACAGAACGTCTCGGTACAGCGAAAGATGGAGCAAACGTCGCACAGAATGTCTCGGTACAGCGAAAGATGGAGTAAACGTCACACAGAACGTCTCGGTACGGTGAAAGATGGAGTAAACATCGCACAGAACGTCTCGGTACAGTGAAAGATGGAGTAAACTTCACACACAGCATCTCCGTACAAAGAGAGATGGAGTAAACATCACAGAGAAATGTCACACAGAACGTCTCGGTACAGGGAAAGAAGGAGTAAACGTCACACAGAACGTCTCGGTACAGCGAAAGATGGGGTAAACGTCACACAGAACGTCTCGGTACCGTAAAAGATGGAGCAAACGTCACACAGAACGTCTCGGTACAGTGAAAGATGGAGCAAACGTCACACAGAACGTCTCGGTACAGGGAAAGACGGAGTAAACGTCACACAGAACGTCTTGGTACAGTGAAAGATGGAGTAAACGTCGCACAGAATGTCTTGGTACGTTGAAAGATGGAGCAAACTTCACACAGAACGTCTCGGTATGGTGAAAGATGGAGTAAATGTCACACAGAACGTCTCGGTACAGTGAAAGATGGAGTAAACGTCGCACAGAACATCTTGGTACGGTGAAAGATGGAGTAAACGTCACACAGAACGTTTCGGTACATTGAAAGATGGAGTAAACGTCCCACAGAACGTCTCGGTACAGTGAAAGATGGAGTAAACGTCACACAGAACGTCTCGGTACAGTGAAAGATGGAGTAAACGTCGCACAGAACGTCTTGGTACAGTGAAAGATGGAGTAAATGTCGCACAGAATGTCTTGGTACGTTGAAAGATGGAGCAAACTTCACACAGAACGTCTCGGTACATTGAAAGATGGAGCAAACGTCACACAGAACGTCTCGGTACAGTAAAAGATGGAGTAAATGTCGCACAGAACGTCTTGGTACAGTGAAAGATGGAGTAAACGTCGCACAGAACGTCTCGGTACAGGGAAAGATGGAGTAAACGTCACACAGAACGTCTCGGTACAGTGAAAGATGGAGTAAGCGTCGCACAGAACGTCTCGGTACAGTGAAAGATGGGGTAAACGTCGCACAGAACGTCTCAGTACAGTGAAAGATGGAGTAAACGTCACACACAACGTCTCGGTATAGAGAGAGATGGAGTAAACGTCACACACAACGTCTCGGTATAGAGAGAGATGGAGTAAACGTCACAGAGAAACGTCACACAGAACGTCTCGGTACAGGGAAAGATGGAGTATACGTCGTACAGAACGTCTCGGTACAGTGAAAGATGGGGTAAACATCACACAGAATGTCTCGGTACAGTGAAAGATGGGGTAAACATCACCCAGAACGTCTCGGTACAGCGAAAGATGGGGTAAACTTCACAGAGAACGTCTCGGAACGGCAAAAGATGGAGCAAACGTCACACAGAACGTCTCGGTACAGGGAAAGATGGAGTAAACGTCACAGAGAACGTCTCGGTAGAGTAAAAGATGGGGTAAACGTCGCACAGAACGTCTCGGTACAGTGAAAGATGGGGTAAACATCACACAGAATGTCTGGGTACAGGGAAAGATGGAGTAAACTTCACACAGAACATCTCAGTACAGCGAAAGATGGGGTAAACGTCACAAAGAACGTCTCGGCACAGTGAAAGATGGAGTAAATGTCGCACAGTACGTCTCGGTACAGTGAAAGATGGGGTAAACATCACACAGAACGTCTCGGTCCGGTGAACGATGGAGTAAACATCACACAGAACATCTCAGTACAAGGAAAGATGGAGTAAACGTCACACAGAATGTCTCTGTACAGTGAAAGATGGAGTAAACGTCACACAGAACATCTCAGTACAGGGAAAGATGGAATAAACATCACAGAAAAACGTCACACAGAACGTCTCGGTACAGTGAAAGATGGAGTAAACGTCACAGAGAACGTCTCGGTACAGGGAAAGATGGAGTGAACGTCACACAGAACGTCTCTGTACAGTGAAAGATGGAGTAAACATCACACAGAACGTCTCTGTACAGTGAAAGATGGAGTAAACGTCACACAGAACATCTCGGTACAGGGAAAGATGGAATAAACATCACAGAAAAACGTCACACAGAACGTCTCGGTATGGTGAAAGATGGAGTAAACGTCGCACAGAACGTCTCGGTACAGTGAAAGATGGAGTAAACGTCACACAGAACGTCTCAGTACAGTGAAAGATGGAATAAACGTCGCACAGAACGTCTCGGTACAGCGAAAGATGGGGTAAACGTCACACAGAACGTCTTGGTACAGTGAAAGATGGGGCAAACGTCGCACAGAACGTCTCGGTCCGGTGAACGATGGAGTAAACGTCACACAGAACGTCTCGGTACAGCGAAAGATGGAATAAACGTCACACAGAACGTCTTGGTACAAGGAAAGATGGAGTAAACGTCACAGAGAAACGTTACACAGAACGTCTCAGTACAGTGAAAGATGGAGCAAACGTCACACAGAACGTCTCGGTACAGCGAAAGATGGGGTAAACGTCACACAGAACGTCTCGGTACAGTGAAAGATGGAGCAAACGTCGCACAGAACGTCTCGGTACGGTGAAAGATGGAATAAACATCGCACAGAACGTCTTGGTACAGGGAAAGATGGAGTAAAAGTCACAGAGAAACGTCACACAGAAGGTCTCGGTACAGTGAAAGATGGAGCAAACGTCGCACAGAACGTCTCGGTACGGTGAAAGATGGAATAAACATCGCACAGAACGTCTTGGTACGGTGAAAGATGGAGTAAACGTCGCACAGAACGTCTCGGTACGGTGAAAGATGGAGTAAACGTCACACAGAACGTCTCGGTACAGGGAAAGATGGAGTAAACGTCGCACAGAATACTCTGTACAGTGAAAGATGGAGTAAACGTCACACAGAACATCTCAGTACAGGGAAAGATGGAATAAACATCACAGAAAAACGTCACACAGAACGTCTCGGTACAGTGAAAGATGGAGTAAACGTCACACAGAATGTCTCGGTACAGGGAAAGATGGAGTGAACGTCACACAGAACGTCTCTGTACAGTGAAAGATGGAGTAAACGTCACACAGAACGTCTCTGTACAGTGAAATATGGAGTAAACGTCACACAGAACATCTCGGTACAGGGAAAGATGGAATAAACATCACAGAAAAACGACACACAGAACGTCTCGGTATGGTGAAAGATGGAGTAAACGTCGCACAGAACGTCTCGGTACAGTGAAAGATGGAGTAAACGTCACACAGAACGTCTCAGTACAGTGAAAGATGGAAGAAACGTCGCACAGAACGTCTCGGTACAGCGAAAGATGGGGTAAACGTCACACAGAACGTCTTGGTACAGTGAAAGATGGGGCAAACGGCGCACAGAACGTCTCGGTCCGGTGAACGATGGAGTAAACGTCACACAGAACGTCTCGGTACAGCGAAAGATGGAATAAACGTCACACAGAACGTCTTGGTACAGGGAAAGATGGAGTAAAGGTCACAGAGAAACGTCACACAGAAGGTCTCAGTACAGTGAAAGATGGAGCAAACGTCACACAGAACGTCTCGGTACAGCGAAAGATGGGGTAAACGTCACACAGAACGTCTCGGTACAGTGAAAGATGGAGCAAACGTCGCACAGAACGTCCCGGTACGGTGAAAGATGGAGTAAACGTCACACAGAACGTCTCGGTACAGCGAAAGATGGAATAAAGGTCACACAAAACGTCTTGGTACAGGGAAAGATGGAGTAAACGTCACAGAGAAACGTCACACAGAAGGTCTCAGTACAGTGAAAGATGGGGTAAACGTCGCACAGAACGTCTCGCTACAGCGAAAGATGGGGTAAACGTCACACAGAATGTCTCGGTACAGCGAAAGATGGGGTAAACGTCACACAGAACGTCTCGGTACAGCGAAAGATGGAGCAAACGTCGCACAGAATGTCTCGGTACAGCGAAAGATGGAGTAAACGTCACACAGAACGTCTCGGTACGGTGAAAGATGGAGTAAACATCGCACAGAACGTCTCGGTACAGTGAAAGATGGAGTAAACTTCACACACAGCATCTCCGTACAAAGAGAGATGGAGTAAACATCACAGAGAAATGTCACACAGAACGTCTCGGTACAGGGAAAGAAGGAGTAAACGTCACACAGAACGTCTCGGTACAGCGAAAGATGGGGTAAACGTCACACAGAACGTCTCGGTACCGTAAAAGATGGAGCAAACGTCACACAGAACGTCTCGGTACAGTGAAAGATGGAGCAAACGTCACACAGAACGTCTCGGTACAGGGAAAGACGGAGTAAACGTCACACAGAACGTCTTGGTACAGTGAAAGATGGAGTAAACGTCGCACAGAATGTCTTGGTACGTTGAAAGATGGAGCAAACTTCACACAGAACGTCTCGGTATGGTGAAAGATGGAGTAAATGTCACACAGAACGTCTCGGTACAGTGAAAGATGGAGTAAACGTCGCACAGAACATCTTGGTACGGTGAAAGATGGAGTAAACGTCACACAGAACGTTTCGGTACATTGAAAGATGGAGTAAACGTCCCACAGAACGTCTCGGTACAGTGAAAGATGGAGTAAACGTCACACAGAACGTCTCGGTACAGTGAAAGATGGAGTAAACGTCGCACAGAACGTCTTGGTACAGTGAAAGATGGAGTAAATGTCGCACAGAATGTCTTGGTACGTTGAAAGATGGAGCAAACTTCACACAGAACGTCTCGGTACATTGAAAGATGGAGCAAACGTCACACAGAACGTCTCGGTACAGTAAAAGATGGAGTAAATGTCGCACAGAACGTCTTGGTACAGTGAAAGATGGAGTAAACGTCGCACAGAACGTCTCGGTACAGGGAAAGATGGAGTAAACGTCACACAGAACGTCTCGGTACAGTGAAAGATGGAGTAAGCGTCGCACAGAACGTCTCGGTACAGTGAAAGATGGGGTAAACGTCGCACAGAACGTCTCAGTACAGTGAAAGATGGAGTAAACGTCACACACAACGTCTCGGTATAGAGAGAGATGGAGTAAACGTCACACACAACGTCTCGGTATAGAGAGAGATGGAGTAAACGTCACAGAGAAACGTCACACAGAACGTCTCGGTACAGGGAAAGATGGAGTATACGTCGTACAGAACGTCTCGGTACAGTGAAAGATGGGGTAAACATCACACAGAATGTCTCGGTACAGTGAAAGATGGGGTAAACATCACCCAGAACGTCTCGGTACAGCGAAAGATGGGGTAAACTTCACAGAGAACGTCTCGGAACGGCAAAAGATGGAGCAAACGTCACACAGAACGTCTCGGTACAGGGAAAGATGGAGTAAACGTCACAGAGAACGTCTCGGTAGAGTAAAAGATGGGGTAAACGTCGCACAGAACGTCTCGGTACAGTGAAAGATGGGGTAAACATCACACAGAATGTCTGGGTACAGGGAAAGATGGAGTAAACTTCACACAGAACATCTCAGTACAGCGAAAGATGGGGTAAACGTCACAAAGAACGTCTCGGCACAGTGAAAGATGGAGTAAATGTCGCACAGTACGTCTCGGTACAGTGAAAGATGGGGTAAACATCACACAGAACGTCTCGGTCCGGTGAACGATGGAGTAAACATCACACAGAACATCTCAGTACAAGGAAAGATGGAGTAAACATCACACAGAACGTCTCATTACAGGGAAAGATGGAGTAAACGTCGCACAGAATGTCTCTGTACAGTGAAAGATGGAGTAAACGTCACACAGAACATCTCAGTACAGGGAAAGATGGAATAAACATCACAGAAAAACGTCACACAGAACGTCTCGGTACAGTGAAAGATGGAGTAAACGTCACAGAGAACGTCTCGGTACAGGGAAAGATGGAGTGAACGTCACACAGAACGTCTCTATACAGTGAAAGATGGAGTAAACATCACACAGAACGTCTCTGTACAGTGAAAGATGGAGTAAACGTCACACAGAACATCTCGGTACAGGGAAAGATGGAATAAACATCACAGAAAAACGTCACACAGAACGTCTCGGTATGGTGAAAGATGGAGTAAACGTCGCACAGAACGTCTCGGTACAGTGAAAGATGGAGTAAACGTCACACAGAACGTCTCAGTACAGTGAAAGATGGAATAAACGTCGCACAGAACGTCTCGGTACAGCGAAAGATGGGGTAAACGTCACACAGAACGTCTTGGTACAGTGAAAGATGGGGCAAACGTCGCACAGAACGTCTCGGTCCGGTGAACGATGGAGTAAACGTCACACAGAACGTCTCGGTACAGCGAAAGATGGAATAAACGTCACACAGAACGTCTTGGTACAAGGAAAGATGGAGTAAACGTCACAGAGAAACGTTACACAGAACGTCTCAGTACAGTGAAAGATGGAGCAAACGTCACACAGAACGTCTCGGTACAGCGAAAGATGGGGTAAACGTCACACAGAACGTCTCGGTACAGTGAAAGATGGAGCAAACGTCGCACAGAACGTCTCGGTACGGTGAAAGATGGAATAAACATCGCACAGAACGTCTTGGTACAGGGAAAGATGGAGTAAAAGTCACAGAGAAACGTCACACAGAAGGTCTCGGTACAGTGAAAGATGGAGCAAACGTCGCACAGAACGTCTCGGTACGGTGAAAGATGGAATAAACATCGCACAGAACGTCTCGGTACAGCGAAAGATGGAATAAACGTCACACAGAACGTCTTGGTACAAGGAAAGATGGAGTAAACGTCACAGAGAAACGTTACACAGAACGTCTCAGTACAGTGAAAGATGGAGCAAACGTCACACAGAACGTCTCGGTACAGCGAAAGATGGGGTAAACGTCACACAGAACGTCTCGGTACAGTGAAAGATGGAGCAAACGTCACACAGAACGCCTCGGTACAGTGAAAGATGGAGCAAACGTCACACAGAACGTCTCGGTACGGTGAAAGATGGGGTAAACGTCACACAGAACGTCTCGGTACAGTGAAAGATGGAGTAAACGTCGCACAGGACGTCTTGGTACAGCGAAAGATGGGGTAAACGTCGCACAGAACGTCTCGGTACAGTGAAAGATGGAATAAGCGTCGCACAGAACGTTTCGGTACAGTGAAAGATGGAATAAACGTCGCACAGAACGTCTTGGTACAGTGAAAGATGGGGTAAACATCACACAGAACGTCTCGGTCCGGTGAACGATGGAGTAAACATCACACAGAACATCTCAGTACAGGGAAAGATGGAGTAAACGTCACACAGAACGTCTCGGTACAGGGAAAGATGGAGTAAACGTCGCACAGAATGTCTCTGTACAGTGAAAGATGGAGTAAACGTCACACAGAACATCTCAGTACAGGGAAAGATGGAATAAACATCACAGAAAAACGTCACACAGAACGTCTCGGTACAGTGAAACATGGAGTAAACGTCACACAGAATGTCTCGGTACAGGGAAAGATGGAGTGAACGTCACACAGAACGTCTCTGTACAGTGAAAGATGGAGTAAACGTCACACAGAACGTCTCTGTACAGTGAAAGATGGAGTAAACGTCACACAGAACATCTCGGTACAGGGAAAGACGGAATAAACATCACAGAAAAACGACACACAGAACGTCTCGGTATGGTGAAAGATGGAGTAAACGTCGCACAGAACGTCTCGGTACAGTGAAAGATGGAGTAAACGTCACACAGAACGTCTCAGTACAGTGAAAGATGGGGTAAACGTCACACAGAACGTCTTGGTACAGTGAAAGATGGGGCAAACGTCGTACAGAACGTCTCGGTCCGGTAAACGATGGAGTAAACGTCACACAGAACGTCTCGGTACAGCGAAAGATGGAGCAAACGTCGCACAGAACGTCTCGGTACAGCGAAAGATGGAGTAAACGTCACACAGAACGTCTCGGTACGGTGAAAGATGGAGTAAACATCGCACAGAACGTCTTGGTACGGTGAAAGATGGAGTAAACGTCGCACAGAACGTCTCGGTACGGTGAAAGATGGAGTAAACGTCACACAGAACGTCTCGGTACAGGGAAAGATGGAGTAAACGTCGCACAGAATGCTCTGTACAGTGAAAGATGGAGTAAACGTCACACAGAACATCTCAGTACAGGGAAAGATGGAATAAACATCACAGAAAAACGTCACACAGAACGTCTCAGTACAGTGAAAGATGGAAGAAACGTCGCACAGAACGTCTCGGTACAGCGAAAGATGGGGTAAACGTCACACAGAACGTCTCGGTACAGTGAAAGATGGAGCAAACGTCGCACAGAACGTCCCGGTACGGTGAAAGATGGAGTAAACGTCACACAGAACGTCTCGGTACAGCGAAAGATGGAATAAAGGTCACACAAAACGTCTTGGTACAGGGAAAGATGGAGTAAACGTCACAGAGAAACGTCACACAGAAGGTCTCAGTACAGTGAAAGATGGGGTAAACGTCGCACAGAACGTCTCGCTACAGCGAAAGATGGGGTAAACGTCACACAGAATGTCTCGGTACAGCGAAAGATGGGGTAAACGTCACACAGAACGTCTCGGTACAGCGAAAGATGGAGCAAACGTCGCACAGAATGTCTCGGTACAGCGAAAGATGGAGTAAACGTCACACAGAACGTCTCGGTACGGTGAAAGATGGAGTAAACATCGCACAGAACGTCTCGGTACAGTGAAAGATGGAGTAAACTTCACACACAGCATCTCCGTACAAAGAGAGATGGAGTAAACGTCACAGAGAAATGTCACACAGAACGTCTCGGTACAGGGAAAGAAGGAGTAAACGTCACACAGAACGTCTCGGTACAGCGAAAGATGGGGTAAACGTCACACAGAACGTCTCGGTACCGTAAAAGATGGAGCAAACGTCACACAGAACGTCTCGGTACAGTGAAAGATGGAGCAAACGTCACACAGAACGTCTCGGTACAGGGAAAGACGGAGTAAACGTCACACAGAACGTCTCGGTACAGCGAATGATGGGGTAAACGTCGCACACAACGTCTCGGTACAGTAAAAGATGGAGCAAACGTCACACAGAACGTCTCGGTACAGTGAAAGATGGAGTAAACGTCGCACAGAACGTCTTGGTACAGTGAAAGATGGAGTAAACGTCGCACAGAATGTCTTGGTACGTTGAAAGATGGAGCAAACTTCACACAGAACGTCTCGGTATGGTGAAAGATGGAGTAAATGTCACACAGAACGTCTCGGTACAGTGAAAGATGGAGTAAACGTCGCACAGAACATCTTGGTACGGTGAAAGATGGAGTAAACGTCACACAGAACGTTTCGGTACATTGAAAGATGGAGTAAACGTCCCACAGAACGTCTCGGTACAGTGAAAGATGGAGTAAACGTCACACAGAACGTCTCGGTACAGTGAAAGATGGAGTAAACGTCGCACAGAACGTCTTGGTACAGTGAAAGATGGAGTAAATGTCGCACAGAATGTCTTGGTACGTTGAAAGATGGAGCAAACTTCACACAGAACGTCTCGGTACATTGAAAGATGGAGCAAACGTCACACAGAACGTCTCGGTACAGTAAAAGATGGAGTAAATGTCGCACAGAACGTCTTGGTACAGTGAAAGATGGAGTAAACGTCGCACAGAACGTCTCGGTACAGTGAAAGATGGAGTAAACGTCGCACACAATGTCTCGGTACAGTGAAAGATGGAGTAAACGTCGCACAGAACGTCTCGGTACAGGGAAAGACGGAGTAAACGTCACACAGAACGTCTCGGTACAGCGAATGATGGGGTAAACGTCGCACACAACGTCTCGGTACAGTAAAAGATGGAGCAAACGTCACACAGAACGTCTCGGTACAGTGAAAGATGGAGTAAACGTCGCACAGAACGTCTTGGTACAGTGAAAGATGGAGTAAACGTCGCACAGAATGTCTTGGTACGTTGAAAGATGGAGCAAACTTCACACAGAACGTCTCGGTATGGTGAAAGATGGAGTAAATGTCACACAGAACGTCTCGGTACAGTGAAAGATGGAGTAAACGTCGCACAGAACATCTTGGTACGGTGAAAGATGGAGTAAACGTCACACAGAACGTTTCGGTACATTGAAAGATGGAGTAAACGTCCCACAGAACGTCTCGGTACAGTGAAAGATGGAGTAAACGTCACACAGAACGTCTCGGTACAGTGAAAGATGGAGTAAACGTCGCACAGAACGTCTTGGTACAGTGAAAGATGGAGTAAATGTCGCACAGAATGTCTTGGTACGTTGAAAGATGGAGCAAACTTCACACAGAACGTCTCGGTACATTGAAAGATGGAGCAAACGTCACACAGAACGTCTCGGTACAGTAAAAGATGGAGTAAATGTCGCACAGAACGTCTTGGTACAGTGAAAGATGGAGTAAACGTCGCACAGAACGTCTCGGTACAGTGAAAGATGGAGTAAACGTCGCACACAATGTCTCGGTACAGTGAAAGATGGAGTAAACGTCGCACAGAACGTCTCGGTACAGGGAAAGATGGAGTAAACGTCACACAGAACGTCTCGGTACAGTGAAAGATGGAGTAAGCGTCGCACAGAACGTCTCGGTACAGTGAAAGATGGGGTAAACGTCGCACAGAACGTCTCAGTACAGTGAAAGATGGAGTAAACGTCACACACAACGTCTCGGTATAGAGAGAGATGGAGTAAACGTCACACACAACGTCTCGGTATAGAGAGAGATGGAGTAAACGTCACAGAGAAACGTCACACAGAACGTCTCGGTACAGGGAAAGATGGAGTATACGTCGTACAGAACGTCTCGGTACAGTGAAAGATGGGGTAAACATCACACAGAATGTCTCGGTACAGTGAAAGATGGGGTAAACATCACCCAGAACGTCTCGGTACAGCGAAAGATGGGGTAAACTTCACAGAGAACGTCTCGGAACGGCAAAAGATGGAGCAAACGTCAAACAGAACGTCTCGGTACAGGGAAAGATGGAGTAAACGTCACAGAGAACGTCTCGGTAGAGTAAAAGATGGGGTAAACGTCGCACAGAACGTCTCGGTACAGTGAAAGATGGGGTAAACATCACACAGAATGTCTGGGTACAGGGAAAGATGGAGTAAACTTCACACAGAACATCTCAGTACAGCGAAAGATGGGGTAAACGTCACAAAGAACGTCTCGGCACAGTGAAAGATGGAGTAAACGTCACAGAGAACGTCTCGGTACAGGGAAAGATGGAGTGAACGTCACACAGAACGTCTCTGTACAGTGAAAGATGGAGTAAACATCACACAGAACGTCTCTGTACAGTGAAAGATGGAGTAAACGTCACACAGAACATCTCGGTACAGGGAAAGATGGAATAAACATCACAGAAAAACGTCACACAGAACGTCTCGGTATGGTGAAAGATGGAGTAAACGTCGCACAGAACGTCTCGGTACAGTGAAAGATGGAGTAAACGTCACACAGAACGTCTCAGTACAGTGAAAGATGGAATAAACGTCGCACAGAACGTCTCGGTACAGCGAAAGATGGGGTAAACGTCACACAGAACGTCTTGGTACAGTGAAAGATGGGGCAAACGTCGCACAGAACGTCTCGGTCCGGTGAACGATGGAGTAAACGTCACACAGAACGTCTCGGTACAGCGAAAGATGGAATAAACGTCACACAGAACGTCTTGGTACAAGGAAAGATGGAGTAAACGTCACAGAGAAACGTTACACAGAACGTCTCAGTACAGTGAAAGATGGAGCAAACGTCACACAGAACGTCTCGGTACAGCGAAAGATGGGGTAAACGTCACACAGAACGTCTCGGTACAGTGAAAGATGGAGCAAACGTCGCACAGAACGTCTCGGTACGGTGAAAGATGGAATAAACATCGCACAGAACGTCTTGGTACAGGGAAAGATGGAGTAAAAGTCACAGAGAAACGTCACACAGAAGGTCTCAGTACAGTGAAAGATGGGGTAAACGTCGCACAGAACGTCTCGGTACAGCGAAAGATGGGGTAAACGTCACACAGAATGTCTCGGTACAGCGAAAGATGGGGTAAACGTCACACAGAACGTCTCGGTACAGCGAAAGATGGAGTAAACGTCGCACAGAACGTCTCGGTACAGCGAAAGATGGAGTAAACGTCACACAGAACGTCTCGGTACGGTGAAAGATGGAGTAAACATCGCACAGAACGTCTCGGTACGGTGAAAGATGGAGTAAACGTCGCACAGAACGTCTCGGTACGGTGAAAGATGGAGTAAACGTCCCAAAGAACATCTTGGTACAGTGAAACATGGAATAAACGTCACACACAACTTCTCCGTATAGAGAGAGATGAAGTAAACGTCACAGAGAAATGTCACACAGAACGTCTCATTACAGTGAAAGATGGAGTAAACATCGCACAGAACGTCTCGGTACAGTGAAAGATGCAGGAAACGTCACACAGAACGTCTCGGTACAGGGAAAGATGGAGTAAGCGTCACACAGAACGTCTCGGTACAGTAAAACATGGAGCAAACGTCACACAGAACGTCTCGGTACAGTGAAAGATGGAGTAAACGTCCCACAGAACGTCTTGGTACAGCGAAAGATGGGGTAAACGTCGCACAGAACGTCTCGGTACAGTAAAAGATGGAGCAAACGTCACACAGAACGTCTCGGTACAGTGAAAGATGGAGTAAACGTCGCACAGAACGTCTCGGTACAGTGAAAGATGGAGTAAACGTCGCACAGAATGTCTTGGTACGTTGAAAGATGGAGCAAACTTCACACAGAACGTCTCGGTACATTGAAAGATGGAGCAAACGTCACACAGAACGTCTTGGTACATTGAAAGATGGAGCAAACGTCACACAGAACGTCTCGGTACAGTGAAAGATGGAGTAAACGTCGCACAGAACGTCTTGGTACGGTGAAAGATGGAGTAAATGTCACACAGAACGTTTCGGTATGGTGAAAGATGGAGTAAACGTCGCACAGAACGTCTTGGTATAGTGAAAGATGGAGTAAACGTCACACACAACTTCTCCGTATAGAGAGAGATCGAGTAAACGTCACAGAGAAATGTCACACAGAACGTCTCATTACAGTGAAAGATGGAGTAAACATCGCACAGAACGTCTCGGTACAGTGAAAGATGGAGCAAACGTCACACAGAACGTCTCGGTACAGGGAAAGATGGAGTAAACGTCACACAGAACGTCTCGGTACAGTAAAAGATGGAGCAAATGTCACACAGAACGTCTCGGTACAGGGAAAGATGGAGTAAACGTCACACAGAACGTCTCGGTACAGCGAAAGATGGGGTAAACGTCGCACAGAACGTCTCGGTACAGTGAAAGATGGAGTAAACGTCGCACAGAACGTCTCGGTACAGTGAAAGATGGAGTAAACGTCGCATAGAATGTCTTGGTACGTTGAAAGATGGAGCAAACTTCACACAGAACGTCTCGGTACATTGAAAGATGGAGCAAACGTCACACAGAACGTCTTGGTACATTGAAAGATGGAGCAAACGTCACACAGAACGTCTCGGTACAGTGAAAGATGGAGTAAACGTCGCACAGAACGTCTTGGTACGGTGAAAGATGGAGTAAATGTCACACAGAACGTTTCGGTACGGTGAAAGATGGAGTAAACGTCGCACAGAACGTCTTGGTACAGTGAAAGATGGAGTAAACGTCACACACAACGTCTCCGTATAGAGAGAGATGGAGTAAACGTCACAGAGAAATGTCACACAGAACGTCTCGGTACAGTGAAAGATGGAGTAAACGTCGCACAGAACGTCTTGGTATAGCGAAAGATGGGGTAAACGTCGCACAGAACGTCTCGGTACAGTAAAATATGGAGCAAACGTCACACAGAACGTCTCGGTACAGTGAAAGATGGAGTAAACGTCGCACAGAACGTCTCGGTACAGTGAAAGATGGAGTAAACGTCGCACAGAATGTCTTGGTACGTTGAAAGATGGAGTAAACATTGCACAGAACGTCTCGGTACAGTGAAAGATGGAGCAAACGTCACACAGAACGTCTTGGTACATTGAAAGATGGAGTAAACGTCACAGAGAAACGTCACACAGAACGTCTCGGTACAGTGAAAGATGGAGTAAACATTGCACAGAACGTCTCGGTAGAGTAAAAATTGGCGTAAACGTCGCACAGAACGTCTCAGTACAGTGAAAGATGGAGTAAACATCACACAGAACGTCTCGGTACGGTGAAAGATGGAGTAAACATTGCACAGAATGTCTCGGTAGAGTAAAAGATGGCTTAAACGTTGCACAGAACGTCTCGGTACAGTGAAAGATGGAGTAAACGTCGCACAGAACGTCTCGGTACAGGGAAAGATGGAGTAAACTTCACACAGAACATCTCAGTACAGCGAAAGATGGGGTAAACGTCACAAAGTACGTCTCGGCACAGTGAAGGACGGAGTAAACGTCACAGAGAATGTCTCGGTACAGCGAAAGATGGGGTAAACGTCACACAGAACGTCTCGGTACAGCGAAAAATGGAGTAAGCGTCGCACAGAACGTCTTGGTACAGTGAAAGATGGAGTAAACGTCACACACAACGTCTCCGTATAGAGAGAGATGGAGTAAACGTCACAGAGAAATGTCACACAGAACGTCTCATTACAGTGAAAGATGGAGTAAACGTCGCACAGAATGTCTCGGTACAGTGAAAGATGGAGTAAACGTCACACAGAACGTCTCGGTACGGTGAAAGATGGAGTAAACATCGCACAGAACGTCTCGGTACAGTGAAAGATGGAGTAAACTTCACACACAGCATCTCCGTACAAAGAGAGATGGAGTAAACGTCACAGAGAAATGTCACACAGAACGTCTCGGTACAGGGAAAGAAGGAGTAAACGTCACACAGAACATCTCGGTACAGCGAAAGATGGGGTAAACGTCACACAGAACGTCTCGGTACCGTAAAAGATGGAGCAAACGTCACACAGAACGTCTCGGTACAGTGAAAGATGGAGCAAACGTCACACAGAACGTCTCGGTACAGGGAAAGACGGAGTAAACGTCACACAGAACGTCTCGGTACAGCGAATGATGGGGTAAACGTCGCACACAACGTCTCGGTACAGTAAAAGATGGAGCAAACGTCACACAGAACGTCTCGGTACAGTGAAATATGGAGTAAACGTCGCACAGAATGTCTTGGTACGTTGAAAGATGGAGCAAACTTCACACAGAACGTCTCGGTACGGTGAAAGATGGAGTAAATGTCACACAGAACGTCTCGGTACAGTGAAAGATGGAGTAAACGTCGCACAGAACATCTTGGTACGGTGAAAGATGGAGTAAACGTCGCACAGAACGTCTCGGTACAGTGAAAGATGGAGTAAACGTCGCACACAATGTCTCGGTACAGTGAAAGATGGAGTAAACGTCGCACAGAACGTCTCGGTACAGGGAAAGATGGAGTAAACGTCACACAGAACGTCTCGGTACAGTGAAAGATGGAGTAAACGTCGCACAGAACGTCTCGGTACAGTGAAAGATGGGGTAAACGTCGCACAGAACGTCTCAGTACAGTGAAAGATGGAGTAAACGTCACACACAACGTCTCGGTATAGAGAGAGATGGAGTAAACGTCACACACAACGTCTCGGTATAGAGAGAGATGGAGTAAACGTCACAGAGAAACGTCACACAGAACGTCTCGGTACAGGGAAAGATGGAGTATACGTCGTACAGAACGTCTCGGTACAGTGAAAGATGGGGTAAACATCACACAGAATGTCTCGGTACAGTGAAAGATGGGGTAAACATCACCCAGAACGTCTCGGTACAGCGAAAGATGGGGTAAACTTCACAGAGAACGTCTCGGAACGGCAAAAGATGGAGCAAACGTCACACAGAACGTCTCGGTACAGGGAAAGATGGAGTAAACGTCACAGAGAACGTCTCGGTAGAGTAAAAGATGGGGTAAACGTCGCACAGAACGTCTCGGTACAGTGAAAGATGGGGTAAACATCACACAGAATGTCTGGGTACAGGGAAAGATGGAGTAAACTTCACACAGAACATCTCAGTACAGCGAAAGATGGGGTAAACGTCACAAAGAACGTCTCGGCACAGTGAAAGATGGAGTAAATGTCGCACAGTACGTCTCGGTACAGTGAAAGATGGGGTAAACATCACACAGAACGTCTCGGTCCGGTGAACGATGGAGTAAACATCACACAGAACATCTCAGTACAAGGAAAGATGGAGTAAACGTCACACAGAACGTCTCGTTACAGGGAAAGATGGAGTAAACGTCGCACAGAATGTCTCTGTACAGTGAAAGATGGAGTAAACGTCACACAGAACATCTCAGTACAGGGAAAGATGGAATAAACATCACAGAAAAACGTCACACAGAACGTCTCGGTACAGTGAAAGATGGAGTAAACGTCACAGAGAACGTCTCGGTACAGGGAAAGATGGAGTGAACGTCACACAGAACGTCTCTGTACAGTGAAAGATGGAGTAAACATCACACAGAACGTCTCTGTACAGTGAAAGATGGAGTAAACGTCACACAGAACATCTCGGTACAGGGAAAGATGGAATAAACATCACAGAAAAACGTCACACGGAACGTCTCGGTATGGTGAAAGATGGAGTAAACGTCGCACAGAACGTCTCGGTACAGTGAAAGATGGAGTAAACGTCACACAGAACGTCTCAGTACAGTGAAAGATGGAATAAACGTCGCACAGAACGTCTCGGTACAGCGAAAGATGGGGTAAACGTCACACAGAACGTCTTGGTACAGTGAAAGATGGGGCAAACGTCGCACAGAACGTCTCGGTCCGGTGAACGATGGAGTAAACGTCACACAGAACGTCTCGGTACAGCGAAAGATGGAATAAACGTCACACAGAACGTCTTGGTACAAGGAAAGATGGAGTAAACGTCACAGAGAAACGTTACACAGAACGTCTCAGTACAGTGAAAGATGGAGCAAACGTCACACAGAACGTCTCGGTACAGCGAAAGATGGGGTAAACGTCACACAGAACGTCTCGGTACAGTGAAAGATGGAGCAAACGTCGCACAGAACGTCTCGGTACGGTGAAAGATGGAATAAACATCGCACAGAACGTCTTGGTACAGGGAAAGATGGAGTAAAAGTCACAGAGAAACGTCACACAGAAGGTCTCAGTACAGTGAAAGATGGGGTAAACGTCGCACAGAACGTCTCGGTACAGCGAAAGATGGGGTAAACGTCACACAGAATGTCTCGGTACAGCGAAAGATGGGGTAAACGTCACACAGAACGTCTCGGTACAGCGAAAGATGGAGTAAACGTCGCACAGAACGTCTCGGTACAGCGAAAGATGGAGTAAACGTCACACAGAACGTCTCGGTACGGTGAAAGATGGAGTAAACATCGCACAGAACGTCTCGGTACGGTGAAAGATGGAGTAAACGTCGCACAGAACGTCTCGGTACGGTGAAAGATGGAGTAAACGTCCCACAGAACGTCTTGGTACAGTGAAACATGGAATAAACGTCACACACAACTTCTCCGTATAGAGAGAGATGAAGTAAACGTCACAGAGAAATGTCACACAGAACGTCTCATTACAGTGAAAGATGGAGTAAACATCGCACAGAACGTCTCGGTACAGTGAAAGATGCAGGAAACGTCACACAGAACGTCTCGGTACAGGGAAAGATGGAGTAAGCGTCACACAGAACGTCTCGGTACAGTAAAACATGGAGCAAACGTCACACAGAACGTCTCGGTACAGTGAAAGATGGAGTAAACGTCCCACAGAACGTCTTGGTACAGCGAAAGATGGGGTAAACGTCGCACAGAACGTCTCGGTACAGTAAAAGATGGAGCAAACGTCACACAGAACGTCTCGGTACAGTGAAAGATGGAGTAAACGTCGCACAGAACGTCTCGGTACAGTGAAAGATGGAGTAAACGTCGCACAGAATGTCTTGGTACGTTGAAAGATGGAGCAAACTTCACACAGAACGTCTCGGTACATTGAAAGATGGAGCAAACGTCACACAGAACGTCTTGGTACATTGAAAGATGGAGCAAACGTCACACAGAACGTCTCGGTACAGTGAAAGATGGAGTAAACGTCGCACAGAACGTCTTGGTACGGTGAAAGATGGAGTAAATGTCACACAGAACGTTTCGGTATGGTGAAAGATGGAGTAAACGTCGCACAGAACGTCTTGGTACAGTGAAAGATGGAGTAAACGTCACACACAACTTCTCCGTATAGAGAGAGATCGAGTAAACGTCACAGAGAAATGTCACACAGAACGTCTCATTACAGTGAAAGATGGAGTAAACATCGCACAGAACGTCTCGGTACAGTGAAAGATGGAGCAAACGTCACACAGAACGTCTCGGTACAGGGAAAGATGGAGTAAACGTCACACAGAACGTCTCGGTACAGTAAAAGATGGAGCAAATGTCACACAGAACGTCTCGGTACAGGGAAAGATGGAGTAAACGTCACACAGAACGTCTCGGTACAGCGAACGATGGGGTAAACGTCGCACAGAACGTCTCGGTACAGTAAAAGATGGAGCAAACGTCACACAGAACGTCTCGGTACAGTGAAAGATGGAGTAAACGTCGCACAGAACGTCTCGGTACAGTGAAAGATGGAGTAAACGTCGCACACAATGTCTTGGTACGTTGAAAGATGGAGCAAACTTCACACAGAACGTCTCGGTACATTGAAAGATGGAGCAAACGTCACACAGAACGTCTTGGTACATTGAGAGATGGAGCAAACGTCACACAGAACGTCTCGGTACAGTGAAAGATGGAGTAAACGTCGCACAGAACGTCTTGGTACGGTGAAAGATGGAGTAAATGTCACACAGAACGTTTCGGTACGGTGAAAGATGGAGTAAACGTCGCACAGAACGTCTTGGTACAGTGAAAGATGGAGTAAACGTCACACACAACGTCTCCGTATAGAGAGAGATGGAGTAAACGTCACAGAGAAATGTCACACAGAACGTCTCGGTACAGTGAAAGATGGAGTAAACGTCGCACAGAACGTCTTGGTACAGCGAAAGATGGGGTAAACGTCGCACAGAACGTCTCGGTACAGTAAAATATGGAGCAAACGTCACACAGAACGTCTCGGTACAGTGAAAGATGGAGTAAACGTCGCACAGAACGTCTCGGTACAGTGAAAGATGGAGTAAACGTCGCACAGAATGTCTTGGTACGTTGAAAGATGGAGTAAACATTGCACAGAACGTCTCGGTACAGTGAAAGATGGAGCAAACGTCACACAGAACGTCTCGGTACATTGAAAGATGGAGTAAACGTCACAGAGAAACGTCACACAGAACGTCTCGGTACAGTGAAAGATGGAGTAAATGTCCCACAGATCGTCTCGGTACAGTGAAAGATAGAGTAAACATTGCACAGAACGTCTCGGTAGAGTAAAAGTTGGCGTAAACGTCGCACAGAACGTCTCGGTACAGTGAAAGGTGGAGTAAACATCACACAGAACGTCTCGGTACGGTGAAAGATGGAGTAAACATTGCACAGAATGTCTCGGTAGAGTAAAAGATGGCTTAAACGTTGCACAGAACGTCTCGGTACAGTGAAAGATGGAGTAAACGTCGCACAGAACGTCTCGGTACAGGGAAAGATGGAGTAAACTTCACACAGAACATCTCAGTACAGCGAAAGATGGGGTAAACGTCACAAAGTACGTCTCGGCACAGTGAAGGACGGAGTAAACGTCACAGAGAATGTCTCGGTACAGCGAAAGATGGGGTAAACGTCACACAGAACGTCTCGGTACAGCGAAAGATGGAGTAAACGTCGCACAGAACGTCTTGGTACAGTGAAAGATGGGGTAAACATCACCCAGAACGTCTCGGTACAGCGAAAGATGGGGTAAACTTCACAGAGAACGTCTCGGAACGGCAAAAGATGGAGCAAACGTCACACAGAACGTCTCGGTACAGGGAAAGATGGAGTAAACGTCACAGAGAACGTCTCGGTAGAGTAAAAGATGGGGTAAACGTCGCACAGAACGTCTCGGTACAGTGAAAGATGGGGTAAACATCACACAGAATGTCTGGGTACAGGGAAAGATGGAGTAAACTTCACACAGAACATCTCAGTACAGCGAAAGATGGGGTAAACGTCACAAAGAACGTCTCGGCACAGTGAAAGATGGAGTAAATGTCGCACAGTACGTCTCGGTACAGTGAAAGATGGGGTAAACATCACACAGAACGTCTCGGTCCGGTGAACGATGGAGTAAACATCACACAGAACATCTCAGTACAAGGAAAGATGGAGTAAACGTCACACAGAACGTCTCGTTACAGGGAAAGATGGAGTAAACGTCGCACAGAATGTCTCTGTACAGTGAAAGATGGAGTAAACGTCACACAGAACATCTCAGTACAGGGAAAGATGGAATAAACATCACAGAAAAACGTCACACAGAACGTCTCGGTACAGTGAAAGATGGAGTAAACGTCACAGAGAACGTCTCGGTACAGGGAAAGATGGAGTGAACGTCACACAGAACGTCTCTGTACAGTGAAAGATGGAGTAAACATCACACAGAACGTCTCTGTACAGTGAAAGATGGAGTAAACGTCACACAGAACATCTCGGTACAGGGAAAGATGGAATAAACATCACAGAAAAACGTCACACGGAACGTCTCGGTATGGTGAAAGATGGAGTAAACGTCGCACAGAACGTCTCGGTACAGTGAAAGATGGAGTAAACGTCACACAGAACGTCTCAGTACAGTGAAAGATGGAATAAACGTCGCACAGAACGTCTCGGTACAGCGAAAGATGGGGTAAACGTCACACAGAACGTCTTGGTACAGTGAAAGATGGGGCAAACGTCGCACAGAACGTCTCGGTCCGGTGAACGATGGAGTAAACGTCACACAGAACGTCTCGGTACAGCGAAAGATGGAATAAACGTCACACAGAACGTCTTGGTACAAGGAAAGATGGAGTAAACGTCACAGAGAAACGTTACACAGAACGTCTCAGTACAGTGAAAGATGGAGCAAACGTCACACAGAACGTCTCGGTACAGCGAAAGATGGGGTAAACGTCACACAGAACGTCTCGGTACAGTGAAAGATGGAGCAAACGTCGCACAGAACGTCTCGGTACGGTGAAAGATGGAATAAACATCGCACAGAACGTCTTGGTACAGGGAAAGATGGAGTAAAAGTCACAGAGAAACGTCACACAGAAGGTCTCAGTACAGTGAAAGATGGGGTAAACGTCGCACAGAACGTCTCGGTACAGCGAAAGATGGGGTAAACGTCACACAGAATGTCTCGGTACAGCGAAAGATGGGGTAAACGTCACACAGAACGTCTCGGTACAGCGAAAGATGGAGTAAACGTCGCACAGAACGTCTCGGTACAGCGAAAGATGGAGTAAACGTCACACAGAACGTCTCGGTACGGTGAAAGATGGAGTAAACATCGCACAGAACGTCTCGGTACGGTGAAAGATGGAGTAAACGTCGCACAGAACGTCTCGGTACGGTGAAAGATGGAGTAAACGTCCCACAGAACGTCTTGGTACAGTGAAACATGGAATAAACGTCACACACAACTTCTCCGTATAGAGAGAGATGAAGTAAACGTCACAGAGAAATGTCACACAGAACGTCTCATTACAGTGAAAGATGGAGTAAACATCGCACAGAACGTCTCGGTACAGTGAAAGATGCAGGAAACGTCACACAGAACGTCTCGGTACAGGGAAAGATGGAGTAAGCGTCACACAGAACGTCTCGGTACAGTAAAACATGGAGCAAACGTCACACAGAACGTCTCGGTACAGTGAAAGATGGAGTAAACGTCCCACAGAACGTCTTGGTACAGCGAAAGATGGGGTAAACGTCGCACAGAACGTCTCGGTACAGTAAAAGATGGAGCAAACGTCACACAGAACGTCTCGGTACAGTGAAAGATGGAGTAAACGTCGCACAGAACGTCTCGGTACAGTGAAAGATGGAGTAAACGTCGCACACAATGTCTTGGTACGTTGAAAGATGGAGCAAACTTCACACAGAACGTCTCGGTACATTGAAAGATGGAGCAAACGTCACACAGAACGTCTTGGTACATTGAAAGATGGAGCAAACGTCACACAGAACGTCTCGGTACAGTGAAAGATGGAGTAAACGTCGCACAGAACGTCTTGGTACGGTGAAAGATGGAGTAAATGTCACACAGAACGTTTCGGTATGGTGAAAGATGGAGTAAACGTCGCACAGAACGTCTTGGTACAGTGAAAGATGGAGTAAACGTCACACACAACTTCTCCGTATAGAGAGAGATCGAGTAAACGTCACAGAGAAATGTCACACAGAACGTCTCATTACAGTGAAAGATGGAGTAAACATCGCACAGAACGTCTCGGTACAGTGAAAGATGGAGCAAACGTCACACAGAACGTCTCGGTACAGGGAAAGATGGAGTAAACGTCACACAGAACGTCTCGGTACAGTAAAAGATGGAGCAAATGTCACACAGAACGTCTCGGTACAGGGAAAGATGGAGTAAACGTCACACAGAACGTCTCGGTACAGCGAACGATGGGGTAAACGTCGCACAGAACGTCTCGGTACAGTAAAAGATGGAGTAAACGTCGCACAGAACGTCTCGGTACAGTGAAAGATGGAGTAAACGTCGCACACAATGTCTTGGTACGTTGAAAGATGGAGCAAACTTCACACAGAACGTCTCGGTACATTGAAAGATGGAGCAAACGTCACACAGAACGTCTTGGTACATTGAGAGATGGAGCAAACGTCACACAGAACGTCTCGGTACAGTGAAAGATGGAGTAAACGTCGCACAGAACGTCTTGGTACGGTGAAAGATGGAGTAAATGTCACACAGAACGTTTCGGTACGGTGAAAGATGGAGTAAACGTCGCACAGAACGTCTTGGTACAGTGAAAGATGGAGTAAACGTCACACACAACGTCTCCGTATAGAGAGAGATGGAGTAAACGTCACAGAGAAATGTCACACAGAACGTCTCGGTACAGTGAAAGATGGAGTAAACGTCGCACAGAACGTCTTGGTACAGCGAAAGATGGGGTAAACGTCGCACAGAACGTCTCGGTACAGTAAAATATGGAGCAAACGTCACACAGAACGTCTCGGTACAGTGAAAGATGGAGTAAACGTCGCACAGAACGTCTCGGTACAGTGAAAGATGGAGTAAACGTCGCACAGAATGTCTTGGTACGTTGAAAGATGGAGTAAACATTGCACAGAACGTCTCGGTACAGTGAAAGATGGAGCAAACGTCACACAGAACGTCTCGGTACATTGAAAGATGGAGTAAACGTCACAGAGAAACGTCACACAGAACGTCTCAGTACAGTGAAAGATGGAGTAAATGTCCCACAGATCGTCTCGGTACAGTGAAAGATAGAGTAAACATTGCACAGAACGTCTCGGTAGAGTAAAAGTTGGCGTAAACGTCGCACAGAACGTCTCGGTACAGTGAAAGGTGGAGTAAACATCACACAGAACGTCTCGGTACGGTGAAAGATGGAGTAAACATTGCACAGAATGTCTCGGTAGAGTAAAAGATGGCTTAAACGTTGCACAGAACGTCTCGGTACAGTGAAAGATGGAGTAAACGTCGCACAGAACGTCTCGGTACAGGGAAAGATGGAGTAAACTTCACACAGAACATCTCAGTACAGCGAAAGATGGGGTAAACGTCACAAAGTACGTCTCGGCACAGTGAAGGACGGAGTAAACGTCACAGAGAATGTCTCGGTACAGCGAAAGATGGGGTAAACGTCACACAGAACGTCTCGGTACAGCGAAAGATGGAGTAAACGTCGCACAGAACGTCTTGGTACAGTGAAAGATGGAGTAAACGTCACACACAACGTCTCCGTATAGAGAGAGATGGAGTAAACGTCACAGAGAAATGTCACACAGAACGTCTCATTACAGTGAAAGATGGAGTAAACGTCGCACAGAATGTCTCGGTACAGTGAAAGATGGAGTAAACATCACACAGAACGTCTCGGTAAAGTGAAAGATGGAGCAAACATCACACAGAACGTCTCGGTACAGGGAAAGATGGAGTAAATGTCACACACAACGTCTCGGTACAGTGAAAGATGGAGTAAACGTCGCACAGAACGTCTTGGTACGGTGAAGGATGGAGTAAACGTCACACAGAACGTTTCGGTACGGTGAAAGATGGAGTAAACGTCCCACAGAACGTCTCGGTACAGTGAAAGATGGAGTAAACGTCGCACAGAACGTCTTGGTACAGCGAAAGATGGGGTAAACGTCGCACAGAACGTCTCGGTACAGTAAAAGATGGAGCAAACGTCACACAGAACGTCTCGGTACAGTGAAAGATGGAGTAAACGTCGCACAGAACGTCTCGGTACAGTGAAAGTTGGAGTAAACGTCGCACAGAATGTCTTGGTACGTTGAAAGATGGAGCAAACTTCACACAGAACGTCTCGGTACATTGAAAGATGGAGCAAACGTCACACAGAACGTCTTGGTACATTGAAAGATGGAGCAAACGTCACACAGAACGTCTCGGTACAGTGAAAGATGGAGTAAACGTCACACAGAACGTCTCGGTACAGTGAAAGATGGAGCAAACATCACACAGAACGTCTCGGTACAGGGAAAGATGGAGTAAATGTCACACAGAACGTCTCGGTACAGTGAAAGATGGAGTAAACGTCGCACAGAACGTCTTGGTACGGTAAAGGATGGAGTAAACGTCACACAGAACGTTTCAGTACGGTGAAAGATGGAGTAAACGTCCCACAGAACGTCTCGGTACAGTGAAAGATGGAGTAAACGTCGCACAGAACGTCTTGGTACAGCGAAAGATGGGGTAAACGTCGCACAGAACGTCTCGGTACAGTAAAAGATGGAGCAAACGTCACACAGAACGTCTTGGTACAGTGAAAGATGGAGTAAACGTCGCACAGAACGTCTCGGTACAGTGAAAGTTGGAGTAAACGTCGCACAGAATGTCTTGGTACGTTGAAAGATGGAGCAAACTTCACACAGAACGTCTCGGTACATTGAAAGATGGAGCAAACGTCACACAGAACGTCTTGGTACATTGAAAGATGGAGCAAACGTCACACAGAACGTCTCGGTACAGTGAAAGATGGAGTAAACATCGCACAGAACGTCTTGGTACGGTGAAAGATGGAGTAAATTTCACACAGAACGTTTCGGTACGGTGAAAGATGGAGTAAACGTCGCACAGAACGTCTCGGTACAGTGAAGGATGGAGTAAACGTCACACACAACGTCTCCGTATAGAGAGAGATGGAGTAAACGTCACAGAGAAATGTCACACAGAACGTCTCATTACAGTGAAAGATGGAGTAAATGTCGCACAGAACGTCTCGGTACAGTGAAAGATGGAGCAAACATCACACAGAACGTCTCGGTACAGGGAAAGATGGAGTAAACGTCACACAGAACGTCTCGGTACAGTGAAAGATGGAGTAAACGTCGCACAGAACGTCTCGGTACGGTGAAAGATGGAGTAAACGTCCCACAGAACGTCTCGGTACGGTGAAAGATGGAGTAAACGTCCCACAGAACGTCTCGGTACAGTGAAAGATGGAGTAAACGTCGCACAGAACGTCTCGGTACAGTGAAAGATGGAGTAAACGTCACACACAACGTCTCGGTACAGTGAAAGATGGAGTAAACGTCGCACAGAACGTCTCGGTACAGGGAAAGATGGAGTAAACGTCACACAGAACGTCTCGGTACAGTGAAAGATGGAGCAAATGTCGCACAGAACGTCTCGGTACAGTGAAAGATGGGGTAAACGTCGCACAGAACGTCTCAGTACAGTGAAAGATGGAGTAAACGTCACACACAACGTCTCGGTATAGAGAGAGATGGAGTAAACGTCACAGAGAAACGTCACACAGAACATCTCAGTACAGGGAAAGATGGAATAAACATCACAGAAAAACGTCACACAGAACGTCTCGGTACAGTGAAAGATGGAGTAAACGTCACACAGAACGTCTCGGTACAGGGAAAGATGGTGTAAACGTCACACAGAACGTCTCGGTACAGTGAAAGATGGAGTAAACGTCGCACAGAACGTCTTGGTACAGTGAAAGATGGAGTAAACGTCACACACAACGTCTCCGTATAGAGAGAGATGGAGTAAACGTCACAGAGAAATGTCACACAGAACGTCTCATTACAGTGAAAGATGGAGTAAACGTCGCACAGAATGTCTCGGTACAGTGAAAGATGGAGTAAATGTCAAACAGATCGTCTCGGTACAGTGAAAGATGGAGTAAACGTCGCACAGAACGTCTTGGTACGGTAAAGGATGGAGTAAACGTCACACAGAACGTTTCGGTACGGTGAAAGATGGAGTAAACGTCCCACAGAACGTCTCGGTACAGTGAAAGATGGAGTAAACGTCGCACAGAACGTCTTGGTACAGCGAAAGATGGGGTAAACGTCGCACAGAACGTCTCGGTACAGTAAAAGATGGAGCAAACGTCACACAGAACGTCTTGGTACAGTGAAAGATGGAGTAAACGTCGCACAGAACGTCTCGGTACAGTGAAAGTTGGAGTAAACGTCGCACAGAATGTCTTGGTACGTTGAAAGATGGAGCAAACTTCACACAGAACGTCTCGGTACATTGAAAGATGGAGCAAACGTCACACAGAACGTCTTGGTACATTGAAAGATGGAGCAAACGTCACACAGAACGTCTCGGTACAGTGAAAGATGGAGTAAACATCGCACAGAACGTCTTGGTACGGTGAAAGATGGAGTAAATTTCACACAGAACGTTTCGGTACGGTGAAAGATGGAGTAAACGTCGCACAGAACGTCTCGGTACAGTGAAAGATGGAGTAAACGTCACACACAACGTCTCCGTATAGAGAGAGATGGAGTAAACGTCACAGAGAAATGTCACACAGAACGTCTCATTATAGTGAAAGATGGAGTAAATGTCGCACAGAACGTCTCGGTACAGTGAAAGATGGAGCAAACATCACACAGAACGTCTCGGTACAGGGAAAGATGGAGTAAACGTCACACAGAACGTCTCGGTACAGTGAAAGATGGAGTAAACGTCGCACAGAACGTCTCGGTACGGTGAAAGATGGAGTAAACGTCCCACAGAACGTCTCGGTACGGTGAAAGATGGAGTAAACGTCCCACAGAACGTCTCGGTACAGTGAAAGATGGAGTAAACGTCGCACAGAACGTCTCGGTACAGTGAAAGATGGAGTAAACGTCACACACAACGTCTCGGTACAGTGAAAGATGGAGTAAACGTCGCACAGAACGTCTCGGTACAGGGAAAGATGGAGTAAACGTCACACAGAACGTCTCGGTACAGTGAAAGATGGAGCAAATGTCGCACAGAACGTCTCGGTACAGTGAAAGATGGGGTAAACGTCGCACAGAACGTCTCAGTACAGTGAAAGATGGAGTAAACGTCACACACAACGTCTCGGTATAGAGAGAGATGGAGTAAACGTCACAGAGAAACGTCACACAGAACATCTCAGTACAGGGAAAGATGGAATAAACATCACAGAAAAACGTCACACAGAACGTCTCGGTACAGTGAAAGATGGAGTAAACGTCACACAGAACGTCTCGGTACAGGGAAAGATGGTGTAAACGTCACACAGAACGTCTCGGTACAGTGAAAGATGGAGTAAACGTCACACAGAACATCTCGGTACAGGGAAAGATGGAATAAACATCACAGAAAAACGTCACACAGAACGTCTCGGTATGGTGAAAGATGGAGTAAACGTTGCACAGAACGTCTCAGTACAGTGAAAGATGGAGTAACCGTCACACAGAACGTCTCGGTACAGGGAAAGATGGAGTAAACGTCACACAGAACTTCTCGGTACAGGGAAAGATGGAGTAAACGTCACACAGAATGTCTCGGTACAGCGAAAGATGGAGTAAACATCACACAGAACGTCTCGGTACGGTGAAAGATGGACTAAACATCGCACAGAACGTCTCGGTACGGCGAAAGATGGAGTAAATGTCACAGAGAACGTCTCGGTAGAGTAAAAGATGGCGTAAACGTCGCACAGAACGTCTCGGTACAGTGAAAGATGGAGTAAACATTGCACAGAACGTCTCGGTACAGTGAAAGATGGGGTAAACATCACACAGAACGTCTTGGTACAGGGAAAGATGGAGTAAACGTCACAGAGAAACGTCACACAGAACGTCTCGGTACAGTGAAAGATGGAGTAAATGTCCCACAGATCGTCTCGGTACAGTGAAAGATGGAGTAAACATTGCACAGAACGTCTCGGTAGAGTAAAAGTTGGCGTAAACGTCGCACAGAACGTCTCGGTACAGTGAAAGATGGAGTAAACATCACACAGAACGTCTCGGTACGGTGAAAGATGGAGTAAACATTGCACAGAATGTCTCGGTAGAGTAAAAGATGGCTTAAACGTTGCACAGAACGTCTCGGTACAGTGAAAGATGGAGTAAACGTCGCACAGAACGTCTCGGTACAGGGAAAGATGGAGTAAACTTCACACAGAACATCTCAGTACAGCGAAAGATGGGGTAAACGTCACAAAGAATGTCTCGGCACAGTGAAGGACGGAGTAAACGTCACAGAGAATGTCTTGGTACAGCGAAAGATGGGGTAAACGTCACACAGAACGTCTCGGTACAGGGAAAGATGGAGTAAACGTCACACAGAACGTCTCGGTAAAGCGAAAGATGGGGTAAACGTCACACAGAACGTCTCAGTACAGCGAAAGATGGAGTAAACGTCACACAGAATGTCTCGGTACAGCGAAAGATGGGGTAAACATCACACAGAACGTCTCAGTACCGTGAAAGATGGGGTAAACATCACAGAGAACGTCTCGGAACGGCGAAAGATGGAGTAAACATCACACAGAACGTCTCGGTACGGTGAAAGATGGAGTAAACATCGCACAGAACGTCTCGGTACGGCGAAAGATGGAGTAAATGTCACAGAGAACGTCTCGGTAGAGTAAAAGATGGCGTAAACGTCGCACAGAACGTCTCGGTACAGTGAAAGATGGAGTAAACATTGCACAGAACGTCTCGGTACAGTGAAAGATGGGGTAAACATCACACAGAACGTCTCGGTACAGGGAAAGATGGAGTAAACGTCACAGAGAAACGTCACACAGAACGTCTCGGTACAGTGAAAGATGGAGTAAATGTCCCACAGATCGTCTCGGTACAGTGAAAGATGGAGTAAACATTGCACAGAACGTCTCGGTAGAGTAAAAGTTGGCGTAAACGTCGCACAGAACGTCTCGGTACAGTGAAAGATGGAGTAAACATCACACAGAACGTCTCGGTACGGTGAAAGATGGAGTAAACATTGCACAGAATGTCTCGGTAGAGTAAAAGATGGCATAAACGTCGCACAGAACGTCTCGGTACAGTGAAAGATGGAGTAAACGTTGCACAGAACGTCTCGGTACAGTGAAAGATGGGGTAAACGTCACACAGAATGTCTCGGTACAGGGAAAGATGGAGTAAACTTCACACAGAACATCTCAGTACAGCGAAAGATGGGGTAAACGTCACAAAGAACGTCTCGGCACAGTGAAGGACGGAGTAAACGTCACAGAGAATGTCTCGGTACAGCGAAAGATGGGGTAAACGTCACACAGAACGTCTCGGTACAGGGAAAGATGGAGTAAACGTCACACAGAACGTCTCGGTAAAGCGAAAGATGGGGTAAACGTCACACAGAACGTCTCAGTACAGCGAAAGATGGAGTAAACGTCACACAGAACGTCTCGGTACAGCGAAAGATGGGGTAAACATCACACAGAACGTCTCAGTACCGTGAAAGATGGGGTAAACATCACAGAGAACGTCTCGGTACGGCGAAAGATGGAGCAAACGTCACACAGAACGCCTCGGTACAGGGAAAGATGGAGTAAACGTCACAGAGAAACGTCACACAGAACGTCTCGGTACAGTGAAAGATGGAGTAAATGTCCCACAGATCGTCTCGGTACAGTGAAAGATGGAGTAAACGTCACAGAGAACGTCTCGGTACAGGGAAAGATGGGGTAAACGTCACACAGAATGTCTCGGTACAGGGAAAGATGGAGTAAACTTCACACAGAACATCTCAGTACAGCGAAAGATGGGGTAAACGTCACAAAGAACGTCTCGGCACAGTGAAGGACGGAGTAAACATTGCACAGAACGTCTCGGTACAGTGAAAGATGGGGTAAACGTCACACAGAACGTCTCGGTACAGGGAAAGATGGAGTAAACGTCACACAGAACGTCTCGGTAAAGCGAAAGATGGGGTAAACGTCACACAGAACGTCTCAGTACAGCGAAAGATGGAGTAAACGTCACACAGAACGTCTCGGTACAGCGAAAGATGGGGTAAACATCACACAGAACGTCTCAGTACCGTGAAAGATGGGGTAAACATCACAGAGAACGTCTCGGAACGGCGAAAGATGGAGTAAACATCACACAGAACGTTTCGGTACGGTGAAAGATGGAGTAAACATCACACAGAACGTCTCGGTACGGTGAAAGATGGAGTAAACGTCCCACAGAACGTCTCGGTACGGCGAAAGATGGAGCAAACGTCACACAGAACGTCTCGGTACAGGGAAAGATGGAGTAAACGTCACAGAGAAACGCCACACAGAACGTCTCGGTACAGTGAAAGATGGAGTAAATGTCCCACAGATCGTCTCAGTACAGTGAAAGATGGAGTAAACGTCACAGAGAACGTCTCGGTACAGGGAAAGATGGGGTAAACGTCACACAGAACGTCTCGGTACAGGGAAAGATGGAGTAAACGTCGCACAGAATGTCTCGGTACAGTGAAAGATGAGGTAAACGTCGCACAGAACATCTCGGTACAGTGAAAGATGGGGTAAACGTCACACAGAACGTCTCGGTACAGGGAAAGATGGAGTAAACGTCACACAGAACATCTCAGTACAGTGAAAAATGGGGTAAATGTTGCACAGAACGTCTCGGTACAGTGAAAGATGTGGTAAACGTCGCACAGAACGTCTTGGTACCGGGAAAGATGGAATAAACGTCACACGGAACGTCTCGGTACAGGGAAAGATGGAGTAAACGTCACACAGAACGTCTTGGTACTGTGAAAGATGCAGCAAACGTCCCACAGAACGTCTCGGTACAGGGAAAGCTGGAGTAAATGTCACACAGAACGTCTCGGTATAGAGAGAGATGGAGTAAACGTCACAGAGAAACGTCACACAGAACGTCTTGGTACAGGGAAAGATGGAGTAAACGTCATAGAGAACGTCTCGGTACAGGGAAAGATGGAGCAAACGTCGCACAGAACGTCTCGGTACAGTGAAAGATGGAGCAAACGTCACACAGAATGTCTTGGTACAGTGAACGGTGGAGCAAACGTCGCACAGAACGTCTCGGTACAGTGAAAGATGGAGCAAATGTCACACAGAACGTCTCGGTACAGTGAACGATGGAGTAAACGCCACAGAGAACGTTTCGGTACAGTGAAAGCTGGAGTAAACGTCACAGAGAACGTCTCAGTACAGTGAAAGATGGAGTAAACGTCACAGAGAACGTCTCGGTACAGTGAAAGGTGGAGCAAACATCGCACAGAACGTCTCGGTACAACGAAAGATGGAGCAAACGTCCCACAGAACGTCTCGGTACAGTGACAGATGGAGGAAACGTCGCACAGAACGTCTCGGTACAGCGAAAGATGGAATAAACGTCACACAGAACGTCTCGGTATAGAGAGGGATGGAGCAAACGTCGCACAGAACGTCTCGGTACAGCGAAAGATGGAGTAAGCGTCACACAGAACGTCTCGGTACAGTGAAATATGGGGTAAACGTCACACAGAACGTCTCGGTACGGTGAAAGATTGAGAAAATGTCGCAGAGAAATGTCATGCAGAACGTCTCGGTATGGTGAAAGATGGAGTAAATGCTGCAGAACAGAGAGCAGAACCTGCTCGACCCTTGCCTCTGGTCCCGAGGCCCTGCCTTTTCAATCAATCTTGTCCGGCGTTTAAATCGTTCACATCGGGTTGTTCCTCACTCTGAGACCTGGGCTCTGCTGCTTCAATATACTCTGGGCCTTGACTCTGATGCCACAATTTGGCCTGTACCTGACCTTTCCAACTTGGCCTGGTGCTTAGATCAAACAAACCTCACTCTCGGTTTAGGTGGATGGACCCTGAATTTGCCTCTCCTCCACTCACCTCGAATATGGCTTGACCTTGCCTCGACTCCTTCTTCAGCATGCCTCGACCTCATCCTGCCTTCGCCTCGTATCCGCACGCTTTGACCCTCGACTCAGGGTCACCTTCACTTGCCTCTTCGTCATTTGCGGTGATCGTTTACCATAATTTTTCATTGAGAACCCTTGAGGGCATCCTTCGATCATTTCCCCTGCCCTCCTGGATGTTTCCTCCTGTGATAGACTCACAGGGGAGGGAGGAAAGTCATCAGTCTCAGATCAGTAACACTGCTGGTGCAGTCAGTGGAATCTAGTTCAACTTTCAAAGATCAAATTGTCATGGTCCGGTCCGTGAAGTCTGCATTCTGGTTCACGGTCTGGTCCATCGTTCCTTATTCCAGGTTTTCCAGTTTACCCTTGTTCTGTTGGATGCTCTAATTGAGGTACCTGATTCACATTTTGGGCTGGCCACATAAATAGCTCCTTGATTCGGCTTCATTTGCTGGACTGTTCCCTTCCTTCCGAAGCCTTGCCTGCATCCTCACCTGCATTGCAGTGAAATTCTACCACTGGAAAAAGACTGGAGCCTTGCTGAGTCTATATAATGAACTGTGTTTTGTTGTTTGGAACTGTCTCTGTCTCCATGCCTTTGCTAGGTAGGTCTGGCTGTTTGCCGCTACCTTGTGTTGGGAACCATCTCTGTGTCCATGCCTTTGCTATGTAGGTCCAGCCATTTGCTGCTACTTTGTGTTGGGAACTGTCTCTGTGTCCACGCCTTCACTAGGTAGGTCCAGCTGTTTGTCGCTACCTTGTGTTGGGAACTGTCTCACAGTGTCCTGTGTATGAGTCCTGGCCCTATGTTCTGCTTCCTAGGAGGGGTCCTGACTCTGTGTTGAGCCCGGCCCCTAGACCTGTTCCCAAGGAAGGGTCCCGGATCTGTGCTCCATGTTCCTGTTCTCCCTTGACCAAGTCTAGGCTTCGTGTTCTCATCCTGTCCATGTGCCTTGCCCAGCCTGGTGCTGGGGTTCCCTTGTCCTGTCCAGGAGTCTCTCATCCAGTCCTGTTGTCACTCCTCGTCCTGTAGTCACGTCTTGTCCTCGCCTAGTTCCGGGGTCCTGGTCCGAGTCAAGACCGAGGTTCTGGGTCCCTTGTCCAGTCTCTGGCTCAGAGTTCTTGTCCAGTCTCTGGCTCGGAGTCCTAGCCCAAGTCTGTGTTCCTGTCCCAGCTCCTAGTCTCAGTCCAGTCCCATCCTTAACTCTGGTCCAGTTCAGTTCCTAGTGCTTCAGTGTCTGTGTCTTGCATTTGGGTCTGCCACCAACGCCCACCTTATGACACAAACTCAAAGTAAATTTATTTTCAAAGTTTGTTGGAATTTACCATGTGACTTATTTTCTTACAGGTATTTACAGAGAAAAAGAAATGCAATAGAATAGACATAGTCATACTTTATTGATCCTGGGGAAATTGGTTTTCGTTACAGTTGCACCATAAATAATTAAATAGTAATAAAACCATAAATAATTAAATAGTAATATGTAAATTATGCCAGGAAATAAGTCCAGGACCAGCCTATTGGCTCAGGGTGTCTGACCCTCCAAGGGAGAAGTTGTAAAGTTTGATGACCACAGGCAGGAATGACTTCCTATGATGCTCTGTGTTGCATCTCGGTGGAATGAGTCTCTGGCTGACTGTACTCCTGTGCCCACCCAGTACATTATGTAGTGGATGGGAGACATTGACCAAGATGGCATGCAACTTAGACAGCATCCTCTTTTCAGACACCACCGTCAGAGAGTCCAGTTCCATCCCCACAACATCACTGGCCTTACGAATGAGTTTGTTGATTTTGTTGGTGTCTACTACCCTCAGCCTGCTGCCCCAGCACACAACATCAAACATGACCGCACTGGCCACCACAGACTCATAGAACATCCTCAGCATCATCCGGCAGATGTTAAAGGACCTCAGTCTCCTCAGGAAATAGAGCCGGCTCTGACCCTTTTTGTAGACAGCCTCAGTGTTCTTCGACCAGTCCAATTTATTGTCAATTCGTATCCCCAGGTATTTGTAATCCTCCACCATGTCCACACTGACCCCCTGGATGGAAACAGGGGTCACCAGTATCTTAGCTCTCCTCAGGTCTACCACCAGCTCCTTAGTCTTTTTCACATTAAGCTGCAGATAATTCTGCTCACACCATGTGACAAAGTTTCCTATCGTAGCCCTGTAGTCAGCCTCATCTCCTTTGCTGATGCATCCAACTATGGCAGAGTCATCCGAAAACTTCTGAAGATGACAAGACTCTGTGCAGTAGTTGAAGTCCGAGGTGTAAGTGGTGAAGAGAAGGGGAGACAAGACAGTCCACTGTGGAGCCCTAGTGCTGCTGATCACTCTGTCGGGCACACAGTGTTGGAAGCACACGTACTGTGGTCTGCCAGTCAGGTAATCAAGAATCCATGACACCAGGGAAACATCCACCTGCATCGCTGTCAGCTTCTCCCCCAGCAGAGCAGGGCGGATGGTGTTGAACGCACTGGAGAAGTCAAAAAACATGACCCTCACAGTGCACGCTGTGAGTTTTATGGAAAACTATACACGAACAAAGACTGACAACCAAAGTGCAGAGGAGACAAACTGTAAAAATAAAAATTACACTGAAGCCTGATTACTACTTCTGCGTAGCAGCCTACGCAAGTGTCCTACGCCGTTGTGAACATCTATACTTGTGCATTGGTGTGTCTGTGTCGCTCTGCAATTCACCGCCAATACGTTAGTTGGCGGTGGGGTTTCTATGCTACTGTGTTGAGTTTCTTCATGTTGAAACTCACCACGAAGAAACTCAAACTCAAACAATGGCGACTGAAACTGAAGGAGGGTGAATTTTCTGTGCTTGTCGAGCCACTGAGAGACATGGACAAGGAAATGCATTTCAAATATTTTCGGATGTCGGCAGGTAGATTTGACGATTTGGTTCATCGTCTCCAACCATTTATTTCACATCAGTGTACGCATAGTATACTCAGAGACTGGCAATCACCATTTGAGTTTTAGCTTCAGGTGGAAGTTAACAGGCTGTAGCAGCTAGCTACAAACTGGCACCAAGCACAGGGTCCTCCATAATTTTGGAGGTCTGTAAAGCTTTATGGAAAGCATTGCAGCTAGAGTTCCTTCCCTGCCCTTCAGTCGCCCAATGGGAAGCCTTTGCAGAGTGGGAGGAAATGTGATGCTACCAAGCTGACCAATCACAGTTGTTGCGATCTGCATCACCGCGACACGTAGTTACATTTTTGGGGAGGTGAGGGTCAGGCTACGACATGGGGTACGCGGCTACACCATACCTACGGCGTAGATTTGACGTGGAAGTATAAATTAGCCTTGAGAATATGAGTTGTGATGAGTCCTGAAAGTGAGTTTGTAGGTTCTAGAATTAGATCAGAGTGCCGGCAAATGAAGTTATCCACACTGGTTTAGAAGCCTGATGGTTGTAGGGTCATGGGGCAGTAGCACCATATTAGCATAGTGATTAGAGCAGGAATTTGGAGTTTGGGGTTCAATCCTAGCACCCTATGTAAGGAATTAGTATGTCCTCCCTGTGGAATGTGTGAGTCTTCTCTGGGTGCTCCAGTTTCCTCCCACAGTCCAAAGATTTACTGGTTAATAGGATAACTGGTCATTCTAAATTGTCACAGGATTAGATTAGGGTATTGGCGCATCGTTAAGGCATTCATCTAGTGATCTGAAAGTCGTTAGTTCGAGCATTGGCTGAGGCAGCGGGTCGTGTCCTTGAGCAAGGCACTTAACCACACATTGCTCCGCGATGACACCGATGCCAAGCTGTATGGGTCCTAATGTCCTTCCCTTGGACAACATCGGTGGCGTGGAGAGGGGAGACTTGCAGCATGGGCAACTGCTGGTCTTCCATACAACCTTGCCCAGGCCTGCACCCTGGAAACCTTCCAAGGTGCAAATCCATGGTCTCACGAGACTAACGGATGCCTATGATGATGAGCCTAGGGTTAAATCAGGGGTTTCTGGGTGGCGCAGCTCAGAGCCAGAACGACCTATTCTGCATTAAAAAAATAAATGTATTAATTAGGTTCTGGTAATGAACTTGGTGGTTTGGTTCCTAAGGCTTCTGTACTTCCCGCCCGATGGTGGTAGTGAGAAGGGAGCATGGCCTCAGTGGTTGGGGTCTTTGATGATGAATGTTACTATGTGGTTTCAGCGCTCCCTTTAAATTACTCAGTGCTGGGAGGGCTTTGCCTGTGATGGATCCATCGCTTTCTATAGACTTTTCCTTTCGTAGGGTATTGGTATTTCCATATGAAGCCATGATGTAACATTTAGAATCCCCTCCAAGTGGATCTAGAGAAGTCTGTCAAAGTTTTTGGTGACATGCTGAATCTACATTAACTTCTCAGAAAGTACAGGCACTATTGTACTTTTTTTGTAATGACACGTGTGTTTGTCCTAGGACAGATCCTCTGATATGTTAATACCAAGGAATTTAAAGTTACTGACCCTCTAAACCTCCGATCCCCTAATGAGGGCTGCCTCATGGTCCTCCAATTTCTTCCTCTTGTAGTTAATAATCAGCTCCTTGGTTTTGCTGGTGTTGAGTGAGTGACTGTTGTTGTGATGTCTTTCAACCAGATTTTCAATCTCCCTCTTATATATTTATTCAACACCACCTTTGATTTGGCCAACAACAGGGTGTTGTTAAGATGCTGAATCAGAATCAGGATCAGAATTAGGTTTATTATCACCGGCATATGACATATAATTTGTTAACTTAGCAGCAGCAGTTCAATGCAATACATAATATAGAAGAAGAGAAATAATAATAATAATAAATAAGTAAATCAATTTCTGTATTCGTATATTGAATAGATATAAAAACCATGCAAAAACAGAAATACTGTACGTTAAAAGAAGTGAGATAGTGTCTCACTGAGCTGGCTTGTTAGCTTGCAGACGTGTCATTGCCCAGCTAGGCAACATCATCAATGCAACTTTGAATTAAATGTTGGTGATCTACATTTTGTGTGTGTGTGTGTGTGTGTGTGTGTGTGTGTGTGTGTGTGTGTGTGTGTGTGTGTGTGTGTGTGTGTGTTTGTGTGTTACATACTTCATGGATATCTTGTGACTGTCTTATGAGGATGATCTTGTTTAAATACATTTCGCTATTTTTGCGCAAAGTTTAATAAATGTTTGTTTGTTTTTCTAAAACTTGACTCAATTCTATATTCATTGTTGCCGGTCATGTGACATAAATTTGGGGGCTCATCTGGGATTTGTTCCAATTTTGAGTTTATGTGCTTGTTTAAGTATTAACCTGATTTGGAAAGGGAAATATCCAATTCTTTTGTTTGATTGGTCTGTGGGTGCTATTCGGCAGCAATGAATATTGATGACTTTATGGAATCGTCAAACCCGGAGTTTTTAGCGACGACGAGAAAAGGTGTTGTGTCCGAGATTGCTAGAAGGTTGGATCTTAATGGAATTACAAAGGTTACAACAAAGCCAGTAATTCAGAGAAAAATCGCAGCACACTATTTAAGAGTTGGGTGTTTTTGATGAAGAAGTGTTAGATAGGTTTCCATTGAGTAATCTAGAGATGCAGTTACATATTGAACAAATAAAGTTCAAACAATTAGAAGTTGATTTAGAAAGAAGTTGGTTAGAAGCTGAAAATAAACAGAAGGAATTCGAGGCTAGCGACGGCCATAGGAAAAGGGAATTTGAAGAAAGAGAAGCAAATAAAAAGAGGGAGTTTGAGCTAAAGATGGACAAATTAAAGTCCAAGAATCAGTACTCTGGTTCTAGGAAACAGTTTGTTGCTAGTCAAGAGGTTATTTTGGCTCCTCCATTTAATGAAGCAGAGGTGGACAAATATTTACAAAATTTCAAAATTGTTGCTCTGAGTGGCTGAAAGAGAGATGGCCAGCGATGTTACAAAATGTAATAGGAGGCAAGGCACAAGTTTATACAGCTTTCAGTGCTGAGCAAGCACTTGATTATGATATTGTGAAACAGCATATATTGAAAGCGTAAGAAATTGGATCCGGAAGCTTGTAGAGAAAGATTCAGAAATTTGAAGAAGTCTGTGGAAAAAGCTTGCGTGGAATTTGCCTATGAGAAATCTGTGTGTTTTGAGAGATAAGTTTCCTCTAAAAGTGTGAATGGGGAGTATAATAAAGTAAAAGATGATTTTACTGGAGGAACTTAAAAGGAGCATTCCTGTTGAAGTGACGACATACTTGAATGAAAGGGACACTGCTACATTGCAGGAGTCTGCTAAATTAGCTGATGAGTATGCTTTAATTCATAAGAGTAAATTTTCTCCCGGTAGAACTTCTAAAAGGAAAAATAGCACAAAGAGTCAAGGTAAACCAGAAATTAAATCTGAAGTTAGTGAGAAAGGTAATGATGAAGGGAGACATGTGAAGGAAAGACGTTTTGGTCCTATTTGTAATTATTGTAAGAAACCTGGACATGTAATAGCTAACTGTTTTCGATTGAAAAAGAAAGAGAAGGAAGCAGTCCCAGATGTTTGTGTGCAGCGTATTGAAACACTTGTAAATCCACAGAGTTTGATAAATACCAATGAAGCTTTGCCAGAGTCCGATCAACTTAAGACGGGATATGAACATTTTATTTGTATCAAGGATTTGTATCCTTGAAAGAGGGATCCAATCCAGTACCAATAAGAATCCTTAGAGATACTGGAGCTTCACAATCACTAATGTTAGACAGTGTGCTAAAGTTTAGTGATGAGTCTGACATTGGTGAGGTAAACTACATAAGAGGAGTTGGGAGTGCCTTTATGCCGGTACATTTGCATAGAGTAAATTTAAGGTCAGGGTTAGTTACAGGGCCTGTTAAAGTAGGACTACAACCCAGTTTACCCATGAATGATGTTTCTTTATTGTTAGGGAATGACTTAGCAGAAGGACAAGTTTTTCCTGAAGTGCATTTGACAATAAAGCCTATTTCTGAGGAACCACAGAGGGATTCTAACACAGATTCTTCCTGTGTTGT